>NW_017728921.1:11013816-11099446 GCF_001723895.1 Crocodylus porosus
CAATGTCCACATCATTAATGAAGATGTTGAACAGTATGGGTCCCAGGACAGAGCCTTGAGGGACCCCACTGGTCACAGGGCACCATGATGATTGACTTCTGTCCACCACCACCCTCTGGGTCCGACCACGGAGACAATTTCCCAGCCAACGGATCGTGGTGGAGCCAAGGCCGCAACTGGGCAGTTTGGCCAAGAGGTGATCATGGGATACCAGATCAAAAGCTTTTTTGAAGTCAAGATAAATGAGATCAATCTCTTCTCCCTTGTCCTTTAACAGTCGGTTAAAGAAAATTATATTTGCCAAACAGGCAATCAGGACTCATAGTAGAGATGATACCTTTGATTAGACCAACAAGATTTTTGCAAAAAAATTTCTTTAATTGCAAAAATCTTGTTGGTCTAATAAAATATATCATCTCTACTACGAGTCCCGGTTGCCTTTTTCCTTTAGACCAATACGGCTACAACCTGGATACCTGACACCATTTGCCAAATACGACTTTGATAAGCTTTTGCTGGCTTTGAAGGTGATGAAATTCAGCTAGCGTGACCATAACAAGTTATAGAATGGCATCTGCTTACAGCAGGCCTACATTTCTGACCTTCAGATCAGTAACTTCTCCCAAATATCATAGTAGACGTAGATGCTTCCAATCTAGGTGACATTTTTGAGGGGCAAGGACCATATCAGTGTAGCACAGGCCTATGCAAAAGGAAATGCTGCCCTCCCTCTTTGTGAGAAAAGCAAGCGGTTTCCTCACCTGCAGAAGTTCTGCAGCCAGCAAAGGTCAAGTTAAGCAGATGAATAAATGTGAGGAAAAATGGGAATCTGACAATCCTTGGGTACAAATCATAGCTGACCCAGCTAGGGGTGCCATAACCTGAGCCACTGATTTTCAATGGTAATCTAGAGAGCTTTGCATTCAGACCATCCTAGGAGATGAGACTTTCACATACTTGCAACTCCAGCCGGGTAAGAAGTTTACTTGAAAATATTTTTCCAGCTAAAAGCCAACACCAAAATGTTGTGCGAAGAGATGTCAGTTTTGCTAGATGTCAAAACAAAAGCTTTAAGAGAATATTAAGGACTTAAAAGCTAGATGAAATATTTTAAAAATATCATAAAACAAAACATTTTAAATAATCTCTATATATAAAATTCAACAAGCTAATCAGGATTTTTTTTTTTTTTTAATTCCCAGCAGGAAAAGAACTCCCCTGCCTCACCCTCCAAAAGTTCAACACTGCCAAAAACCAAACCCCCCCCCACAAAATCCACCCACCTCTAACTGTAACAATGAAATACCTATATCTATTCTTCCTTTATCCTATTTATCATTGCAAACAAATTTCCATAAAAAAAACCTGAAAGGGGAGAGAGCGAGGGAAAGCAAATGAACAACATTAATTTAACTTGAAACCTTTCGGTAATTTAATCAAGCTCATTTTAAGACATTCCAGTTGTGACTGAAGTCTAGGCTGCAGTTTCAAAGGAAGGAAGCGATTATTTATGCAAGCAAATCAATATTCTGCAGCAATGTGGCACCTACAATGTATCTATAAACAGGAAGGTATTATTAAAACATAAAGAGCTCTTCGGCTCAGAGGTTGAATATGCATTTAGAGTTGATTATTAAACCCTCTGCTATCATCATACACTTACCAAGAGAGATTTTTGACTTCACATCAAGAATTCAAATACCCAGGATCAAAGGGTTAACGCTGTTTTCTCCAACAAATGGGTAATACTTGCCGGTGTACCAGTGAGTGGTCAGAATTAATTTCATTGGAGCCCACATATCCAGGCTGGGATGTAACCTTTGACTTGCCCAGGCGAGAGGTGTTAGCTAATGAGATCTGTTTGGGGATTACACAAGGGAATGGCAGGGACGGGGGTAGCGCGGCTCTGCTTGTTAATGCAGTAGAAATACCTGTAAATACGAAGAGAACCTAAACTGGATTTCTGTGTTCTTCTTGTGTGAGCTTCCCAGCTTCTTGGATATTAAACACTGGCAGTATTTAATGAAGGAGATGCAAGTGCCTGGGAGGCTGCAAACTACAGAGGGCGCAGCAGTGGACAGGCTACAAACATGGAGCACATTCAGCTCCCTCCTCAAAACCAGATCCTGTTTGATTTCTGATGAGTATTGATGTGAGGCACGGGCATACTCTAAACAAAGCTTTCAGAGATTTTCTCTATGCGGGCCATTAAAAAAAGAAGCGTGGGGAGAATTAAAAATAAATAAATAAATAAATAAATCAAACAAACTTAAACTATATGGAGTCAGGAACCTGCCCCCCCGCTCAACCTCACCAAAAGGAGAGAGGAGGAAGAATAAAAGGACAAGGAAACCTTTTGTACAAGCCACAGAGACTGCCACTACTTCTGGATACATTTCTTTACAATTTCCATCATTGCTTTAATGTGGTTTAAAGGGGAGAGGGGGGAATCAATCCATCTTTAAACCATTTTTTAGAGATGTTTTCTACCCATGCATAAAGCCTAAGCTGGTCTGGTCCCCCGGATGTCAGCTGCCAAAACATAAATCACTGTGCGCGTGTTTTCCAGGCTGTTGCACAAAATGGGGTTTGTTTTCGGCACCACCCGTGCTTGTTAAAATTTGAGAGAGAAAAGTTGAGGGAAACCTGTTACCTTTAAGTTTAATTGAATTCAGCTTTAGTTGAGTAACCATGCCCCCCCCCACTGGTTACAGGGGTTGTGCAATCAATGGGTTAATCATGCAATTACCTTGAGACCAACAGCTAGACATGCAAAGTAGCCATCATGCGATTAAAAAGCTCCAACCAGCTATAATGTTAGATCTCAAAAACGTCTACTAACTTTATACCTGGCTGCTGTTGAGCTTAAATTTGCATGTGCAGCAAAGATGCCCAGCCGCAGGGGTGCCACCCTGGGGATCCCGGCAGCTGCGATCCCCAAGGCTTGGGAAATGCATGAAACTGCCAACCCCATATGGGGCTCTTGGTCCCAGCTGCGCCTCGCATGTGGCCTAGCAGGAGGTGTGGTGTGTGTGGATCCAGTCGAGCCTTTAGCTGCGTGTGTAGAGGGAGCACATGAAACAGAAGGGAATGTAAAAAGGGAGGTGGGTGGGAGAAGAGGAGGAAAATTGTTGTGGGTATAGGCAATGTTAAGGAGCAACCATTACCTCGTGCAAAACGGAAAAGTTAGATTTTGGGATTTCGGTGTCCAGATGCTTCTGAAAAATTCCACTAGACATCTGCCTGCTTCATTCAACAACTAAATCCTTTTTAAAATCTGGCCTTAAGTTGCTCACTCAAACTCTGTGGCAGAGTTCAGCACACAACCCTAATCTTTCGAGACCAGGTTCAATGGTTTACCCGCAAGACCATCTTCCATCATCAGCCATATTCTCTCTACTACATCAAGTTATGCAAGACTCCCTAAATCCTTCCATCTAGGTTCCTGCGAACCTCTGTCCCTCCCCATGGCTGTGCCTCTCTCGAACAGATTGCCAGCCACAAAGTTGCGTACTGTGCTTTGTGAATTAAGAAACCACCAGCAACTTCTCCCTCCCATTAATCACCGGGGTCAGCTGCGACTCCAAATTTCCAGAGGTGAGAGACCTCAAAGCCCCTGTCCCCGAATAAAAATACTACTAATTATTGCACCTTGAAAACAAGTTGCAAAAAAGCTGCAACCTGCAAACTTGTTACAACTGGAATTATCTTTAGCACAGTGAGCTGAAGTCATTAGTTATTTATTCTCTGGCAATGTAGGTGGATAATTAGAGCATAATTTGAGGTTTTCTAGGCATGACAGCTTGTTCTGATAGCTGCCCCTGGTCCTGATTAAATCTCTGCCTCAGATCTCACAGCACAGTCTCATGTGAAAAAATTCCAGGCGCTGCCAATATTAGGATGCTGTCTCTCAGTTTGAAATCATTGCAAATTATTTTTCAGAGAGGGGAAAAAAAGGCAATTTCTTTTCCTATTTGGATTAAATTTACCCCCGAGTATGTGCTAGCAGCAGCCATGCTGCATGGAAAAGATGGGGTGCAGACAGATTATGCAGGAGACACAGGGTGCAGACAGATTATGCAGGAGACACAGAGAACTGGCACAGAGCGGTCCAATAAGGTAAATTACAGTTTAGAAAAGGGGAAATAAAATATATATCTTACAATTGTCATAACCCACACCTGCTGGACAAGTATGTGGGAATCACAAAGCTGAGGCCACTTCGTGGATCAGGACTCCGCCTCCACAGTTAGGATGCTCAGGCAGGGCAGGAACAGAGGATTTGTTGCTGCAGCTTCAGCTCACTCAGCCTGAAGGACGTGTATGCTGTTAGGGGAGGTTATGGCTTGTGCAGCTTGCTTTCCACCTCCAGACCAGGAAGAAGCCATGGTTACCCCAGAGGAAATGCTTAAGGAAGCGGCATGCTAGAACAGAAGCCTCAAAAACCCCCGGCGGAAGTTAGTGCCCCTTCCCTTGGCACAACCATTGCCGGCGGGTAGCTGAACACACTGCTTGCCTTCCTCCTGACTGCATTCATCTATCTCGTTCACCTCTGGAAAACATCACTGGATGTCCTTGGCTGCCTGAGGCCTGGCTTCCAGGGGGATAAGCTCCTTCGTCTCCCCTTCAGCTTTGCTGGAGTTAGGGGTGCTCAACCCTGGGCTTGGATCCCCGTCTTGCAGCATCTCCCAGAATCGCAGCGATGCCCAAGGACAGCAGCAGAGGTCAGGCTAATGAGGTATTGATTTTACAGATGGCAGTGGCTGCGGGGTTCCCCGTTTCTGCCTGCAGCTCTGAGATACAGTTACTCCTTGTAAGCAAGATTGGCAGATTTTATCCTTCGTGCTCGGAAAGGTCACAGCTCTCCGAGGTCTGCAAGCCTTCTTGTCATTTTGCTCTGTTGTCGAGTCACTAAATGCCAGTTAGCTGATTGGCCTTAAGTAACAAATTAACACCAACAAGGGAAGATGGGCCATAATCACCGATTCATTGGGCAGGGATTGTGTGTAGGCACTTATTTAAGAAAGCTTTCTCCCCACATAAAATACCCAAGTCACTATTGATTCTAGATTGGGTCCTCTCTTGCTTTTATTTCTTTGCTGTTATTCCTCTTTGCTGTACAGGAGCTCAGGATGCGGATGGAGGATGCACAAAAACACGGGATAGCAGAGTCTGATCTACAGACCATCACCCTTGCTGCTCGCCAAGGGCTCGGACCCTTTCAGGCTGAAGAAGCACCACGCTATTTATATTTTGGTAGCTGCAAGTCCTGCCATGAAGACAGCTGGGCTCTACGGCACACTATAAATGCACAGGAAAAAACACAGGCCTTGCCTCAAAGACCTTACAATAAAAATAGAAAAGGAAGGGGGTGGGGTGGGGAGGAATGATTATCACCCTCCTTTTGCATATCGGAGAATGAGGCATAGATGGAGTAAAGGCAGAATGCCCAAAAGGACTTGGGTGCCTTCACTCAAAATTTAGATCATCAAAACCTCCCAGCTCAGCAGTCATCCCTACAGTGAAGTTCACCAAGCAGCTAAAGTTCTGCCTAACTTTTGACTCTCCCCAAAATGGCTTAATTTTTGGCTTCCCTTCAGCAATCTCATGAATGAGTGCTGATGTAGGAGCAGTTCTTCTGCCCACCTTACCTGGGCGCTGGGTTTGATAGGCCTTCTCAGAGTACACCAACTCAAGACTGTGGATTCGGCCATGAAGGGCATGTGCTGTGTCGCTGGCTAATCCCTTTGTGAATCTGAAGCAAACGACTTGTCAAAAATCAGCCCAAACATCTGTGGCAGAGAGGGAGACTGGAATCAGCTCCCCTGACTCCCAAGTCAACACTTTCGTGCTGAGATCTGCTATTCCTACGTTGAAGGAATATCAGATCCTTTCTTAGGATTCCCGGATGTGCCCCATCACCAAAAAACCCTCTTACTCTGGGGTCGATCCCCTGCTGCATCTCAAGTGTTAGCTAGCAGAGAACAGGCTCATTTGCTAATGCATGAATCATTATTGCTCTGAGCCTCCGAGCTGGCATTTTTATGAGTATGTTTCCAAATGGAGCTGATTACTGTTAGAAAATCACTTTGGTTCACACTCGGCAACCAGGCAAACCTAAGCCAATATGCTCTGCCTGGCAATGTAAGAGGGTGTTGTGAGAATTTAATTACTAAATGCAAGTTACGGTGCATATGGTGAATTTTAAACTGTACAGTTCCTTTTCTGTTTGTTTGTTTGCCTCTAAGAAAAGAACCGCAGTTGTTTAACTCCAGCTTATTAAGATTTTTATCTAACATGGATGATAAAATTGTTTCAGATTGGATATCCCACAGAGAGAAGCATCCTGTATCTCCCCATTCATGGGCTCCTTATGGAGCATAAATGCCATCCAAGCTAGACAGAAATCTCTTTACCCAGCTGTAAGGTTGGGTTGAATATCTAAGATTAGAGTTACTTAGGTGCCTAGAAGTAACAAAGCTCTTGGCAAGATATTCATTCAAGGTTATGGGATGCAAAATAAACACCACAAAGAGATACACTACTACTGGGAGAGAGTTTTTCAACTTTTATGGTAGTAAAACCTGACTCTTTTTCTCTTGCCATTTGCAAATGATGGGTCTGGGGGGTCATTTATATTGCGACTCCTGGACACCACTTTAGCACTCGCCAAAATTATGTAGCAACATCGGGATTTCCAAAGGGATCCATACTCTACTGGTTGGTCCAGTTGTCACATTAGGAGAACAAGAGCATTTTCTGAAGTTCCTTTAGCAAAACCCTCACCCCAAACCCCCCTTCAAAAACCTACAGTGCAGTCAAATATCCATGAACGTTTTAGACCTGGTAGGCCCAAATGACCTATGCCCTCCAGATCTCTATGACCTTCTGTCCCCTTCCACGTGCTCCCAACCCAAGGGTGTTGTCAAAGAGTAGAGAAGTGTAGACAGCGAAAAAGAAAATGGGAGCCTAAGACAGGGTAGTGCTTCTCCCTGCCTTAGAGATTAAGGGAAGGGCACACAGCTGACATCCTGAGATGGGAACATCAACCCTTCAGCCAAATCCATGCAAACCAAAAAGACTGTTCTAAATCAAACTCTAGCTCTACCCTTTGTGGGTTTGGGGTGGACCTGACACAACCAAAATCCAGACCCACACTTTTGCAGCTGTTACTGAAGTCTGTGATGAGCCAAATGACATCCTGAACACGTGGAGGCTCAGACCCAGTCCAAAGGAAGCACCCATTTGGATGTTTTCAGGGGACCAGTTTGAAAAGCAAACAACCGCTGTAAGCTGGGTGTAGGCCCCTCTGTTGCTGTCATTGCTGCTGGTTGAACTGCCAATTATAATGGCTCAATTGGCACTTGGTGGTTTTTTTTTGTTTTTTTTTTTTTTTAGAAGTCTAAACATTTTCTGCATCTGTGTAACAGGTGATTATTTCAGAATAGTTCAGTCTCATGCCCACAGAGAACACCATCGACTCTATCAGTAGCTTCTGCTAGTGATAATGAGATAAAATCAACTTATTTCACCCGGGGTCTTTGGCTTCAATACTGCAATGAATCATGCAGATGCTGCAGATTGTATCATTAGCAGTTTTTGCTGGCAAATTTGTCAGTCTTTGCCCATTTTCTCCCACACGGCAAAATGAATCGCGCTTCTGGTATTTTCTTTCCTTCCCTGCACCTGGCCAAGGTACAAAGAAATTGAGGCAGTTGTTGCCTTTTTGCTTCCTCTTTTAGGACAGGATCCTTCACCGAGGTCAGCAGGACAGACCTCGCTTCCAGTACATATATCTTCCTATCATTGTGTGTTGAATCCCAGTGACAGTGTCTTAGCTGCAGCAACAAAAGTGAAGGTATAGCTGGGATGAGAGGCTCATTTGCTTTAAATCACCGTCAAATCATTTGGACTGTGCCAGTGTGAATCCACTGAGGGTTTGGCTCTTGGAGCTGATAACTAGCGAGTGGCTGAAGACACAATTTCACCCTCCGCCAGTCATGGTGCAATCTTACAGCTAGTCAGTCTCGTTAGCTTTTTATACCAGACTCATCTCGGTTCATAGGCTTTAAGGCTGGAAGGGACTGTTATGAACATGAGCTCTAACCTCCTGCATAAATTCAAGCCATTGATTTTTTATCCAGTGAATCCTGTAACTCTAACCCAACAGCTTAAGGCCCAGTTGGAGCATATGCCCTAGGAAGAAACCTGATCTTGATTCAAAGATTGCAAGGGATGGGCAATTTACCTTATCCCTTGATAGTCTGTTTCATCAGATAATCCCTTTGGTTAATTAGTTAACACCTGATGTCCATTGTAAATTTTTCTTTTATGCTCGCATAACCTGCAGTAAAAGGGCTGGGGATGGTGCACATAAAAGGGAAACTAGAATTTGCCTGTAACTTCTGCACTCATAGATGAGTCTCTTGCATGATGGCCCCATTTGTGCCTCCCAACCCAATGTGCATGTTGTTGCAGCAACTAGAAACCCTGCCCTTCATCTCCCAGAGCCCCTGTACTCTATGTGAGAAATCTGTCAGTCATAGGAAGATACTGACTTTTTAGCCTCATTAAAAGATTGGGCGTGGGACACTTGGCAGAACTTCAGTGTTGTTGATTTTTTTTTTTTTAAAAGAGACACGGGGGTAAGTAGCTAGCCCCGAAACTCATTGAAGGCGTTTGGATTTATTTTATAATTATTATTATTATTATTTAATAAATTCCAATGCTAATCTGCTTTCCTTATGCAATTTTTATCTTGAGCAATTCAAATCAGAGGGTTAGATATAAAGAATGTGATCTGAATTTATTGCAGAGGAGAGAAGTGCTGTGGATGGTGAAAAGCAGGACTGGAAATCTGGAGTAATGATGCCAGAAATAGAATCGTAAAAACTGATTTAGTACCAACATCCAAAGAAGCATCTGCTGACTTCCACCTCATTATAAAAACTGAAGCTGCTCCTCAAAAACCAGTCTCCCATGATGGTGCTTCTCTATGGAGGAGGATTTGATAATGTGCTACTCAAAAGAGAGCAACATCAATAAAGGAAGGAACCAAAATAAATGCAGTCTGCAAACATGGACTGGCTTTGCTGGAAGCCAGAGAGAAGTTAGTACTATGCTTAAGCAAAAGCCCAAGGGGCATATACTCACCCATGATGTCTCGATTCAACAGCCGATTCAATTATATTTGAATAATGGAGGAAATAGATCTGTAGCTGCTGAGCTCCAACTCCAGCAAGCCAAAACACAGCCATTCACTTTTGTATGAATAGGCACTTTGTGCGGGAGCCTGGGATCACAAGACCAGCATCCAGCATGCCATAAGCTTCCTCTGTGACCTTAGGCAAGTCACTTATTCTCCCTACAGCTGTTTTCTCTCTGCTCTACAGCAGGAGAACAAAGCTGCTGCAAGGATGAAACCATGTTAGGGCGGTGCCCACACACTACAACCGTGGCCGTTGGGGACAGGACAAGGAGCAAGGACCTCAAGCCCCAGCAGGGCGAATTTAGGTGGGAGATTAGGAGGGACTTTCTGACTACGAGAGTGGCCAGGCATTGGAGCAGGCAACCTAAAGAAGTTGTGGCTTCTCCAAGCTTGGAAACTTTCAAAAGCAGGTTGGACAGACACTTGGGTGGGACGGTTTAGTCAGGGATGATCCTGCCTTGAGCAAGGGGCTGGACTAGATGAACTTGTGAGGTCTCTTCTAGCCCTGTTTTGATCCTACAATCCTTTAATGCCTGGGTCATGGAAGCGCTTTGCTGGTATTGAGAGGCATCGAATCATGCTGCTTTTGTTCTTTCTGCATGGAAGGTGCATTTTACTGTTATTAACTTGATACTGGACATGACACTTCAATAGTGTGACTTCAAAACCTCCCCAAAAACCCCGCAATGGTTTCAGGTTGCCCGGGACTGTATATTGTCAAGTGTTCCTGATGCCTGTTGCTCCCCATGAGCTTAAGCACAGTCAACTTCAGACTAAGCACGATGTCCCCAGCCCTCACATAAGCAAACGAACCAGGAGCCTTGCTCTCCTAATCATCAGGCATTTTTCCCCCACAGCATTGGGGGTGAGTTTTCTGGGGATGTAAGTGGGCAAAGCCCTACAAAAAACAAAAAAACAAAAAATCCAACCAACTGATGGAGCCATGTGAAAAAGAAGGGAAAAAAAAAAAGCCTTTGTTTCTCAATACATGTCAAAAAAAGCAGGAATCGAGTCCAAGAATTTCGCTCATAGTTCGTAGTTTCTAGGGTCTAGTTTCATTATTTGTCTTCTCCTTTGTTCAGAAGGGCTTTGCTTTTCCCCTCTAAATGTCACAAGAGTCAGAAATAACATGACTAAGGGGACAGAGGAGCGCAAAGTGGTCTGGTATCAGAGAACCAGCATCGCCTCCACCGAGGACACTAATCAAACCCAATGGAAGCAAACGCCAATCATGTTGTGGGCCTGGTTACTTGATTAGCACACAGAGAAGCTATTTCACATCATTTAGCACACAGAGTTAAGGGTCTATTTTAAGGACCCTTAGCAGAAGGACTAGAGAAGGCTGGCAGACCAGAATGATTTCCATCAAAACCATTGCTTCTTTTTCAAAAATCACTAATACTCACACTGCTGAGAAAAATCAAGTTAGGCCTTGTTGAGTTAGGTTCAAATGACATCAGCTGAGCTAAAACTGGTGTGTGGGTATATTCTGTATAATTAGCGTGTTTATCTTTAACCAAGCTCTCTAGGCAAATCTCTTTCTCCAAACCCCCCCCCTTTTTTTTAAATTTTTTTATTTTTTTTGATTGCAAGGGGATCATACTCCAGTCCCTATCCCCCCCATTTTCAGCTCAGAAGACTGCAGTGAATAACTTAACACAAGAAGCATGCCCTGGTCTCCTTAAGGGGAACACTGCACGAGCCCCCACAATCCTGTTGTTATCAGAAGCAAGCAGACAGGATGGGAGTACAGACATCTAGCTTTTTAGGGTCCACGGGTAGAAACTGCTCTAAACTTAATGTACCGGAAGGTTGTATGATAAATGCATCTCAGAAGTATTAGTGAGAGCAGGCTGAAAGTGAATAAAATAAAGGACTTGTATGCTAAGCTCCCTCTGCAGCAAACATCAAGAAGTGAAGAGGGAAGAGAAAGAAACCTTCATCTTTATGGGATGCAACATTAGTATGTGGAAGACTGGGGTCCTGACCCCCCAGCTCCTCCGCAGAGCTCTGGCAGCATAAAGGGGGCAGAAAGATGCCCCTCAAGATTAGCCCCTCTATTGGGAGGCTGCCTGGCTGCAATGGAGGGCTCCGGGCTGGTACTGCTCTATGTCCCAAGCGCTGCATATATGTCAGGTTATTCCTCTTCGTTTCCAGACAAGCAATGTGAAAGAAAATGTAAACTTAAATAACCCTGAGGCTACTCTAAATGACACTGGGAATAGCTGGCAGAACACAGTGCTCTGCAGAGCTAGTGCTAAACACTGAACCGGCGCTGAATAAGTCAGGTCAAGATCCAGCAGCAATGTGGCTGCATCAGTATGGCTTTCCAGATGAGCTAACATATACTGTTTCTAAGCAGAGCCAAGGACAAAGCAGAAATGCAGAAACTAGAAGCCTGCTTCTGGTCCTTGAGCTAGGTCGGGTATTCCTTCATGGCAGTGCAGCAGTGCATTGTGAGGATTTATGTAACTGCAACAGCTCCGGAGTCCCCCATCCGCTGAGCACAGAGGAGCATTGGGAACTCCCTGCCCTGAAACAGGGAAGCTCTGCGACTGCTTCAAATTGAAGAAAAAAGCCATCAACTTTGGATTGACAGTCAAAAAAAAAAATCACAAAGCAGGCTACTGAGATAGAAACCATTTGCACCTTTTCTGCTAGTGGTGTAAGGCAGAGAAATAGACCCCCCACACCCTACCCCTAGCCCCCCTCACTGCTTCCTGGCTTAAAAGAGGTCTTCAAACTTTTTTTTTTTAAATATATAAACAAGAAAAGTAGGTAATAGGAGAACACATGGGGCTGGGAAAGGGATTGTGGGGGGGGGGGGCATTGTGTACAAAAGGCCTCCTCATACAGCAATAAAAATAAATCCACCTTACTCTTTAAGCAATTTAGGGTATTCATTATAATGAAGATGTGCCCAAGGTAGCTTTAAAAATACCCAACGTGGGTACCGCTAGTAGCACAGCTGGCATAGCCCCAAACTCAGCACAGGCTGTAAGACCCACCCAGAAGCTGCATACATGCTCTGACCATTAGCACATACTGTGCTATGTCACTATTTGCAAGCAAGGTAGCTACTGCTTGCAGTGTGATTGCACTCCCCTTCCACCACTCCCCCCCCCAAAAAAAAAAAAAAAAAATCAGTGGCATCCAGAAAACACATTTCCAGAGAAAAGGATATTTCCAAAAAACACACAGGTGACTAAGGAGCCTAGTTTCCAGTTCCAGGATCTCTTTACTTACTCAGGAGCCTTAGTCTCAGTGGGAAAAAATAAAAAAATAAGTGAGGCATGGGCTCCTAAATCACTTTTTGCAGTAGGATTTGGCTCACAAATCACTTTGGTGCTTTTGCAGGTCCTACCAAGAATATCTTAACCATATCATGTCACCCACAGATCTAAGCAATCCCTTCCATCCCACGCTTTGATACATAAAACGGGAGCCCATCAAGCTTCCCACTAGACACAGCTTACAGACCTGCGTTCTTCCAGGCCCTCGACAAGGGCGTCAGGTCACGGAGGATCACGGTGTGGTTAGGATCTCTCACAAATCTTTCAGCAACTCATAGTTGCCTTGCTGGCTGAGTCCAGGCATTTGGGATTTCTTTAGCTGGGTCTAATCTGGGTCCCTTGAAAATGGCTCGCTCCACGATTTGGATCAGCACACGCGTTACAATAACGAGCTTTCTAGCAAGCACAGGAACAGCAACCCAACACCACTCCTCCACACAGCAGTCGCAGTCTTTACAGATACATCTGAAGGTCCCCGTTCCTCACAGGTTTTCCCAGTTCAGCACGACTGATCTGGGGAACATCCCTTTCTCCCACAGCATGCCCCCCTTGCAAGTCCAAATAAACAGTCGTCTTCCTAATGATTTTTTAAAACTACAAACTTTCACCCCTGTAATGAAAACAGCCATTTCTTTAATGACCTGCTTATGCCAATTTAATTAGCAGCTTCATTTTCTTCTCTTTGTTGATAGGAGGCACTGTTTTCTGTACAGGGCCCCACGGGCTTCACACAAAGCACACCGATCTTTTCGATAGATTTTGGCAGCTACCTCGCTGTCAAAACACCATAGGATCAACCATACATTTGCTGGAGCTCTGTTAATAGACAAGGATTTTGCTATGACAAAGTGTAAATGCTGCAAAACCCTTTCTGAATCCCTTCCTTATTTACCAACATTCAATGAATCTTTTAAAGACTCCAGGACCAGATCATGAAAACATCCACGCATAGATTCACCCCCTCGGGGTGAAAGGCTCCCGGTCAGACCACCCCCTCTCCTCTACCCTTAGGATCCATAAAGAGCTTCCCACAGGGTCATATTCACACACGGCGAGGCAGGAAGCGTGGTACCTCAGTTAACGAGCTGCGTGAGAGATGCACCCATTGACCTTTCCGCCCTCTGGTAATTAAAATGGCAACAAGCTGCCCCACAAGGACTTCTGAGTTTTGTTAATTTAATTTTTTTTTTGCAGCTTGAATGCTGTCATGATGGAAAAGAGACTGACACGTCCAAGTAACTCCTGATAGAACAGGCACTGAAAGACACCATTTTAACGGTGGCATTGGCAGTCTTTATCTCGGGTATAAGAAATCCAAAGCCCAGCAGCGATGCAGCCACAGCACTGTGCCATAAGGATGTCAAATTCCACTCGAACTTTCCTAAAGAACATTAGTGCCAACGCTCTCCCCCCCCGCGCAATATTCCCTCTTCTAGAGCCGCAAAGATATTTTCGAATCGCAAGACTAAAATGCATCTTCCCCTGCTTAATGCCAGCGAGGCCCCGTTTTGCTCGTGCCGTAGCCATCCTTTATCTGTTACAAAAGGTCTACAGTGAAGTTCCACTGCTCCAGGAATCTTTTGCTAAGGCAGATAATGGACTGTTATAATGAGTACTTATGGCTTAATGAATGTCACTTTACTTTAGTGACCTTACTTTTGCAAAGAGGCACTGCAGAATGCCATATGATTTTTTTGTTAATTAGAAAAGCTCCCTGTTCCAACACAGACTCTTTCACAAAGTACAGGTCATCTGCACTATTAACCTGTCTGGAAATAAATCATCTTACACAGTTATAATAAAAGCAATACAAGGGTATCTAGAGGCAGAACGAGCCTCAAGTGAAAGTAAGAAAAACATGACTAATTGCTAAAACTAGGCTAATTACTAATAATCATCATTCATACTCCCTGCCCCATGAGGGTGTTGAGCTTGCTCTGCTGATTCTTACACCCTTTGATAGTTTTGGGTCTTGTAGTAAAGCCATAAGCATGCTCGCAAATCCTGAAAGTTTTGCAGATATTAGCATAAAAGTTTCTTCAAATCAGTGCTCAAAAATTGAAAAAAAATGCTTTGTTATGTAGTCTCCCGGCTTAAAAAATATCAGCTATCCATCCAATCAGGAGGTAAAAACAGGATCCTCTGACACAGATGACCAATTGGGCATTGCGAGCAGCAGACACGCATAATAGTTAACAAGCTAGATAAAGCCTGAAATTCAACCCACATGGTGCACATTTACAAATGATCATCACACACAGGCATTAATCACAATTGATTTGTGACTGATTCACTGATCAAAAATGTTAGGGCTACATTCATTATACAGTATTCACAATGAATAATCTGAACAGCCATGAAATGAAGTGCCGAGTAATTCAGAATTGCTGACCAAAGTGTTTGAAGCGCTGACGGGTGTAATCTCTGGCAGAGTCATTCAAAAGAGGCTATGAGACGTCTCTTAAAAATGAATTTTTGTTTGCTACTGAGAGATGCTGGATTGACAGCAACTGGAAATTGAGCCCATAGATATCATGGGTAGTTGCACAGCAGCCTTGTCCACATAGTCTCATCAGTGTGGTTGTACAATGAAATGATTGTATACCCAATAAATTTAATACTGAGCACACAGAAGAGAGGAGCTGCTACACTGCCGGGTTCAAGTGAACACAAAAGCTAAATACATTTACTGACTCTGAGCCCACAGTCCACACTCCAGCAAAATGACTATTAAAAGCAAACAGGGTTTTTTCCTGAGTAAAGACAGCAGGCACAGGCCCCTTTGGGGGGTGTGGGGGTAGAGGGAAACTCTCTTGTAGTTATAGCAGAATGACCTTTCCAAGCTATCGGATGTTTTCCCACCTGCTCTATCCAGATCCAGAGCTCATGTGGTAAATACTGACTGTGTGTTGCATACTGATTAGTAATACAAGAAGCTGACTGAGTTTCATAATGCTTATTATCTGCTTAATTACAATGAACGGCTTGAGTCACTTCAGGTTTTCATTTAGTGTTTTGTCTTACCGTATTTATGAGGCAGGTAAAAACACTACTGGAGTGGATTGGTAGCATTTTGCACCCTCTTGGCATCAGACAGAAATAACTACCCAAAGCAGATCCTCCGATGGTGCAAATTGTATCTTCACTAATGTATGTCTACTGACTTTAGTGGAAATGTGGGTAGGTCCACACTGATACCAAGAGCTGCCCATGAGGGTTGCCCTCCATCAGCCCCAGACATATGAAGTGCTCTCCTCCATGTACATATTATCTCGTAGTCTTTGACACACCTGCACACATTGTGCTTATTCCTCAAGCAGAGTCCTGCAATTTAGAAACGGATTTATCTTTGCCTCATCTGTACCTGGATTTAGTTGTGGGCAGTTGAGACCGGAAGTGCCACGGGGTCCAGATGGGGTGGATTTTTTTTCTTTTCCAAACAGGCTAAAGGGAGGGGCAGTCTTCAAGCAAGATTACACAGACTTGCTTCATGACCAGGCCTAACCTCAGACTCTGTAGGGTCAGGATGGGCTGCAGACAGGTTAGGGGTACTCACCGTGGATGGCCAGCATGTATGAACTATAAGGTGGCTTTACATTTACTCTTAACTAGCTGTGTAATCAACCCCTATGCTGACTCCATGTGAGGGGCTTGCCCAGAGTCAAGGTATTGCAGCTTGTGATGTGAGCCTAATCATTTACTACTTATCCCCTTATATTAACTAGGCAGTGAGGAAAATATATATACTTTTCAAAGCTTTGTTTTGGGTGAGTTTCATTTGGAACAATCGCATAAGTTGACAAGAGATCAAATGTATCCGTGTGCATATGCATTAAAACAATGCATTACCTTCAACCCACATCTCCTAGAAAAATGAGCAATTTTCAGCAATAGGCTCTTGTACTGTTTTGTGATTTAATTGCACGTTTTCCCCTAGAGTTCACCGATTCTGGGAACATTGATTGCATAGCAAGGAATCCTTGATGGAGAGAGATTTATTTTTACGTAAGTTTTGAATGATGCCTAACAAGTAAATTCAAGTCCCAAAAGGATTCCCAAGACCTTAGCTAGTATTGCTATATAGATTATCACTGTAAGTGCTGTGCAAGCATATCACTGTACTTGAAACTGGACTTCCAAGACACGTGTTCCTCACGGTCTACTAATCACAGCGTCATCCTCAGACGCATAGCACATAGGGTTTGTGTTCTGGGCCAGCAGGGAATAGCTGCTGTTGTAGCGGGGAGGGGTTGGCATGGCCAACAGCTTTGGGTTAACTCGGCAGCTGTTGGGTGTATGAACCCTTTCACACATCCCTGCTGCAACCACTGCTGATCCCCGTCCTGAGTGGCATTGCAAAACACAGAATTTGGTGGTCAGGAAAATGTCTGCAGGGACACTAGAGAGTCTCTACACCTGGTGGCATTAATCCCCCAATTGCTGGCTACATTACAGCAGTGATCTGGGGGGGGAGGGAGGGCAGTTGGGACTCCCGCCCCTGCTTCCTGCACCCAGAACCTCAAGCACCCAACATTTGTCTCACTTGCCCCCTCCTTTTGCTATTGGTCATCATGAACTGCAGCATCAAAAGCACTGAATTGAAAGTATAGTGCAAAGAGCCAAATACCCAGGTGATGTAAATTGGCTTAGCTCCCTTGACTCCAGTGGCATTTTCCCCACATCAGCCAACTGGGGATCTGGATGAATTATATAGTGCATACTCAGAAAGTAGCTTTTAGAACTTACTCAATTTAATATGCCCTTTATAAAGACGCATACTTTTCTTTTTCTTTTCTTTTCTTTTTTGCCAATGTTGCATTTTATTAGAAGGTTTCAAAAGGTACAACAGCCAAGAGTGCATGCCAGTTCATGTCATTGGTAAAATGCGTCGTCAACATTAACTCTTCAGGTGTAAATACAAATTGACTTAACAATGTGACAAACAGATGGCAAATGATTTGAAAACCACAGCTTGCCTTGTAGTCATCACATTAATTTTTGTTTTCTGAAATCAAAGTTATTATTACAAATAGTTCAGAATTCAGTAATACTCACTGTTGGACATGAGAAAATGCAATCCTATCAGAAGTAATTTAGTGCTTCTACATGTCTTTGAAGAAATGTCTTCAGACAGAGATTCCCTTTTTTCATACTCAGATTGGCCTGTATTAGGATATATCATGAGTAAATGTTTTGGGGAGATTGCAAACATATGGCCTTTACTTAAGAACTAACGAGGAGAGCACTGGCTCTAATTTTGTACTATTAGCTGTTTAGTACTGTAAGCTGATGAAATTCATGAAGCCACGTCTTAAATAAGATCATGCATTTAGAGGGGGAGGGCATTGTCAAGCTCTCTTTCATAATGCCACTGCAGTTGGGAGTATTGTATAGCCACAGCTAAAAGCTTCACGTGGCTCAAAGGTCACATTCTTTTATAAGGCCAAGGCATTATTTCAACAATTACCATTTTAAAATGGGTGTCAGCTCATCTACAAGTTGTAGCCCATGCATTACACTTTTCAGAATATTTTTAGCTGAAGTAAATGTTAATAAACTTTACACCAAATTCATTGAGAGTTATGGGTTATATGGGTGCAGCATTTGCTGTCTGAGTTTCCTTCAGTTCATGAACTTCACAGACTCCATTTCCCAATAGACAGGAATGTGTTCCAGTAATAACTTGTGAGTTTTCTCACTAAAATATAAGGGCTATAAATTCAGGATTCATGCATTTTATTACAACATGGTGCCATTTAATATACTTTTTGTGCATTGTGTAGTTATGCTCCTTCCAGTGATTATCAATGGAAAAAAAAGTCTTTGATATCAATGAATCAGTAACAGGACTTACAAGGAGACACTTACTGTCTGACGTCTTCTTTGTGAAAAGACAATATAGTAAAATGTAACTTGCTCCAGAGAGGACATAATATCAAGACTAATATGAAGCATATGAAGACATGACCCCTGTAGAGTGCTGATGCTGACTACTTGCTATAGCCCTATCTGTACTCAGACTCTGGGATTGGCATTTTTTAACAGTAAGTACTAGTAGTAATCAAAATAGTAGAAGTAATAGAAATAGTAGAAGTCATAAACAGACCTTAGTCATTGTTAGAGATGTTTTTACTGAATAAACCCTGACAATTGCATTTCTTTTTTTTCCAGCACACACACACAAGAATTGGGTATTGTATTCATAAAACTCTGTGTATTCTACCCAAAACCTCCTATTACCAACTGGATTCTATTGAAATTCATGATACAGCCCAATTCAATGGCACCAAAAGCAGGCCATAATCTGCTTTGCTATGCCTATTAATGAGCCATTTCAAACGAATGCCATATACTGGAGGAATTACATGCTGTGTAATTAATCTAAAGAAATGATTAGGGCTGGTGCTATTTCATTAAACTCTATTAGCTGGGGCTTTAGCAGCTGAAATTTTAGCTGTCACGTGTCAGGCAGATTATGCCCTTTGCTACGGGGTGAATGGAGGTTTCCTCTATGGGAACAATCATCAATGAAGGATCTTCACAAAAGAAAGGCTTGATGAGAAGAGAACAAATATTCTAAACACCTGGGACCTGCAAATTTATCCGTATTAAATTGACAACAAAGGCCTAATTGTCAGAGTGCATGAGCTCAGGAGCATACACTGGAGTCAGGTTTGCTGCAGGGGCTGAAGCACTGCTGAAAATCAAGTCTTAAATATTTATTTACTTCTTAGCTCATCTGCCTGAAGCCATGCAAAGAACGGGGCCTCCTCATCCCACATCCTTAAACCAAGCGGGCATTTTGTAACTGACTGCAGTAGACAGGAGCTCAGTCTTAAGAGTTTTAAGCTCCTCGGAGCTGGGATGATCCTGTTGAGTGAGGGCCCCTCGGACACTACTCCATAATCAAAAATGAATCAACCAATCATTGTTAGCAGGAGTTGGACCTTTAACAATCTCATGGTTGTTAGCGGATTGCCCTACCTGGGTTTTGCACTGGAACTCAGAAATCAAGCTCTGGGGCATATGACAGGCTACTGGGCCTGAAAGCTTGTAGGGTTTGCAGTGAGACTGGAAGTGCTCATTACCGGCATAGTAGACCATGTATGGAGGTCAGGAAGAGCCATGGGACCAAGAGGAGGGAGGGCACATCACATGAAGGCAGGAGATGGGAGAATTCATGTATCATGGATCCATGGAAGTTGAGAGATGTTCAGACCGCATATGTGCTGCTTTGGACCGGAGCCTGGAGGACCGAAGGACTTTAGAATAAAAATGATCAATAAGTTACCTACATTTGGGTGAACACATTCCACAGTGCGTGTGAGGTTTCTTATCATTTTGTTAGGCACATTTCAGAACACCTATATTGTGACCGGAAAAATATAGATTAAAGGAGGTTTCCAGTGGCCACTGTAAAAAACTTTCAGCTACTCCTTTATTAGTTTCTACTTAATCAGTTTCTACTGGTCCCTGTTGGCATCTACGGATGGACCAAGTGCTTCAGGAATGAATAAAACCGTAGTTAAAGGATAACTGTTGAGGCCAAGAACAAATGGTGATGCATTAGACAGAAATAAATAAATGTAGCCTGGAAAACAGAAGGAAGGCTCTGGAATAGCCTCCCAATAGGAGTACTGGAGAAAAAATCAACTACATTAATTTTTAAGATGGAGCTTGATATGTTTATGAAAGCAATTACACATCGTGGTTGCCTGTGGTCATAGGGAAGGTGACTGATGTCCCTGCCAATCCTGTTGCTCATTATTTTGCTCAAAATCTGGTCAACTGAAAGCATGGAAATTCTCACTTGAATGTCCGCTAGATGACACATTTAATACAAAAAAAAACAAACCCCAAATATTTCTCTTTGGCCTCAGGCCTAACGTGAATCATTTCTGAACCATTTCAAAAAAGTTTTGGAGGTTGGTCATCTATGTGGGTTTTTCTTTCCTCTCGATGTTAGGGCTGCACTCTAGAAAACAAGGCTGGCAGTGAATAAGTGGCATGGGGAACTTGTACATACAGAAGGTATGGCATGAAATCTTGGCTGTCTTGAAGTTAATGGCACAAGGCCACAGGTGTTTGTCTACAGTATGGGTCTTCTGTTGGGGAATCTACAATTTTGCACAACCAACATCTTCTTACAGCTGGAAATGCAAGCAGACACTCTTTGGGTTTGTTTCACTTTTACAAGCTTCCCTATGGGAAAGATTTTTCAGTATCATATAGAAGTGAACAAGACATCCCTCCAGAGAAAACACGTTAATCTGATTTCGACGTCAAGGGAGAAAACACCAACTCAGCCATTTCCAGTCAATTCTGTGCCGTCTCTTTTATGCTTTGGGTCCTGTTGTGCAATTCCTCCACACATGAAACTGCTATTGATTTCCATACATGGAAGGCTGGCTGTGTCTGACCATCAGGATGACTGAGTGATCGCATTTAAATGCTTTGCTACTGGGCTCTGAATGCTTTCGCTAAAGGAACGTTGGGGGCAACATATTCCCACTCATTAGGTCGATGGCACAATTTGGAGGTCTCCCTCTTCTGAAGCTCCTTTTTGGGAATGGACAATCTATCTAGACTTTTCAGGCTCAAGGTTCCTAACCTACAATGCAACATCTTTTGAGATGACGCACCATTTCAAGCTTCTCTGTGCTTTGCTTCCTTCTATTCATCCAAGTCCTGAAAAGGCTTGGGAACGCTTGCTGTCCTGTTCCAAATGCATGACTAAATGTAAATGTATGATCTATCACAGTAGGAAAGAGAGACAGATGTACTATATTTGGCTAGTTAACAGTTAAAGTAATACATAGTACACATTAATAGGGCTACAGACAAATGAAAAAATATACCTATCTAAAAGAGGGGAGAAGGGAGCAATTTGCTGCTAAATTTACCAAAATGTAGGTCAGCTGATGTACGGTAACTGTTTCATATGTCCACTCCCATCCTGCAGTAATTAGATGTTCCCCTTGCGCACTTAACCCAGGAATGAGACAACTGCTAAATTACTGCAGTTTAGCTTCCACTTACTGCAGACCAGAGTTTTCTTGCAAAAGACTTGCAACAGATCAACCTGAAGTGCAACAAGTCCCCCCGTCTAAACTGACAGACTTGCTTCATCTGCTCCTTCTCTTCATTAGACATGTAGCCGTTCGCTCAGCTTCCCACCCTCTTCACCCACAGTATAACTTGGCTTTGGAGAAGCAGGAAGGATATATATGTGTGTTTACAATACTTGTGAATGAGATGCGACTCTGTTCCCCAGTAACTTACCGCCAAAATGAAAACTTTCTTTTTCCTTTGGCTTGTTTTTCCAAATTAAATAGGTCAAAGGATAAACCTCAGACAGGGCAAATGACAGACTAACACCTACACAGGTCTCCTCTCTTAATACTGTATGTGAAGAGTTGACAGTCACTTCCACACAGAAATCCTTTGCAGAGCCCTGTACTCTGAGCTCCTGAACCAAGGCCCATAATTATAGAGGGCGAGTGGTGGTTTTTTGTGTCTTGCACTTCATCTGTAATTCACCCCTTGGAACGGTAAATATTTATACATATCCCCATCTAGATGACATACGACATCAGTACCTGGTCATAAGAACCTCCCAGTAGAATAACTTCATGTTTTGCATCTATACATTTAATTTAAGAAAAAAAAAAATGAAGGTGGAACATACCAGTGCCCTTTCTAGATTCCAGCTAAGAGCTGACAGGAACTGATGGCATTTGCATGTTTACTTTCAACGATTTATTACATATAATAATTACATTTTATTTCACATAATGCCCTGGATAGAAATTAGATTTCTTTGCTTTCATTTTACGTTGCTCAGCTTGCCTTGAAATGGGAACTACAAGCTCTTTAATAAACAGATCATCCAGATTCACTGTACCATGGTGTCTGTAATTACCTGTTTTCCCCACTGGGAAAAAAAAAAGCCAAACCCACAGCCAACTTTGATTTAACTTGCTATAAAAAATATTCATCAGTGAATGTAACAGATATTCTCTGCTTCTCTCGGCACCATTACAGCGGGACCAAATCCTGCGGTTCACAGCAAACCAGGCTGTGAACCGCAGGCCTGATCCAAAGCCTGCTGGAGTCAACAGCAATCTTTCCACTGATTTCAGCAGCCTCTGGACAATGGACCCATCCCTCCGCATCGAAACACTGCGTGATCTGCTGGAGACACTGTGCAGTGAGGCTTACAAACACACTGCTGGTAGTAAGCGTTATGCAGGTCAGCAAGAATAAAAGGCTTAGGTGTCACGTTAATAAAAAGGTTACTTCTAAAGCTTGCTGATCCTTTCTTGTTCTAATCTAGGAGGACGTGGGGATGATTTAGTTATTTATTTATTATGTGTGGCTTTTCTCAAGCCCCGAAAGCACTCAGGGTGAGTTATTCGGGAGACCTGGTTAGGCCAGCGAACATGTCCTTGTGATCAGACTCACACACTGCCATGTTGTACAGAGAGGACGCAAAGCTTCGAAAAACAGAAGCCTAACATTAGGGCCTCACGTCCATATTAAGTGCCTAAACAAGCGGCCTTAGCTTCAGAAGTGGTGAGTACTCCACAGGTCCCACTGATTTCCATGACACTTCTAGTGGTTGCAAAGGTACGTCTGTCTGCACGCAGCATATTCCAGGCTTAGCGTCTTACAGTGTAAATGCTCTCAGACAGTATGGGCCAAGGGGACATCCTATATAGCCAAACCATATTGCCTGTAAAGAAATCAATGAGAGAGTGCTGTATTGTGATTTCTTTGATAGTCAAAAGACCCAAAGGTGACAAGGAAATGGAGAATGGGGCTGTGTTAACTTTTTGACATTTACCTGTGCCTGACACGAAGGCATCCCCCTAAGATGCTGCTTTTGTGCAGGCTGAAGTTTGGGAACCTCTTGTAACCATATGCAGAACTGGCTCTTGCTAGGAGAGAGAGAGACTCCCAGGTAACACCCTTTGAAATGTACAGTATATTATGTTTCGTAGCGTTATTTATTTACAGGTTTTGTTGTTTAGTACAATGAATCAGACATGCTGAAAAGATGGGGTTTCCCAGTCAACTTGTATAGGAAGTACAGTAGAAAAGGCACATGATTTTTCACCATAGAAGTTGTGCACCAGTCAATAACTTAAAGCTAAAAAGCTACTCATCAAAGGGTTCTCTTCAATGAGGCAGTAGGGGCTGGGGATCTCCCCTTCAAACTCGCCACACACACAGGTGCCTCTTAATCCTTCTGGGGGAGCTGCAAGGAGCCCATTCCTCTCTTCTCTTTTGATCATTCCCAAATTTCCATATCAACACAAAGTTCACTCGAGGCTTTCAAGGGCACCCACAGATATGAGACGGGGCACCTGCATCTGTTTGTGAATCAGTGCCTAATAGTCCACCACTCTGGGGAGTCAACTCCTTTTCACAGTAGTCTGCTTTAACAAAAGCGCCTTGGAGGGTATGGCACACAGAGCAATGAATTACAGTTGAGGAGGCAACTTCTCAGCTCCAGTGGTCAATGCCGACCATGTTTTATCCAGTTTCTAATCATCCACTTTTGCCCCGAGCACCTTTGTACCACGAGTCTAAGCCCAAAGTTGGCATCCTTTGACATTTCCACTTCAAGACACCGTCCAGTGTCTCTACTGATGATTGGGCCATTCTGAATTAAAGAAAGAAAAAAAATCCAATTAGTCTTGAGAAAGTGGAAACAGGAAAGTCCGACGTTATTGAGAAGACTGTTATTGAATGCAACCTATTTTGATTTTGACAAAAAGGTGAAATTTCCTCTCGGAGAACCTTTTCAGTGAGAAATATCCAGGCGGTTCTAACATGCGTGTGCACACGTGTGTAAGGGCTTGCACAAGCGAGGTATCTCGCCACTTGGCTGGAGAGCTATGACGCCCCCCGCTTCATGTACTTTCTGAACACATAATATAGTCATCTTTTTTTAGTGGCATACAACTACACAGATTCTCAGCCATCAAAAGCAGGGACTCCTATGCAATTCATAGTAACCTAAAAACCTTTTAGAGTTCTTTTCTGTACCTGTGTAAAATCCCAGAGTCTTTGCGAAGCCCTCACAACGTCTTCACATTTCTTCAGAGTAGGGGTCCTGCCTTTCCCATCGTCAATGAGACATTTAGAGTCCGGAAGAAAGGCAGTGGAGCCCAGAGGCCCTAACTGCAGGAGCCCTTCAGAGCTGTAGCGAACAAGCTGGAGAAGAGGGAAAAGGGAAAGACACTCTGAAGCACATGAACATTATTCCTGAGCTCCCAGTACCAACTCCTGTAAAGTTATATGCCCTCTTCTATATTTTCAGCTGCAGTTTTTCAGGGGCTCTACTTAGGAGAAAACAGGATGCCTTGTTAAAGCTCCTTATTACATATGCAAACGCATGAACTTGAGCTGCTACAAGTCAATCTAACTATAAGTTGGCACCGAGGCATAGCAGTTGGGGAGTCAAATGCAGCTGGTCCTGAAGCTAGTTACATGATTCCCTTGTGTGCCACTGGCTACGGACAATGGCATTCCTTAACCGCGTCAGCCCAATGGGTCACATAGACCCAGGGATAGACCCCTGACCTTTTTATGACTTTGGACAACTCAAGAAATGAGTTAAGAAATGTCAACTCTACAGGGACGTGAGCAACAAAGGAAATGAGCCCCAAGGCTGGGTAAGGCCTCAGAATAGCCCCAAAATAATGGAAGTACGAAGGTGTTTTAAAGCCACATTTATCCCACCATCCAGTCCTGCCTCAGGGGCAGAAACAGAGTCACTGAAAAGCCCAGAAGCATCTTGGTGCTATCACCTGCTTGCTCTGTCCTTTTCCATCACATACCATTGACGCAGAGAGGGACTGAAACATGTATTACTTCATTGGATTGCTCAGAAGATATATTGTTCTCTCTCCTTCCCCCACCCTGAAAATACTTCATTGTAAAAGGGCAATCAAGAAAATGAAGTAATCAATATGTAAATCATGCCCACTCTCGAATCCACTCAGTGGGAATTGATTTAACAAGGACACAATGTCAATTTGCCATGCAGTTTGTTCTTAAGAGCTCTGTCAGAGGCTATTGATAGCAATGACTCTAATTCGTTTTTGTAAATAAATGGCATTGAAAAAACCCACCAATGTAACTTGTACATCAGGTATCCAAAAATGAGAGAGAGAGAGAAAAAAAAATCACGAGGGAAATAACATCAAATTTGCTAACATAAACATCAGGTTTTGACGATAAAGATCCGGTCTTTGATATTTTACTTTTGTTTGAGGCCTTAATGTTCTGAAGTTTAGCGATGTGGTGAATGCTACTGGCTATAATTAAAGGTTCAGTAAATGACATCCATTATTTTTTGGTCTTTATTTTTTTTAAATAAAAAATGTAAGCACGCTGCATGCAGGCATTAATGGCTTAACACACACAGCACATAATACGTTCGCATTAATATTTCCAGGAGGAGCGTAATGCTCTTTAGAATTTACCCTTTCTTCTAATTTTTTTAAATGATGATTTTGCTTGCCTGAAGCCGTTTGCGGTAAATGGGCCCAGCACAGAACAAACTGTGTAGCAGGAGGGGTGGGGAAAAAAATCATCTTGAGGAACCTCCACTTGCTGGAAGTCAGAATTAATTTTCTTACATTAAGATCTGCTTGGGGGAACATACAAAGGCAACACGAGGTGGGGGTCTCATGCTGGTGACGAAGCATTACCGTACATCGGATAGGACTGGGATAACCATCGGGATGGTGGTGGCTTCCCTTCAAATTTCACAAATTGTGGAAAGAGCTATTAATTTTTTGTACGGCGTTATAAGCCAGCCGTTCAGTCCAAAGTAAGTTTAAAACATTCACCTTCAATACATCCATCAGCAAAAAAAACTAGCCTTCTGTTCATTTGTAGCTGGACGAATTGAGGTGCTGAGAGGGTAAGTAACTCGCCTTACTTCAGCCTTACGTTTTTAATTGCATTTTATAGACTGGGAACCTGTGCTAAACAAGTCAACCAATGTGTTATGGTCCTACAGCAAGCTCAAAGGAGTGTCTGAGTCTCTAGTTTTCTTTGCTAACCACTAGAAAATGCGCTTCCCTTTCCATATCTGCTTTGAATATTGATTAAGCAGAAAAAGGCTATTCTGTCCTCAGTTGCACCAGTACCATTCTGAAATAAGGCCATGGGACCGAATACTGGTCCCTCACCCTGCTTAACAAAACTTATGACTCTAGAGCTACCCAAGAGGAAAATGTAGACCTCGGGATATTAGAAAATGAAGACTGTCGTGGGGTCCATGCGTGTTATGAAGCAGGAGGCTGCGGGTGAAGTCCTGAGCCCTTACAATGCAATTTCCACCCCAGATATTCACTGCCTGTCTGCTCTTATTTCCATTAGGAACCAAAATTACTTTTTAAAAAATGGAAGGAAAAGTCACGAACCCTTGACGCTTACTGGATTTCCTGACCAGGGCATGCAATATCACTAGGAGCCAAACAAAAAAGCTCCAATTAGAGCCTAGTTTCCTACATCTATCCCATCGTTCCTATTAGCCTCTGCAGGCTTATCCTGTGAATAATCATGCCTTTCCAGTGGCAAAAGAGCGGTGTCTGTTCGGTTTCAGGCTTGTGGCCTTCTGACGGAGCATGTGTTCAGTGCTACCACCACCTGCCACTTTTGTTCAGAGCAACCATGTGGAGCAAGGAGTTGGGATGGAGCCTGTATCAGAGAAAGCAGTAAAATAACCCCATGAAGATTCTGGCTGTAGATGAATGAGGGACATCAGTCAGTGCATGGTAAATCAAGACTCCTTTTCCTGCCTTTTACTCTGGCAGAGTTGGGGAAGTGTTTAAAAGAAGCAAAAGCAGGAAAAGTAGTTCAAAATATGAGTGAACTGTCAGCTCAGACAAGTGAACTTTTTTTCCTTCCATGCAAGGATCTGGACTCCGCTTTTATTCTGTAAATTTTCTGCATAATTTACACTTCCAACTTCCTGTGAACACTCAGCAGAGAGTGAAAATGAGATGCAATCAGAGTTGGGAATTGCAGCCACATGGCAACATGTGTCTTTGTGTCACTGCAGTCTTTGCCCTCCCTGATAATCAAAAACTGCTTCCTGCAGGCTGGTTAGCTTGTCTAGGCAACCCAGTCCAGTGTTTATAATCAGCTACCTGCTTTGCACTTTAAGATCAATTTCCCATGGGGCATGATGCACTCGCTGGTTTAAATGACAAGAATTTGCCACTGCAGACACAAAAATAAACTGTTTTTTGGTGATAAAATATTCCATTTCCTTTGGAATCCCAGCAGTCGAGATCTCTGCGTGCTGTACATCACAGGAACCAATGTGTTTTCAGACTGTAATATTTATAGGGCAGCCCCATCAAATACAGATAGCTTGCTAAGTCATGTCATTTCTGCTTAGGCCTTAAAATGTGACACACAAAATAAGTCTCCAGAAGCACCTATGACAGGGAAGGCTGGAGCCACGCGACAGAAGACGCGCTTAGAGATCTCTCTGGATGAAGCTGATGTGCTTTACAATAGTGTCACAAATAGGTTGTCATTCATTTGATCATCATGAATCCAGGTTTTCCATCAGTTCCAACGGCCATAAAACCCATCACGCCATTCTGAAACTTAACATATGAGATCTCAACTTAAAACTGTAGTAAACAGCACAGTTTTACCACTCCTTCCTGCAAATCTGCTGCTGAGGTTAAAGTCCAAGTCTCATGCCTATCTTAAATAATCAAAAAGAGATAATAGCTCTCCAATGACTCCAAAACATCATATCTCATAGATCCTACAGCAGGGGCAGGCAATTATTTTGGGTGGAGGGCCGCTTACTGAGTTTTGGCAAGCCATCGAGGGCTGCAGGACAGGCAGCCAGGGGCAGATAACTATTAATTTTCTAAAATTTTTAGGGGCCCCGCGGGCCAGATAGAATGGCCTGGTGGGCTGCATCTGGCCCACGGGCCACATTTTGCCCACCCCGTCCTACAGCATGATAAGAACCAGGTGTCTGAGCGTACTTCCACATTAAATTGATGATATAATAGTGTCTGTGGAGTGCCTTAATAGCGTCTGTGGAGTGACCATGTACAACCCATACTATGGCCGCATGTCTCTTTCCCTGGTGCTACACTATCAACCGCAGAACAAGAATGGAGACTGAGCTTCAGCCCCCTGTGGTCTTACTCTTTAACAATATATGTAGGAACTTGACCCTTGAGGTCAGATTCTTGGAGAACTCCTGTATTTTGTCAGCTGTTCTGATTTAGGAAAAGAAATGTGTTGAGACCCTGAACAGATACAGTGGGAGATAAGTATTATTTCTGTAGCTAAAATGATGTCTGTCAATAAACAGCCAGGAATATCTGACCACCTCAACTCTACTTTGGCCTTCACTTTCTTATGGCTGGTCTTCTTGCAGACTACAAACCTGTGGTTCAAAATGTAACCTCTCCACCCCTGCTCTGTAACTTCATTGCTATGTGGGAGAGACCTGGACCCTGTACTTTTCATTTCTTTGTTAGCCTACAATGATGAAAGAAACATTGAATTTTATTATGTATATCAAAGATGTTTTTTCTTTCAATGAGTCTGAGGCAGACAGGGCATGGAAAAGATTTTACAGGGCTAAATTTAACACTGGTGACCATTCAGCGGAGGTCAGTGTAACTATATCAGTAGTGAAATGCCTTGACATTGACCTTGTTCCAGAGGTGTTGGTTGTAGCTGTGTTGGTCTAAGGATATAGGTAGACAAGGGTTTTTTGGGGGTAAATTCAGTATCTTTTATTAGACCAACTAAATAGTTGGAAAAATTCTTCTCTGCAAGATATTGGGTCAGGTTGAGGATGGTCTGCAGATGGTCTGCGCTCTTCCTGTGTTCGTCCACAAAGAGCACAGACCATCTGCAGATGCTTCCTCAGCCTGATGAAAGGTATTTGTACCTGAAAGCTTCCAAAGATGAATTGTTCCAACTATTTGAGTTGGTTTAATAAAAGATACCAGATTTACCCAAAGAATCTTGTCTGCCTCTTGACATTGACCTGCCTGACCATGTGGGACCTACTCATTCCTTCATTTGTATTGGAGTAGCACCTTGAGGACGAAACTGAAAACAGGGCCTAATTGTGCTTTATGAAACAATGCAAGAAATAATTCATGAAAGATAACAGAGGTTACCCTTCAGAGTAACAATCCCTGAAGGGAGTGATCAAATCAGTCAAGAGAGATGGAGAGAGGGAGAAAGGAAATAAAACGGTCCCCATTTTACATTTGCAGAATTTAGTCACTGAGAGATTAAGTGACCATCTCAAGATCATACAGAAACTGAGAATCAGGAAAGAAGCTCAGAGGTCCTGAACACCAGCACAATGCCTAATACTAATATTTCACAGAATGCTTTTTTTCTTTTTAATGCCGCACACTCAAGTTTATGCCTACTTTTCTCCTTGAATATGTTTCAGAAATTTGATTTTTTTAAAATATCCGACAAACATCAATAAAGCTGTTCATCTTATTTTGAGAAAAGCTGAGCGCAAAACTGAAATAGCAGCAGATATTCTACAAATCTTAAATTCACAATGATAGCCACAGGTTTCAAGCTTCCTAAAATACTCTTCTACTTCGGCTTCTGCAGCTCAACCAGAATAAAAAAAAGGCACCTGCACATTCTCACAGCACTGCTTGTAACATCCTGGGCAGGATTAATTCTGGGTGGGAAATCCACTGAAATCAATGGCATTTAATAAGACCACCCCTTCATTTCTATCTGCAAAAACAACCACACAGAGACATGAATGCGGAGGAACGCCCCGCCAATGTGCACGTTTGCATTCTCTACACCAGAGTAAAGGCACCGCCAGCTTTTTACTTGGCCTAAGAATGGACGGCAGTCCCGGTTGTTCCTTTGATCTCTATAAATGACATTGAAGCCGAGTGTTATATTACGTACCCCAAAATATAGTCCTGAGATTATCTGGTGTACATGTAAGTGTGGAAGATTTTGTCCTACCCACAGTCAGGAACTGGAGTGGAAGGAGAGGTTATTTATCAAAAGCCCCATCTCGCATTCAAAAGTAGGAAGCTGCGCTATCTCTGGAAGGTGTCACTCATGCGGCACTATCCCGATAAGCAAAGACTGACTCTTCGTTCAAGGTTGGTAGCCGGCCTACCTCATTTTCAGTCAAGTGATACAAAGCGTGAAGATATCCACACAGCTCAGGGAAACGTTGTAGGGATGGTCACACTCTCTGGCAGCTTTGAAAATTAAACATTTTTTTTTTTTTAAACTTTGCTGCTGCTCTGACTCTTCAGTTCCATTTTCAGGCAGGCAACCTCTGCTCTAAACCTGCACTGAAGACTAGAAAATCACAGGGAAGGGTGCAACTTAAAAAGTTTCCAGGCTACTCGGGAGCATAAAGAAAACCAATGAATAAAGATATAGAGGCTTAATATATGCACAGAAACCAACCAGTGTTCAGCTACTGAGACTTGAAGAAACCACCTTTTCATCCATCCATCCATAGTTCCAAGCAAGTGAACATGCTGTCCTGAGTGAAACTCTACAATACCAGAGCACTATCAAGTAAATGTTAAATATCTTCCCTCAAGCAACAGTTTAAGAGAAGCCTTTCATCTCGTCTTTTTCCATCTGGTTGCATAGCTGCTGAGCTCCAGGAATCAAAATGTTGAGCCCTTCCATCTTTCTGCTTGATCTTAATGCCAGGGGAGTTCTCATTTCCACGCTGGCAATGACTCATCTCACTACCGGTCTGAACAGGGTGCTGGGGGGTGTTCATCAGTGTTTTTATAGCAGGGGCTGCCATTTTTCTCTTTTTAAATCCCTTTCCACTTCCTCGTGCTGTAGAATCAGGTCCACATCACAGCATTCAAGGCGGGTACTGAGCCAGTCAATATTTTCCACTGGGGCTATATGAACTTTCTTGGATAGTTAATAAGGGGATGATTAATAAACTGTGCATTTTGCACCCATTCTTAGATGCTGCCAGCACCAGTTAGGCAGAAATAGAAGAGCCTGAAATGATGTTCATATGAGACAGTGCACCATCCACTGAAAGCCTCATCTTCTTTCTCAGAAGCTGTTCTACAATAATGGTTCATTATGCAGCAATATAAAACCGATGAGCCTTACCATAGGTGGCGCAAGATGGCCAACTTGTAGATAAGACTTGGCTGTTCAAGATTTTTATAATGGCTATTTGTTCCTTAAAACCTCTTAAACCTTGTACTTTTCTTTGCATGTTGTTCCGTTACTTACCTCCTCATGCATTTACAGTTTGGGGCTTTTTTTTTTCAAGAGATCAGGGCTTCCAAGATTTAAAGCTCATCATGCACACACCCCCAACATAAGTTTAATTAAGGGTGTATTTTGAACCTGATTTAGTTAAGCCGGTATAAAATACTGACCGAACACTCTTAACTCGATTTAAACTTGATTTCTATTGATTTAGCTTGAATCAATTCCTTTCTGACTGAAGCTAAATCGATATAAACCAGGCCTAAGTGGATTCAACAGGGTCCACACAGGAATTTACACCAGCTTAACTTAAATCAATTGAAAAATTGATTTTAGCTCAGCTAGTCCAATATATATGTGGGGACAAGATCCAAGGCTTGAGAAGACAAACACAGACCAAAACATTTTGTCTAGGATGAAGAGCTAAAGATGGAGTAGCTGGGATTTCTGCTCAAAGAAAAGTGAAGGCTATCAAGGATGTGCAACATGGAAAAAACAAATGACATGGAGAGAGCAAGGAAAAGGAGAACAGTTCTTGCAACAGAATGCATAAGCCAAGGAGAATATAACCATAGTCTGCTGTGATTTGGCTTGACTTTAAGCATATAAAGTAAATTACATGCTTAAGTATCATCCAGAAGGTGGGATCATAAAAACAAGCAGACCTTAGGATGAATTTATACTGAGCTGCCTTCATTAAGAGGCACAAAACGCCAATGATGACCAGCAGCAGACCAAAATGGGGTGTTCTTCATATTTGGTAAGTATGAGACAGCAACACAATTCACAACACAATACAGGTGTCTCATGCCCAGGCATGAGACTTACAACATCAAGAGCTGGAAGGTAGACGCAACAAAAAACCACACACATCCAGACTGATTACAAGAGGGGTTTTTTTCAAATGTTTATTTAACATATTAAAAATGCTAGCTGTCAACACCTTTCATGCTATCCGCTTGAATATCCTTGATTAGGGTTTGTGCAGCTGTGGTCCTCACACTGAATTAATTTTGTAAATTGTAGTGAAATGATATAAGTTTTCCAGCTGTGTAATCATTAATTAACTTGGCTGCATACAAGTCACTCCAACCCATCCTTATCTGCAAAATGTTCAGCTTAGATAAAACGGCACCTCTCCATACAGCCCGTCAGTTCTTGCAGAACATAAACTACTACTATAAAAAAGGGGAAATGGAAAATGGTATTGGATAATACTGCAGATTAATTCTTCCACTTTACCCAAATGCTCCTCTTACGTGTCACTCTCCTGCACTGGGAGACTTTGCTTTTAATGGGCAGTTCCTTGAGGCTACATAAGGGAGTGTGCAAATGGGACAGGAAGGCCGTGTGGTCTGGAGCAGTGGTTTTCAAGCTTCCTAAAGTCATGGAAACCTTTCATATCATGTCTTCTGCCATGGACCTGCCACCCTGGGCTCCATGGGCTGTGTGACCTGATACAGAGCCAGGCAACTCAGCCCTCTAATGGCAGGGCACTGCCTCCCAGCCCACTCCACCGTTACTCCTAATCTCTTTGTAGACCCTCTGATGACCTATCAAGAAACCCCAGGACTACACAGAACACAGTTTTAAACCCACTGATTTAATGAATAGGCATTAGTCTTGGGGGTCCAGAGACCTGAGATCTGTTTCTCGCTCTGCCACTGACTTAATTAATGCTGGGTGGACTGCAGCTCTCTGTGCTTCTGTTTCCCCATCCTATCCTCTCTATCATCTACTTAGATTGCACACTTTTTGGAGGAGTGACTCTCTAATCTCCTGTGCCTACTGGTGCTGCTGTAACATTGCACTTAACCACAGCGTTTCTGCCGAATCTGGATCAGAACAGGTATTAGCTAACTGAAGTGCTATTGATCTGTGGGATGCTTAGATAGCAAATACCCCCAAGCCTGATTCTTTGTGCAGAACCAGAAGTCACAAATTTTAGGCAGGGAACAGGACTAGCACCGCACAAACTCAGCTAGCTCCTGCCTGTGGTCTGGGCACCATGCATAGGGCAGGAGTAGGGATTTGGGAGAGCAGGGCATGGTAACCCCAATTTCAACTTGAATTGTTTTACAGAAGTGTACATGGTACTGGAAAGGGAATCTTTGTGTGTCCCCAGATCTTCCAGTTGCCCTAAAAGCAGGTCCCATTGCCATTGCTGGACTCTGTCTACAGCTGATGGCAATTTTGAAAGGTTTACCATCAAGTTTGTTAGAAAGGTTTGGGACTTGATGGAAACATATCACCTTCCCTAAACTTTCACCAAAAAATTTCTCAGGTCTAGGGTAAAATTGACGGTGCTCAGGAGAAAAAGAGAGATTGCCTACTCCAGGAGTGGCCAACCTGTGGCACAGGTGACCTCTGTGGGGCACTTGGCAGACTGAGAAGGCGACAGGCAGCATGGTGGCAGATAGGGCAGGAAGCAGAAAGTAGAGAAATTGGTCAGGCAGGGGAAGGGAATAGGAGTGGCAATCATGGAGCATGTGGGGCTAATTTTTGGCTTGGCTAATAGCCAATAGCATCATGTTCAGGCCACTCACCTAAGATGCAAGAGACTCAAATTTAAGTCTCTTCTCTATCTGAGATGAGGAACTACAAACCTGGTGGATCCTGAACCATCACCTGGGGTATCCAGGTAAATGCCCTGATCACTGGTGATGGGTTTTGTATGTACACTGGTGAGTCCCAGTGCTTTGGAAATGCTAGGGGTATGTGAAACAGACCGTATTCAATTTGGATTTGGATTTGGCCTGAATCAGGGACAGTGATTCGACTAGTTGATTCGGATCACTGTCCCCAATTCGGTTTGGCTGAATCTGAATCTGAAGATTCGATGCTGATTCAGAGAATCGGCAATTTGGCTATAGACACAGCTTTAAATGTTTTTTCTACATACCTCGAGGTACTAGGCATGGATCATGAATGCTGCAGTGCTGGGGTGGATGGAGCATCCCATAGGAGCACAGCAAAGCCGGAAGTAGACTGGAAGTACTTCTGGTCCACTTCCGAGTCTGCTGCCAAGAGTGCTGGGGCCCCCCCACCCCATGTCCCTCCCCAGCTCAGCGATCAGCCACGGGAGGACCCTGGGTGCTCCCCTCGGATCCAGGAGGCACCAGTCACCAAACTGGAGGGGCACGGGGGTGGGGAGAAACATGCTCCCCAGAGGAAGTGCTTCTGGCCCACTTCTCGGTCAGCTGTCGAGTGTGCTGGGGACCCCTCCCACACTCCCGTGGGACACTCCACATGCCCCAGCATCTCAGCATTTACGAGCTGCCTGCTACCTAGAGGTATGTAGAGAAAACATTTAAAGCTGTGCCTTACATTCGAATCGCCAAATCTTTCCGTATCTCTCTGCAATGATTTGGCGGATTCTAATTCAATTTGGAGAGATTAAAGGGTCTCCTGATTCAGCTCGGATTCAGAGATTCGGCTGCCAAATTGGGCTGTATTTCCGCCGAATCGAATCAGGGACTGAAGGTTCGCGCAGCCCTAGCAAATACTACCAGGCAGATGGCATATTCATGAGGCAGACAAGGTGATGGTATCTTTCCCATTTTACATACGAAGAAATTAAAATGGAGAGAGTCCATTGTTTAATTAAGGGAGAGCTAGTGCCAGAGCTGACATCACCACCACAGGCCTAGCTGAGCAGATGCTATCACTTCTCAAATTGTGCAGCTGCCCCTGCTTTTACCCCTGTGGCTGAGATGCTAAACCAGCTCAACTTGACACAACTCTCCTGGAGGCAATTTTGTCTGTGAATAAGAAGTTAGATGGAGACAAAACATCAGGGCCATTTAGGTTCCAAAATACTCAGATCCATCTATCAATTTTCCCTGCTAGATATGATAACCCCTTCTCCCTTGGGACTCTTCTGCATAGGGTGCTTCCTCTCTCACTATTGGTTTGCTATCAATTTTTTGGGACCCAATAGCTCTCTGACTGGTTGTCTCTGTCAGGTCAAGGATTCTGGGATGCCCAGGCTCATGCCCAAGAAAAGCATAATTTACTACTATCTTGGGAAACCCCAAATCTTGTGGAAAAGCAGGGGCTGCTGCTCAGTACGCTTTGTGGATTTTAGTTTGCCACTGAGCACTGCAGCTACACAGTAGATGCTCCAAGGCTGTGGAAAGGATTTCCAATATTCAGAAGATGATTCACATAATTTAATGACCCATGCCCTGTGGTCACTGAAAAAGGAGCATGGTCTGTTCCTACATCTCACGAAGTGAGCTACAAGCTTGCTTGAAACCCCTTGGAGAACTATGTCACTACTGGCTATAATCTGAACCTAGTAGATTACAAGAGGTAGGCAGCTTGGTAATTAGCTGACAAAAGTAGGGGAAACAACTCTGCTTTTCAAAGCTATTACTTAACCCTGGCTACTTTCCCAGCCACAAGGACAGCTGTGCATTCACCTACTTTGTCCCCTTTTCTTTGTTATAGAGCACACATCACACAACAGTGTTTCTCAACCCGTGGGTCATGACCCAGAAGTGGGTTGCAAGAATATAGAAAGGGTTGCAAACAAACTTTAAAAATGGATTCTCCTTTAAAGAAGAACAATGTGGGAAACTGCGGCTTTTCCCTTGCAGGCTGGCAGAGAGTCACCCCTCAACGGGCTTTTTGGAGCTGCTTGGATGCCCCCCACCACTGCTCCATCCCCACCCCACACACTGGGGGCCTGAAGGCAGGAGGCAGTGGGTCAGGAGTGAGGGGCACTGGGTTGGGACTGGCCATTGATGTTTATAAATGGGTCTTGGTAGTTCAGCCATACACCTTACTGCTCTATAAAATAAGAGTCAGGGTGCAATACCAGAGGTTCAACCTACAAAATAAATTACAGTGAGAACCGCTGCCACTGCCGTCATTATTCTCATCACTACCGGCACTGAGGTGCAACATTAGAAATTGCAAAAGACCCTTCTCTAGGGACTTTACCCTGTGACCCTCTGGTCAACAGAGATATGATGCTAGAGAGTGAACTCTATATGCGCTTTGACAGCCTCTAACTAAACTGGACTCTTCCTGGAAAGCTCATTTGCATCTAATTAAGCAACTCTATTTTGTTATCTTAATCAAAGGCTACTCCTCTAAATTTACTGTGAAGGTGTCAGTCAAGTGTCCCGTAATGAACCTAGCAAGGGTGGACGTTTTGGCAGTAGGAACTGAATGTCTATTTATTTTTCTCTAATAAGGTGTGACCCGTCACCAGCTTGCAATTAACCACAATGGGCAATATTTATATTTTGCAAATCTTGTTATGCCTCCATGGTTATCTACAAGGGAGGATTCCAAGTCAGTAATGTGTATGGCTGAACTTCAGTTAATTGTTTAAGTCCGTGATAAGGTCACAATTTATTTATGCATGAATGCATGAATGAATGTTCATTAATGCAGTTCTGATTTAGATGACACTTAAAAGAAACTAAAATGACATTTCAGGGGAAAAAAAGCCAGAGTTCTGTATTTAAATAATATCTGACTTTCATTAAAAATAAGTAACATCAGTATAAGCACAGAATTAAGTGATTTCATCCCTCAAGATATTTGTACAGGAACTGATCCAGGAAACCAAACTTCCTTAGGAAAGGGCTTAAGGATAAGCTTAACTTAACTACTCTGCTTAAATCCCATTAAAATCATCTTTAAACATGTACTTAATGCTATACCTACTCATAAAAAATTGATGCATGCGCTTTAGGGCCAGATGGGTCCAATCCAAAAATTATTTAAGCGAACGTGACAATTCTGGTGAGGAAGGAATAACGAACACAAATAACAGCTGAAGAATCAAACCTTAATTTGCTTAATTTGGTACTATGCAGTGACTCCCCAAATTACAAGGGCAAATTAGCATATTTTGGCCTTTCATTTTAATTGGCATCTTCAGCACATATATTCAGCTGCTAAGTTACATGGTTCTTTGATTAAGGCAATATGCACAAAGTGGCTGGATTTTGTTCAGTGAAGTTGTCATAGTGAAGTCAGACATTTTTGTCTGGAATGCAGAGATGTTTTTGAGGCATAATTACAGCAGGTCATGCCTAGTATCCCATTCTCCTATTGGAGAAAAGTGCTGCACAACCAGAGCATAGTGTAAATTCTATCCCAGTTTAGTAATTCTTTTAAAAATACATTTCAGAAGGTTTCTTGACATCATCAAGGTCAGGGTCTCGTAACTCCTTAGCTAGCTTGTCCCATGGATTGAAATCAATTAACAATTAGGTATCTGACTTGCTCAGGACATTTTGAAAATTCCCCTAGGCCTTGTTCTTCTTCAGGATATGCCTACATACTCCTAGGCCCTAAAACTCTCTTAGTTCCTCATCAGTACATTGAGTTTAATAAGATGTCCTTTCCCGCCACATGAGGTATACCATGTCCATCTGGGTTTTGAGCTCTCCAGGACAGACGCTGGATCTCATTCTTGGTCCATGCACCAAATGGCACAATGGAGTCCTAAGCAGAGCCTCTGTGCATTATCGTAACTGCAATTGATTAATACAAATGACAACAGCATCACCAGCATTCACAAAATAACCTATGCAGCCCACTCAGATAACCCCACACTGGGTCCTTTTGAAGGAAACGTTCACAAACACATGACCTGGCATGTACTGACATTGTACAGGTGTGGAAGAACTAAGGGTTCCTATACACATGCTCAAGGGCGGGGGTGTGTGTGTGTGTGTGTGTTTTATTTGGAATATTTCCCTGACAGCTGCTCTAATTAAAACAGTTTGCCGTCATGTGTATTAAGCCCCCTGTGTTCCAAAATGGCCACAGGGTGTTTTAACTAAAGCTCATTCGATGAGCTTTAGGTAAAGCCTCCCATCAACCATTTTAAAATGCAGCAGGGGTGGGGGCTGGAGGGGTGGAGGTTTAAAACACATGACAGTGAAGTAATGCTGGGGCGTTCTAATTAGCTTTGAATGTGGAGCAGACTTGATTAATCAGAGCCTGCTTGGACACGCTCTAATCAGAATGTGAACCAGTGCATCTATAGGTAGCCTAAATGTCTGCACACATACACTTAGGACACTAGAGACCTACAGAGGGCCAGGTAGGTGACCAGGGAGTAGCTAATTGACAAAGTTAGAGGCATATCCTAGAAGAGCGGTTCTCAGTCTTTTTCGGCTCAGCACCCTTCCATAACTCCTGTGAACTGAATGGCACTCCATTTCAATAACAATTTATTTTATTGTAGCGCTTAACTCCTGGGACAGGGGTCAGGAGGGCTTGGGGAGCGTGGGCACTTAGCTCCTCACAGAGCAACGGGACAGGGATGACCACAAGTTTACCTCCTTGCACTGGACCTGGGCAGACCAGCCTGTGCTTAGCTCTTCACACAGGGTGAAGGGTGGGGGAAGCACAGAAGAAGTGAGCACTTAACTCCTCACATGGGGGCAGGCAGGGACAAATGTGTGCTTACCCCCTTTCACTTGAGCCACGCAGGGATGAGCTTGTGCTTACCTTCTTGCACAGGAGCCAGGAAGAGATGAGCAAGTGCTTATCTCCTTGCCGTGGCACCCTCCAGAGAGTCTCACGGCACCTCAGGGTGCTACAACAGCCCTGTTGAGAACCACTGTCCTGGAAGCCTGAGGCCCATCTTGAAGCAAAATTCCCACAGGGTCCAGCCCAGTGCCCAGAGGCCATGTCCAGATGAGCAGGGACATGTGGTGTGTTGATCCACAAACCTTATACAGTGAACATCAAAATGTGTGTGGCGATGCAAATTTGCAGCATGGTGGCAAAATTTGCTACTGGGATTTCCTGGTATCTAAAAAGCCCTGGAAACAAAAGTGGCACAAAGCATGTGAAATAAGTGTGCGCTGGCACAAACAGAGGCCAGGCTGTTCAGAGCAATGCTCTGGCTCCTGGCCAGCCTCTGCACTGCCCAAGTTGTAGCACTTCTGCCCCAGCATGCCATCAGGTAAGCCTGAAGAGCCCAGAGGAGCTGGGACAGGGCAGTTCACCCATTGCTGGACAGTTTGTCCCAAGATGAAGTGTATGTGCAGGGGCATGCGCTGAGGCAATTTGTGCCACTTCAAGTGTATGCCCCTGCTCATCTGCACATGGCCACAGAAATCAATGGAAGCCCTTCCAGTCATTTCAAGTGGGATTGGATCAGGTCCCTAACTTTTACTTGCAGTTTGCTTGCAGGAGGAGGTCTCTTTTATTATTTTATTTTATTCTTTATCTTATTTTATTTTATGTTTTAATTTAATTGGGCTTTGGAAACAGAAGGAAGGAAGTATATGAAGTGAAAAATAGTCTTCAGTGATGAAAAGACTTTTTTTGTCTAAAGCTTGGTTTTTGTGAAACCTATTGGCATATGAATAGATGGAATGTTTTGACTACAAAATCATAGTCATGTACAAGATGTGTCATGCTGTCTGATTGCCTTCTTTTCCAGGAAAGTATTCCATTCGAACCATCCATTGACATTTCTTGTGAGTGTTGCACTTATTTTTCTACACTGCTAATCAAGCCAACGACCCAATTTTGCAAGCATGAGTATGCTTAATTTAACCACACAAAGTTGAAAGACTTCCATTGACTTCGCTGAGCAATCTCATGGAGAGGGATCTAATGGAGTTCAGGGGGACTACTTATATGCATAAGAGTGTGAATAGATATGTGGATGTTCTTATTTTTGATTTACACAGGCTTATCTTGGTGTAATTTCAATGAATTAGCATCAGGGTTAAACCAAATTGAAATAAGACACTCATACCCAAATGAGAGTGTTTACACAAGGCTTTTAATCAGTGGAACTAAACTGGTTTAACGAAGGCATTGCAAATGTGTGTGTGGATCTGGCCTCTACCGAGCAGTACAAAATACAGGGTGGACATTTTTGAACTAAATGCAAGCTAAACCAACATAAGCCAGTTTCAAACTGATACAAGTTTACAAACAGGAGTCTGCACCAGTTTAAACAAGTCATTTGTTCAGCCTATTTTAGTTGACTAGAGGCAAGTTTTGTGTACCACTGAAAAAAATGAGCAAGCAGGGCCAAAATTCCTAAATTTTCCCCATAGAAATTACATCGTACTTTTGTTTCCTCTGAAGGTTTCTTTGTGTGGGTCTCAAAGCTTTCTAACTGTTGAGGGTTAAATAAATTTTAGTTAATTTACCTGGGAGGACATTCCATGGCATGGATAGAGGATTGCTTTGTCATCATCTTCTGCTCCTTGGTCTAAGCAGTAGCCGCTAGCTTTGCTGTTACGAACCTACGATCAAAGTAGAGACCTATCGCTTTAGTCACCCCTTCACAGAAAGCAAACCTGCTTGTCTGAAGCTTTGTCACATTACAATTACCAAAGCAAATACTGTGCCAAGACATTGAACACTGCTTCAAGGGAGAAAAATATTCTCATTCGCCAGCTCTGACACTCCATTACTTCTTCCTTTGGACACCTCTTAAAGCCTTTGACAGTGAGTTCCCCATGTGAAAAGCCACAGCTGTATTATTTGAATGTTCTGTAATCTTACAGGATTCTTAACTTGGGTCATTTTTTTATTTTTGCAAAATAATTGCGCAAAAAAGCAGAAACAACTCAAATTCACTTTGAAAGCTGCAGGTCAAATTTTGCCCCAAATAGGGCACCTCTACATGAGATGCTTTACTGTGCATTAGATTAGTCTAATGTGCAGTAAAGCATCACTGTCTATGCATATGCAGGAGTTACTATGAAGTAGATTAGTCTAATATGCTGTTTTCTAGTACCTGTAGGTATAGGTACTAGAAATCAGTGCATTAAACTAATGTGCTGAAGCGCACAGGTCCTGATCTCCTCATGGCTGGGAGGCAGCTACCCAGCAGCCAGGACAGCTCTCCCAGCCACATGGAGATCAGGGCAGGTCCCTGACAGTACTATCTTATGGCAGAGTTAATTAGTTTACTGTGCCCTAATACCAGCGCAACTGTAGACACTGACACTTTACAGTAGATCTAATTAGTCTACTCTGCACATGTAGATGCAGCCAGGAAGTTTTCCGGTGTGTTATTTTTCAGTGTAGCATGCATAGAAAGCAGAAGTGTATATATAAAGGAGCTCATTTGAGTTGAGAACCTATGAAGTGCATCACAGATACCATGTTGTGTGTTTGGTGTATTGTCCTTTTGAAAAACAATGATATTAAATAAGATTACGGGAATCAGAAAAAGGATAGCTCAGGTAACATGACATGTCAGAAGCTCAGATGCTTCTCCAGAACATTTGAATTTTTAAATCTCCCAAATTGCGTTGAAAGCCTTGAGAGACTTCAGATGTTTTTTTCATCCTAATCAGGTTAGAAATACCATGCAAGTAGGCTTTCTTATCACGTCTCAGAACCGAGAGCACGGAATACCGGGAGACACAACTTGCGTTCTTTAACTGAACATTTTGAAACCATTAGATTTGCTTTTGAGATCATGCAAATTTTTATGCACCCCATGTAATATATGTGACTATGTAATCACTCAAGAGGTATAATGAAACATCATACACAGAGTATCAGCAATCCTAAAAATAATCCTCCATTCTACATACCGTGTAAGCACAACAGGCAGTTTGATAGGGAATTAAGGTACACCAACAGTTAAGCTTCAGTATGGTTATTTTATGACTAAGGTACTATAAAGGCTAAAGAAGATGAAGACAGCTTTATGACAGAGCCTTAACATTTGTGAATTGAGTCAGTATGAAATATATATTTTACCACTGTTTCCATGTGTTTTATGTCTACTCAATACATTTATTTTCCTTAAACTCACTAAAATCCAGAGACTATAGTAACCACATTTTCTTCAAGGAAATAATCAGAAGGGAAGATATTTAATAATAGGCCTTGTCATTTAAGAGAATACATCTACTTAGCTACAGCGTATTTCATTTTAAGGCATGAGACTCCACTGGAGAGATGTCAGTTTTTACCAGTTAAATGTTTGGCCATGGCTCTTTGTCACTATAAATTTGAATACATAAAAGGCTTACATTCTCAAGCTTCCCTTATATCAGACCACCCAATGGGAACAGACTCCTTTATCATGGCAGAAAGCCTTGTGTAATTGACATGACTTTGGCAATAGTACCAACGTGCTTCTCAGTTTATAACCATCTCGGATCTGTCGGTTACTAATAGCTTATGTTGAATTTACTAAATGTCTTTCCTCAGTTATTGCCAGGGATAGTTATATTAAGATGCAAAGTGATATTACCTAATAAAACCTGCACTTTGCATCAATATCTAAAGTGACTCACCTATTTTTATATGAATTCAATCAAACAGAACAGGAAGGAAGGAAGTCATTTACCTTTTGCATGAAACCTCACTGCCTAAGGATTTAAAGGTAACTTAAGCAGGAAATTTAAAAAAAAAATCTTTATTAACAATTATGCAACAGGGGAGTTTCTACTCTCCCCATTTTGCAGGCAGAAGTCACACTAGTCCTTACTGAATGCAAAATTATGCTATAACCTGTTTGTATGTTTACCAAAAAGCAAAGCCTTATGGATGAGCTAAACTTGAAGATACACTTTTGGGATAGGGACAGAAATTACACATAGAGCAGTATAAGTGATCGGAAACCAGTTCAAACCTGTAACACAACAGAAGTTCACTGCACATAAGCTGTTTTCAGAATGGACAAAGCCAGTTTAAGGTAAACCTGGATGGATGTAGTATCAGACTTAGCTGATTTAGGTTACATCAGGTTATTGAACTTCTGTCCCAGATCCCTTCCAGTTTCAAGTTAATTCACAGCCCCCCAGCATCCCAGGATGCTTTGCACCCCCCCACCTCCCCTTGGAAAGGTAGGGGGGGCTAGCCTTGGCCCAATCTGTCAGCAGGGATGTGCTCTAGCTCCCCCTGGCTTCTGGCCTGGGCCACTGCAGGCATGTGGCTACATGCCTGGAATCAAAAGTGAATGTCTGTTTACTTGCTTATTGGTTCAATCTATGCAGTTTAGACTAACCTACAAAGATTGAACTGATTCAGCCTTGGACTTTATGACTGTCTGTACTTCGCCTCAAGCTTTAGGGAAGGCTATTTCAGTTTTTTAGGAAGGCTATTTCAGTGACTATTATAAGAGAAAGGACTAAGCCACAAAATTTGGGTATAAATCTAAACCTCTTCCAAGTTCTATTATATCTGGGCTCATCTATTTACTTACAGAAAATTCAGTTAGATTGTGTAAGATATTATTCAGCCTTGGAAGAAAGGTGAGAGTAAGAGAGAAGAACCTGAATGGAACTAAGTGATTATTTCTATTTTTAGTTTCTTGTCTTGAATGCAAAAGGAATCAAAAGCTCTTCCATTTTACCCCTCTTCTGTGAAATATGAAATATTGTAACCTGAAGGAAATATGCTTCTACATCTTGCTTGCCACCAGACAACTTTGAGGTAAAAAAACTTTTTCAACCTTTCCCTGTGCCTAACCTGGACAAAATCAAATATTCCAAACAGGAGATTTTACCACACCTTCAGCTCTCCTGTGAAATATAAATTTTCATTTCTACCTAGGAGAACTTTTACAATCTCTGCTCTCTTCTATGCCTGATGAAGGGCAAGTGTGCCCAAAAGCTTGCAAATAAATAAAACAATTGTTTGCAAATATCTAGTTGGTCTAATAAAAGAGATCACTTTTTCCATGCGTTTTGGTTTGTTTTTCCTCTAGACCAATATGGCTACAACCTGGATACTTGTCTTGAATGCAAAATTCTCCCACTTGGAGTCTACATTCATCTTCTCACAGTGATATTTGATTTTTTTCCTAGTTACCAGGATTTTCAGAAAGTGATCCATCTCCATCAAAAGATCTTAGAGGAATCCAAAGAGGAGGAAAGCCAGTGCGCTTCCTACTTTTGATTAACTACCTTGGCTGTCTCAACTGCAAACTTTGTGATGCTCTCATTTGTGCTGTCCCATTTTGTGCTGTCCCATTTTGAATTCAATACTTCTGAATTTACATTCTTAGGGCTGTTGTTAGCTAAAACCCAAGAAACTGCGTTTCATTGTTCATAGGAGTTATTTAATCTTATTTACTCCAGGAAGAGAGGGAACACTTCACAGAGCCTACACTTTCTAGACTTGATTTAAAAAGCATAGGAAAGTGTTTGTGTTCCTGCTATCGTATCAATTTTAAATTTCACTGTGTTGTCTGATGCCCATTCACTAAGATGAAAGGAATGCTCTAATACAGTTATGATGTATTTTCAAAGACATGCAGTACCTCTCCATAAGTGATTGTATTATTGTAAATCCTCATTTCAGGATAAACATGCTCCAAGTACCACTTAAAACTCCGGCACTGCAGTCGCTGCCGTAGAGCTATTCTTTCTGAAACATCTCCAAAGTCAACTCCTGGGTTCTGCAAAGCAGAAATATAACAGAGAAATCCCATTACAATGACTACACTGTTGTCTTTTGTATGTAAAACTAAATTGGAGTTCATTCTGTTTACAAGTTACATTCCCCCCATTCCCACTTTCCCTTGTAAGCAGCAACTCGTTGAACAGCCTTTGAGAACCGACAATAAATATTAATGGAACTTCACGAGAAAAAGAAGAGAAACGAATAAAGAAAAACAAATGCACCATAAATAAACCATAGCAAAAGAAAAATTAAAAAAGAACCTTAAAAAAAAGAAGAGAAGACTAGCACATACAGCTCTGCTAATGTTTTACAATATAACTTTAACTCCCCTGTAAATTCTGGGCCTAATTCTGACATACGCCATAACAGCCTTTCAGTGGTATAATACCAGTAACTTCTATACAGCTCCACCAGTGTAAATGAAATCAAGCCTTCAAAACTCAACACAGACCTGTTAAAAGGTTCATTAAAGCTCATGAAACTTTTGAATAGATCTCCATCCAATGTCCAAAGACTCCGAGCTGAATTGTGGACCTGTAGTTTGTTTGATGCAACACAAGGTAAAAAAAAACCTCACTATCAGCGGTGGAATTTTGCTTTGAGATTTTGCATATGTTGGAAAGTAGCATTCAGCGCAAAATACAGGTGGAATGAAGGCCTTGCTTTCTTCCAAACTGAAAAGAGGACCAAATCCTTGGCCCATAAAAAACAGCAGAGCTCTACTGATGTAATGACGAGAAGCAAGACTTGAGTGTTGATTTACGTCACCTGGATATCTGTCTCAACTTCTGCTTGCTTTCTGAACTGAAACTAGCAAGTTTCACATGGCTCAAATTGAAATACCATATACATTTCCTGCAGAAAGATCACTAAGTGCTTTACAGACAGTATCCAATACAGGATTACAAGGCAGCAGCAAATCTTAGCTGCAGGTTTATTAGACTCCCTACCAGAGATACACTTTCTGGCAGAGAATACAAGTTTAGCAATGAAAAGCCTTTTCTATTTATTATGCAAAGGTTCTGCTGTACTCACTGCCACTTGCGGGTACCTGTTTTGCCTGGATTTTTCTATGCAACATCCATTCAAATGAAGGCTACCCTAAAGAACAGCATTTCATGAATCGTATGCAGCTAATACCATAAAATCACATAAAGTAAGATTCCTGGATCCCTGAAATCAGGAGGGAATAGATCACAGGAAGGGGTAAACCAAATCTTTTGTAGATGGAAAGAATATTTCCCTGTCTTGTTGAAGTGTTCAGTTTTGTTGTGTTGATGGACCATGTGTTAGTCAGGATGCATGCCATTCTCCCGTGGCTTGACATACCGATCAAATATGGAAGGGGTAAGGTGAATTACAGTGCTACGTGGACTAATTCTGATATGATAGGATTCAGCAATGCTACTACTTTGTTAGTAAGTAGTATTCGCTACTTCATAATTAGGCAGTCCTACTCTTACCTCCAACTGAACATGAAGCCAGTGTAACGAGCAGCTATTACCATAGTTGTATTTGTCTGATGTAAGATGTAGTGTTATGCGCAGATTATAGAGTAAGTAATTGTGTTATATGCTATGTGATGGTGTTTAGGAAGCACACAATGTTTATTATGTGGGTGAACTGTGTAGCTCATGCTCTGAGACTAATCAGTGATTTTTCCAGTCCTCTATCAACTATATGTCTGTTAATAAGTGTACGGTACCTTTTATTCCTCATAGCCTGGATACCACAGTGCATTAGATCTGTGAAATAGTAGCATCCTCACTTCCTCTTGGCAAGAACTAATGGGGTTATTTTTATGATGTGCATTTTATCAATCAATTTCTTTTATGGAAAGTAAATTTTAATGTACAATGTTTCTTGCTAGTTTTATGCTTCCTAATGTAGACATGCCTAGTTTTTCAAAGCACCGCTGTCTAGTTCAGTGCAGAGAACTGCATCCAAAGCTAATCTTAGAGAGATTAAAGAGAATCAAGTTTAGGTGTAAATGTTTATTTAAATGCCTTTTTTATTTTCATTTGTGGAAACCGTCAAGCAAATAAATTTACCAGAGTTATTTTTTCCTCTGTCTATCAGAAAACTAAGAGGCCGTTCAAAGGAATGCAAACGGAGTCTGGATGGGTGGAAAAGAAAATATTTGTGTTATTGATGCAGATGTCTTTGTCTTTCCCATCACCTCGTTTGACACAAGTTAATACAGGGGAAGCAAAAAGACTTCTAAACAACAGCGTCGTGCAAAAAGATGCGGCGCTCTAATTCAGCTGAGAAGTATCTTCCATAGAAAATTAATTCATATGTGAAACACTAGCAGCTGAAACAGTGACCCACTGGACGTACTCTTCAACGTCCAACATGTGGTCATGGGCAGCAAAATGGATGGAGCATGGCTCCTCTAAATTTATGCAGTCTGGACAGTATGTTCATCTGAAGGGGACCTGGATTCTTTGCATCTATGCCTAGATTCTGGTATTTAATCTAACACTCAAAATACCACTTTGGGAAGGTATATCATTAATATAGGTATTTAGGGACTAATCCAAATCCGTTGAAGTCAACGGAAGGATGCTCATTAACTTTAGTGGGTCCTAGGACATAACATGAAACATTCACAGGTGTGCAGCTGACTTTTTCCTCATTCAGGCCCTGATCCAAAGCACATATATACAGAATTCAATAGGAGCCTTTCCATTTAGTTCAGTGAGCTTGGATGAAGCATTTACTATGCACGTCCCATTATTAAATGATTGTACTGTGGTTTAACTTGTCTGTTTTTTCCATGTACACTACCTGGACCAAAAGCCACTAAAGGACAAAGCAGACAAAAAAGCAAATCAGCTTCCCCATGACATTATCGTGCAAGACCAAATGTCTCATCTTTTACAGTTCTTCTCAACTGATGCATCATCAGAGACAAACAGGAAGTTAATTTATTATTTTTATTTAGTAGTATTTTCCCTAACATTTCCTAGAGGAAGCAACCATGATGAGCACTTCTCAGAAATATATGATGCAAAGTAGGAGAGAGCAACCTGTCTATAATATAGTCACTGATCTCCAAATTAAGATAAAGTCTGGACCTCATTCCCCTGTCTGATACACAGTTTTACACTAATAAATTCCATTGACAAGCACAATGCAGCAAAATCTTTATACAGTCTGGCAGGACTGTAACATTTGAGCACCTTGAAGAATAATGTCCTCCTAATTAACAACTTATTCCCAGGAAGTACATCTGTAAGGCCAGGCCATCTGAGTCATCACTCATCAACGCTCAATTTAACTTATTCTGGGGAGGTAAATTAAGATGGTAGTTTTTGTTCTGAATGTTTGCTGCCTTGATTCACATCAAGTGTGAATGGTGCTAACTCAGAGCAGACACTTACGCTTCTCTGCCTCCATTTAGGATATATGATGTGGTCTTCACTTACCGTCATTGGGATATTCCATGCCATGTAAACGTGTGACTTGAAATCGTCCATCCAGACCTCAGCAGCTCGCAAGGCATTGCGCTTCGCATAGTAGTCTATGTCATTGTTGTAAGGTTTCTTTGTGCGTTCAATGTGAGCCACTCTAGAGCAAGGTAAGACTTCCATGCTTCCTCCGCACTGCCAGACCTGTGAGAGTTTGAGGATGAAACCATGAAACAAGGAGAAATGTCTCCGAAAAAGCAGGCTGACATGGTTGTTGATTGTAAGATACTGTCTCCAGTGACACATCAACATCTGTGACCTTGAGATAAGAATGCTACTCTTTCAGTTCTTAGGCAGAACAACTACTGAAGGAGAAAATTGGAGACCTGAATGTCAGGGACCAAATTCGACTAATATAAACTGCCACAACTCCAGTGAAGTCAGTCCTTCAGCTGAGGTATGGGGTCACCATATTCCATGTCGTATATCCTGGGGATCAGTTTTGGCAGGAAATTTGCCAATAAACTAAGGAAGACAAGGTTCTTTGGGTAAATCCAATAACTTTAATTAGACCAACTAAAATAGTTGGAAAGAGTCTTCTTTCATCTGTCAGAACAACTGCAGACTTCCTCAGCCAGAAGAAGGGTATTTGTACCCAAAAGCTGGCAAAGAAGAATTTTTTCCAACTATTTTAGCTGGGCTAAGAAAAGATACCAGATTTATGCAAAGAATCTTGTCTGCCTATGTCCTTAGAACAACACAGCTACAACCTATACCCCACAAATAAACGAATGCACTTGTGTTAGCTCCAGTTTGACCATTTCTAAAAGAAGGTGGATTATGTACATGTAAGTGTGCATGAGTGTACCAGCTGAGGAATTGAACACAAGGGCCTTTATGCAGAAGATAGAAGCACACCTTTTGGTTTGACAGGGAGGAGAATGAAAGGAATTATCTACGTGAGAGATATGAACAGAAAGCCATTGGAAGACACATTCATTTCCCCACTATACATATGCATGCTCTATTTTTTCAAAAATCAGGTGATTTTCCCATTTTTTAAAAAAATTGCCCCCCCCACAAACTTCTTCAATTTTCAGTTGAACCATTCTCTCCTTATAAGCAAGTGCTGCCTTTAGCCTTATTTGATCACTGAGTTACCTGGTTGGAACAGAACTGCCACTGGAAGTTGCCTGGGAATAAGACTCTAGTCTCAGCACTGAATGAATTAACACAGGGTGGTAGACATTTGCACCCAGCCACTCACACATCACTATAAGCTTCCCCTGGAGTGACTCTTATTCCTTGAAGTTCACCACAGGCACAAATTACTTATATTTATCTCTCAAATTCATTCCTCAACTGTTTCAGGGTAAGCTCATTGGCCAAGCTTCCTCCTTGTTCTATTTTCATGCCTGCATGAGGGAGTAATGAGTGAGGATGAACTTTTCTATTTACACCCCTACATATGAGGGGTGATCCAAAAGTTCTAAGACTTAGCCTTTATTTTAACGAATAGTGTACAAACAACATTTTTATGAGCTGTCCCCTTCGAAGTAATCTCCCCCAGATGGTATGCACGTGCCCCAGTGCTCCTGCCACTTTCAGAAGCAATGCTGGAAGTCTTCAACTGTGAGTTTTTTGAGTTCCACTTTCACATTCTCATATGGTTAGAATGTCATCAAATCTCCTTCCTTTCAGCTTCGTTTTGATTTTTGGGAGCAGAAAAAAATCACATGGGGCAAAGTCAGGTGAATACGGAGGGTGTGGTATCACAGGACTGTTTTTTTCAGCCAAAAATTCTTGAATGGAGACAGCAGTGCATGAAGGAGCATTGTCACAGTGCAGAAACCATCGACCATTTTCACACAGCTCGTGGTGGTTTCTCCTAACTTTATCCCTCAATCGAATCAAAACCTCTTTATAAAAGGCCTGATTGATTGTTTGACCACCCAGTACAAATTTCTGATGAATGACACCCCGAACATCAAGTCTTAGAACTTTTTGATCAAACCACGTATACTAGGCAGAACTGAGGTCTGGTTATTTAAGAGTAGATGCTACGTGCCCACTTAGCTCCTGCAGGAAGCAAGTGGCCACAAAGCAGTGGGACCTATGCACAGCACTAATTTCACCCAACTACACAGTGGGTGCATCTACATGTACAATTAATTTGAAGCAATAAACCCTGGAGCAGCTTGAGCTGGACATAACTACTTCTGGGTACAGCATCTACACATGGGCCTGGAAAAGTAGCAATCTGAGCTGGGGCAGAGCAGTTTACACCAGGGCCGCTCCTGCCTTGTTCTGCTCTGAGCTCTTGGTGAGGGTGGTAGGCAGTGGAGGGGCTGGCTGGGGCACAAGGGTGCTGCAAATGCAGAGCCATGTGGCTAGGCAGCAGGCAGGCAGGAGTCTGGCCCCTGCTGCCTGGGCACAATTTATGTCCACGGTCAGCATCTGTATGCACATTTAATTACAGTTAATTGCTTCACTGCAAGATAGTTCTGCACCAGCAGCGTTAATTAGTTAACTGAGGCCTAATACCATTGCACGTGTAGACAGTGATGCTTTACTCTGCAGCTGATCAGTCTACCACACAGTAAGGCGCACGTGTAGACCCAGCCAGGGAATAATAATTCACTGCTGGTGAGGCCTATCAATACATTTTTTCTGTTGTCTTTCTCCTCCCCAATATAGACAGTGGAAACAAAGAAGGAACAATTTTCCAAAGACGGCTCTGAGTCACAAAGGGGTGGTACATTCTTCACCTCCCTAGGGAACCTCTCTTAAAAAAAAAAAAATGGTCTTACTGAAGTAAATAAAAGATAAAATACAATCAATAGTCCATAGCTTTCCAAGGCCACATATTGCTGAGGATAACAACTTATTTTCCAAGCAAGTTAGACTCCATGATAGGACAAGGGAAGTTGTACCTACACAGAGCCTGCCTTCTTGGAGACCAAGATAAATTGCTTGGAGAAGAACAGATAAAATCTTATCCCTCTACTCTGCTTTTTGAATACTTATCAAGATAATATTTATTTATTTGTTGCCCTTCAAGCAGTTGTGCAGTAAATCACTGGTCACAGGAATTTGCATTTGATAAATGAAATGCACAAGAAAACACACTGCTCATAAATTTGGACCGACATATGCCTAGAGTTTCCACTGCAAAAAGGAAGTGCAAAAAGGAGTCAATTAATTTTCATGATCTGAATAGAAAATGCACAGTACACTTCAGTATATTGCTATTTGCCCGACCCAGCCATATAATGTACGGCACATTTTTCTTTCCTTTGATATGGTTAATGACCTTGTAATTTTTATTTATATATTTTGATACCAAGGGCAAATACATTACCTGAGTGACAGATTTATTTCCCTCCAACACTGATGCTTATGCAAAATGGAGAAGCAAGGAGGTACTAAACCGCAGCATTAAAGCAAAGAGTTTAGCTCATCTATAAATTCAACATGAACAGTTATTTACCAGGGATAAATTCTACCCAGATGAAATCCACAGGGAAATTGGACACCTGGTTTTGAAGGAAACAAAACCGAAAAATTCTGCCTTAGGGTACAGAATGCTCACCCTGTCGAACATGCTCTTTGTTGCTTAGCAGTCAGTACAAATTTGCACAGCAGTATGATTAGCCCACCTGCAGGCACTCAAGATTTTCTTTACATTTCATTTCCACCTACCCACTTCTACCATCAGTTTTCTAGGAAGAAGATATCTGCTTGAAATGAAGCACAAATAGAACTGGTCAGGACTTTTTCAAATGGCACCTCTTTTTTTTTTTTTTTTTGATTGAAAAAACAGTGATTCACTGAAACCCACAGTTTTCATGGGTATGAAGGAATAATCTTGGGGCAAGATTTCTTAGGGCTAGGGTGCAACTGCTGGTCACAACCCATGAAAGCTAGAAAAGTGACCAGACAGTGAAGGTGCCAATAGTCTGTTGGGCAGAAGACCCATGTTCAAGTACCTGCCCTAATAGTTTCATAGCTGGTTTCATAGTTGGTAGGGTTGGAAGCGACCTGTGCAGATCATCCCCTGCCATGGTCAGGAAAGAATGCTGGGGTCAAATGACCCCGGCAAGGTGATTGTCTAGCCTCCTTTTGAAGACCCCCAGGGTAGGAGTGAGCACCACTTCCCTTGAAAATTGGTTCCAGCTCCTAGGTGCCCTGACAGTGAAGTAGTGCCTCCTGATGTCCAGCCTGAATCTATTCCCAGTCAACTTACGGCCGTTATTCCTTGCTATTCCCAATAGTGCTTGGGGGAACAGGCAGTCTGCTATTTCCTGCTGGTGCCCCTTGACCAGTTTATAGATGGCCACCAGATCCCCTCTCAGCCTTCTCTTGTGGAGGCTGAACAGGTTCAGGTCCCATAGCCTCTCCTCGTAGGGCCTGGCCTGCTGCCCCATGACCATGTGAGTGGCCCTCCTCTGGACTCTCTCCATGTTGTCCACATCCCTCTTGAAGTGCGGCACCCAGAACTGGATGCAGTACTCCAGCTGTGGCCTGACCAGTGCTGCACAGAGAGGGAGGATCACCTCCTTGGAGCTGCTGGTGATGCATCTGTGGGTGCATGACAAGGTGCGGTTGGCCTTCCTGACTGCCTCCCCACACTGCCGGCCCATGTTCATCTTGGCATCAACGATGACTCCAAGATCCTTTTCTGCCTCTGTGCTGATGAGAAGGGAGTTCCCCAACCTGTAGGTATGGTGCTTGTTCTTCCTCCCCAAGTGCAGCACCTTGCACTTGTCAGTGTTGAATCCCATCCTGTTCTCATCTGCCCACCCCTGTAACCTGTCCAGATCTAGTTGTAGCCTGTCCCTCTCCTCCAGCATGCCCACTTCACCCCACATCTTATTGTCATCTGCAAATGTGAACAGGGTGCTTTTCACCCCCTTGTCCCAGTCGCTGATGAAGATGTTGAACAGTGCGGGTCCGAGGACCGAGCCCTGGGGGACCCCACTGCCCACAGCCCTCCAAGTCGAAAATGACTCATCCGCTACCACTCTCTGGATGCTGCTCTCCCACATCACAGCCAAGGGAATATTCTCCCACATCACAACCATGTACCTTGCTACCAGATTACTGTTCATTCCTTGGTGGGTTTCTTCTATTGGAGCTGGTCCAATTTACACAAATAAATTACTTTTCATCACTGTGTGTGTGAAGTGAATATTCACTGAATATCCTAACCACCAAATCAGGCTCTCATTAGTGCTATCTGGTCTGATGGACAAGACAACTGAATAACTATGTAAAGAAAGGAAGTAAGGAGGTAAGGAAAAACAGGAAGAACCTAAGCCATGTGGGCCTAGGTTTATTAAGGCATCAAGGTACCATATAAACAACCCCAATTTGTTGATTTAAATGGGAGTTGGGTCTCTGAACATATTTAAAAATCTGTCCCTCTGCCAGCTGCTGCTTTTTAATATAATGCCTCTGGCTGTTGCCTGTGTGAGAAACAGCATTATAGAAACAGTGTCTAATCTTTTCACCAGACACTTTGGAGGAGACAAAGAGGGATGAGGGAGAGCATAGTCTCCTCTCCTGTAGATTAAAATGAGGCTCCACCCCTCACCCCCCATCTGCAAGTGTCAGGAGAGATGCCAGAGGGTCACAGTCAAAGAGTCAGAAGACCTGTCCATCACAGAGACAGCAGGACCTCTGCCTCCTCTGGATGGCAGCAAGTCTCCAATGTCAGACATTTGCCTGGTAGAGTGTCTGAAAATAAATGAGTGCATTATATTTCAAGGCTAGCTCACCAGGAAAGTGGAAATGAATCATCTGGCTCACTCCATTACAGGCTTGCGTACTACCAAAAAGCAGACATAGTACTTTTGTTCTTATCAGACAAAGTAGTAGTAATCTTGCCTTCTACCGTCTTGACAACAGAGGGACAAAGTTGGGTGGGAGTATCTATTTGAAGGTAGCAGTTAAAGTAGGTTGGGCATGGGCTTGGAGAATGTGCTCTGGATGGGGTATGGAGACTAATACCGTCTAAGTGGCAACAGCTTCTGCAGAGTAGAAAATTGGCTTCTCTCTTGCTGTCTTGACTCTCTTAATGCAGCTGCTAAACCTGGAGATTTAGGGGGTTAACCTGGCATCGGAGTGAGCATAACACGGTGCGCTCTTTTAAGACATGATCAAGTAACTCCAAGAAGCACTCAATTTCTTTTCTAATTGTAGTTAATTTCTCATTTGAATGTTGCTCTTTAGGCTGCTATAAACAAAACTGATGGCAATATAAATGTTACTATAGTTGCGTTACCTTAGTGTTTTGGTGGCTAATTATCTCAATCAACTTTGCTATTTGCAACACAAACAGACATATTAAATATTAAGAGGAACAAGTACTCACATCAGTGCTAAATTACAGTCTGAGTGGTACTGTTTATATTTTATGCTGCAGAGATGTACTAGTGCTAATTACAAGCTATACCTGTACACCTGAGATATGCTGGCCTATAGTAAAAATATTTACTGTACATTGCATCATAGTTATTTCCCCTAGACATCAGAATATCGATAAAAAGGAGACTTCAGCATTTATTTTGTGTCCAACTATTAAGCAACGTTCAGACAACTCTATTGTACTTTACTTGGTCTTCAACATGTCTTCATGAGTCACCAAAAGGTTATGCAATTAAAGGGAAGAGGGTCAATTTGAAAGCGTTAAAAATCCTCTTCGGCATTTTGGTTGACAAGAAGAGTCAAGTATGTAGGGGCTTGAGGCCCTGGCCCTCCTCGGAAAGACGGTTGTCACCTGAAATGCATAAAACTTTCCACAGGTCCATCATCTTAGCACCTCGTCATTTTTATTAATTAAAAATATGAACTTTTCTTCTGAACATCCCCCCCACCGCCCCCCCCAAAAAAAAAAAAAATCCTGAAAATTTTTAAATCTTTTACCCCCAAAATGTTTGGGTTTCAAAATCTCATCTTTTTAGTAAAATTATCCTATTTGGTCAGAAAAGCCAAGCCTTTAGATAGATTTTGTCCTTGTTGTTTCAACTGTTCACTGTGGCAAAAAAATAAAAATAAAAACAAATTTCCATCAAAAAAAAATCTTGACCAAAAAATATGACCAGTTCTGATACTGGCTGTTGCTAGAGGTGAGATGTTGAGCTCGATGAAGTTCCAATCTTACATAGCAGAAGTAATTCCTATGTGTAGCAAACTATTTGGAGCAGTGCTGTGTCTTCCTACATGAAAGACAATGCCAACAACCCAGAATTTCATACAAAACTGAACAATTTGCAAGGAAGCGGTCTCATATTTGAAGGGACTTCTACTAATTACTAAATTAGACGTCAGGGATCTAATCCTCTGTCAACTGAAAAGCATCCACCATTTTGTTACGCTGAACCTCGAGTTCTGGAAGTAATTGTCTCCAGAGCAGCAAGTGAAAATATTTGTTTTACTTGAAAAAACAGTAATGAATATCAAATCTTCGCCGCCGTTTTTATACACATGATCAAAAGCACTGATGGAAAAAACACATTCCAAAAGCAGACAGTAGCAGAGAGGATTTATCCTCCCTTGCCAAAAAAAAATGCATATGGCTTTAGAACCAGCTCTCTCATGATTTGATTTTGTACTGCTATCCTTGCTATATAGGGGTCGTTGCTTTGGCTCACATGAGAATAGCTGGAGAAAAACATTTGTTGGCTAAGTCCTACCCCTTGGAAATTTAGTTGGACCTCTTGTTGGGTTTCACAGGAAAGAGAGAAAGATCAGAGGAGAAGCAGCAACAATAACAGAAATCTGCATCTTGCTCTGAAAGTTAGTCACTGAGGGAGAGTTGAGAGAAGAATAAAAGCTTGCAGCAGGAACCTCCTCCATCAAAAAACATGCTACTTAAAGAACCGCGGAAGAAGCATCCAGAATATTTGGTCTTTTTGCAAAGATTTACCCCTGTGTTGGATTTGCTCCCAAGAAATCACTGTCTCTCAGGGATTTATGCTTCCCCTACAGAGATCCAAACAGTAGCTGGAGCAGAAATTTATTAAAACAGATTTTCAGTCAGTTCTCTACTGTCAGTTCTTGCAAACATTCAAAGGTTCACAAAGCACTTCCTAACTGGAGTCAACTGGGAGATGATCTTAAAAACACATACAGATGTTTAAATGTGCTTGGGTTACCAGGCCCATGTCACTGCTGATGGTGTAATATGGGCAGCTCATCATGTGGGCCACATTTAGTGGAACTGTGCCAAATTTATACTGGTGCAGATACAAACTGAAAATTGGATTACCTTGCCATTAGGTTGTAGATGGCAAGAAGACTTGAATGTGAATGAAGAATCAGGCTGCTTATGCATAGCATTTTCTATTGTCTAGTTTAGCAAGCCATTCAACATAAGCTAATTTTTCAACATAAACTTTTAAAAGTCTTTTCCCTTTTCTGGTGCATGAAATTCCTGCCCCAGTGACCACAGGAGTTCCAGATTATACCCGAAATAAGTGGTGACACTTAGAGTTGCTCAGGATGGGTTGATAGGGAACCATGGGCTAGCAGCCAGCAGGGCTCTCCAGGCTAGGGTTTTGTTGATGCTGCTAGAGGTTTTTCTGTTAGATTCGGGGGTATAAGTGAAGGGAACAGCCACGCTCCCTCTTTATGTTAGATTTGGAGGTATAAGACTCATCCAGGTAGGGCAAGTGGTGGTGCTTTTAGTTCAATCTAGGGTTGCAGGTACTTGGTTCTTTAACCCTAAACCTAGCCCCAGAGCCATGTACCCATATGCCTAACCATATACTGCACTGACCTGCTAGCTCTGCTTACTCCACACTTCTTTGAGCCATCACAATTGCATCCCCAAGGCTAACAGAGGGAACTCTAGCAACCTGCACATAACCGTATCCCAGAGAGCTAGTACCACACCCTAACTTGCAGTCCCCAGTCCTCCTATGCTGAGCCATAACTTGGCAAAACCAAGCATTTCTAATAGGGCTGTGTGAAGCTTCAGTCCCTGATTCAATTCGGTGGATATTCGGCCCAATTTGGTGGTCAAATCTCCGAATCTGAATCAAATCAGAGGACCCTTTAATTTCTCTGAATCAAATTGGAACCTTCCGAATAGATTTGGAAAGATTCAGCGATTCAGACAGAGGCAGCTTTAAAATGTTTTTTCTACATACCTCTAGGTAGCAGGGGGCTCATGAGTGCTGCAGTGCTGGGGTGCATGGAGAGTCCTGCAGAAGCGTGGGGAGCTCCCCAGTGTGCTCGGCAGCAGACCCAGAAGTGGACCAGAAGCACTTCCAGTCCACTTCCGGGTCCTCCGGGGAGTGCACCAAGGGGCCCGAATCAGCATTGAATCTTCAGATTCAGGTTTGGCCATATTGAATCAGGGACAGTGATCCGAATCAATGAATTGAATCACTGTCCCTGATTCAGGCCAAATCACTATCCCTGATTTGGGCTGAATCCGAATTGAATAGGGCCCGCTTTGCACACCCCTAATTCCTAACCATAGCTCCAACTCAAACTCTAGCAACCACAGTGCAAATCTCCGGACAGGGTCTATTTGAGTAATACCAGATGTGCCTAGAACCAAGACCAACAGCTACATGACATTTTTTGTCATTTCGCATATATGAACCAGGAACCAGGGCTAGAGCATGTATTCATAGTGGTGTGGACTAGCATTATCCAGTATGATATATACCTGCACTTTGTGTCCTTGGCACATTCTCCCTTTTACTCCATGCTGTGTTGCGTGCTCCTTATTTTACAGAAACTCCATCCGAAAGAAAAGGTGATATAAGTACTCATACTGCCTTATGCTGTCACCACCTGCAAGTTTAAGACCTATTATACAATATATATATCTTCTGCTTTGTCCTTTATGGAACCTCGACCCACACAGTTTTGTTTGTAGACTGCAGCCCTTGCCTCCATGCCTGGATGGGTTCAGCCCATCTGTCCCATTCCATTTCTGTCCAGTCTCCCCTACAACCCCACCCCCCTCAACTGAATGTTATTTTCTGTACTAAAAAGAAGGAAGCACTTTGCCTCTCTCCAGCATAGAGCCTGGGGAACCAAGACAAACTAAAAACAGAATGGATATAAGCTAATCTGAGACTGCGGGCCTGTTACAAAATTAAGGCTAGAAAATTTCTGCCACTGGATGTGCCTGCTTGGAGGAAGTACAATTAAGATCCACTGCAGGCTGTCTTATAATTGTCTGCCAGCAGCTGGAAATTATTTCCAGCTTCCCCCCAGGCCCAAAGATCTGGCGCATTAGAGGGGATCCCCTTTTAAAGGAGAGAATGATCTTCTAAGCTATTATTTCTTTCATGCAGCGAGCAAGTGGTTGGAGGAAACCAACTTTTCATCATGCCCTTGGCAGCAGGTTGCTTCTTCTCTATCTTACCCTACTGATGACTGTAATTCTTTGTACTTCAACAATAGCCCATCTGTGACACCATTTCATAAAGGAGAAGGCTCATTACATCTGAAAAGTAGATCCTTAAGCTTTTACCCCACTAGAAATGGACTCCTGGATGTTTAATTGAAATGATTCTGAAGTCCATCCAAACAATTCGAAACACAAGCCAGAATGGAAGAAGTCTTTCTCTTATCCCAGACTTTAATGCTTCTGCAAGGCACATCAAGTAAATAGAACAGATAGAGGGAATTTTTAACAGTACTCAGACATCACACGGTTTATGATATCCCAGCATGGCAATTCTTAAAAGTCGATGATTGGAGTTTTACAAAGTAAAGCCCATCAAAGATCTAATGTTTTCTATCTGCGAGGTTTTGAATTCAATTTATCAAAGCCATTTCAAAAGAAATCCAGGAAGGCAATAGAAATGAAAAAACCCATAACTGGAAAGGAACCTATATAACAATCAGCAACACATAACATCAGAGCTAGGGACAGTAATTATACATAAACCAGTATAAGTGATTGGAAACCGGTTCAAATCTACAGCACAACAGAAGTTCAGTGCACATAAACCACTTTCAGAATGACTGAAACCAGTTTAAGATAAACCTAGATGGATGCAGTATCAGACTTAACTGATTTAGGTTAAGTCAGTTTATTGAACTTCTATCCCAGATCCCCTCCAGATTCAAGTTAACTCACAGTCTCCCCACAACATCCCAGGATGCTTTGCACCTCCCCTGCAAACCCCCGCTTTCAAGGTAGGCAGGTTAGCCTTAGCCCAAGATGTCTGCTCCAGCTGACCAGGGAGGCATGCTCTAGCTCCCGCCCCAGATTCTGGCCTGGGCTGCTGCAGGCATGTGGCTGCATTTCCAGAATCAATAGTGAATGTCTGTTCACTTGCTTATCAGTTCAAGCTACATAGCTTAGACTAACCTGCAAAGATTGACTCGATTCAGTCTCGGGCTTTTTGACTGTCTGTATTTAGCCAAATTGGCCCAGCCTAAGAAACAAGTGGAAGAAGCTGAAAATCAAGTTAGTGTTGTTTCAGAAAACTGCAGCATTCCCACTAACCCCTATGCTCAGGCACTAGGGATTCCACCACTTCTTTTTCATGATGACTTACATCAGGAGTGTCAAACATTTGGGCTTTTCTCAATCTCTTTCAAAATGCTGTCTAGCATGAAACCCAAAATATGCAGGCAACCATAAGCATCTGAATCTAAAATCATAAGGACATTCCTAATCACACCAAGGCAAAGAGAAGAATAGTTCTTCAGAGTGGACACAGGTCTAGGAAGATGTTACTATAACTCAACTCAATCTTAAGCATGGCATGGAATGGCAATCACTACTATTTCTCCCAAGTAAAAGAAGAGCAGGCCCAGAAAGTGTCCTATTACCATCCAGAGCACAAGAATGTTTATAATTTATGTTGATCTCCAGTTCTTTAGGGATGTATTAGGCACTATGATTTTTCATATGAAATATTTATTTCTCTCATTGTGTCTGCTTAGAAGATTAGATTTAAAAAAATTAAAGAGAGACAACCAGCTAATATTGTTTAATGTGCAGCATGGAACAGGTCTGCATTGTTCACTGGGAACTTAACATATTTGACAATTGTTTACTGCAATTAATCTAAAATTGATGAGTTTTCCTTTCCATATTGTCACTCTTGACTGCAGAATTGTATATTTCATCAGATAGATTAGATGAAGGACCCTTTCATTTCTTTCACATATGAGGCTATTTGTAGCTAGGAAGCTATTATACTAAAATATGGTATAAGATTAAATTAATCATATGATCTCATTTACATTCATGGATTATACTTTTATGATCATCCCTAATGTCAACCACAATTATCATTAAAAAAAAAAAGCCTCTAGAAACATCCCATGCTATTTACCCAGTGCACTCAAGAGGCAAAGATCTTTCCATGTCAGAAAAACATTGTATGCCAGATTTAGCTACAGAAAATCATGCTCAGAACTGAAAGAAAATAGCCGCACCTTACAACTTCTGGATTCCACCATGCTTTCCCTCTAAGATTACAGGGCATCTAAACACGAGATTTAGATCCAGAAAGACACAGGAGAAACATCTGATTGGCCTTATGATTGAAACCAATCCTATAAGCCTGGGCCCTTTCCATTCTTGCTAGGAATAATGTATATCTATTCTAGATATAAATAGTCCTGGGCCCAAGGCTAGGTCTTGTGACAAAATGGTCCCAGAGCCATATGGCCTGCAACATCGAAAGGACACAACTGTTGCTTCTCTCTAACATACCCAGTCCCTGAGAATACATAGATTCATTTTTCTGTCTCTTACTGCAGGAAGCAAACTCTAGGTGATTGTTTTCCATCGGCTTTTAATGTTTACTCTGGCAGCTGCAATTCATGCAGCACAAGCTTAATTTGACCCATGTGGTCTTGATGAGTCAGGCAAATTCAGTATTTTGAAACTGTTAATACAGGCTGAGCGTCTCCTGTTTCTCTATGTCACGGACCTCAAGCAATTTATTCTTGGCAAACCATTACATTTTCTGAAACAAGTGTGCAGGGTTTTGACTGTGTTGCTACCCCCTCATAGACTTGTTTGTTTAGAGGCCTGATCCAAGAGCTCTTAGTGACTGTTGCGTGAGAGAGAATTTTCTTTATTAAAAGAGGAACTCGTTGCACTGATACTAGATTTTCCTTAAGTATCTGTTAGAATTACACTGGGCTTGGATCTGTTTGTCCTTGTTCCCTTCGAACCTTTCTAACATATTTTATAGCCGTACCGGGGTCCTTGAGAAAAAGTCAATGAGGGAGACAATGGAGATACAATAAGAGAGCTATTCACCATGAAATTTATGGGATGTCCTTCATATTTCCTTTAGGGACTATAGCAGGATCTCAGACTAATTAAAGACTCAGAAGTCTCTGCGCTGAGGAGGATATGGACTTCTGTTAACCCTCTTAGGGTACAGTAATGCTCGGGTGTACCTAAACTGAAATATTTCCTTGAGAAACTTGCACTCAGCCATCATCATCTTGCTGCAAAGCTAAATTTTATACATGGAGAGATAAATCAGGTAAATTAATAGCCTGGCTGCTACAGGAGGGAGAAGATAGGATTTAAAATGATATTAAAAGTGACCCATATACTTTAACTGCTAATCCAATCGCTATAAATCCACATTTTGCGCAATTTTACAAAGAACATTACCTCTTTGACCAGAGCATGTCTGTGGATGAAAATAATGGTTTTATGAGTGGGCTAGAATTCCCTTCTATAAAGAAAAGCAGAGACTTAATGAATTATCTTGGAGAGGGTGTTGTGGGGGCAGGGAAAGGCAGGTCATGAAACCTGAATAGAAATGAGGGGAGAATAACATTGCATAGGTCAATCATGTCATACAAACATTAAAAAAGGTAGCCAGGAAACAGAAAATATCTAAACCAAGATGGTTCAGTATTTATTAGTTGCCTAGGGGAAGTTCATGTATAATCCTAGTAACACTGGCTATAAAAATTTTTTTTTTTTATGAGGTCATTTCCCGCTGAGTCCACGAGGCAGATTATATCAGGAGTTAAGTGGACGGCTGGAAGACTGGCAGGGTGCAATAGAGGTGCATGTACAAAGACAAACTTGAGTTTGTTAGCAAAGCCAGAAGAGATTTTGTAGAAATAGCGTTACAAAAGAAACAGGAGGCTGTAACTAGATAGGTGGAAACATCAGGAAAAATTCTGTTGCCCTTGCACAACCCTGACGTTGCACTAATACACAAAAGCAATATCTGCCCTCCTGGGCTCAGTGTCTTGCTGGCTCCCTTCATAGTATCTGATGATCTGAAGCTGCTGCCTACAAAAGCGTATGCATCTCTAGCATGCACAGAGCTGGAGTGGCAAAGTCACCCTACGAGGTTGCTGCTTGGCCCCACCTTGATACCCCGCTGGCCCCTTCAGGATCCCACCCTGTTATCTTGTGTGCCACACTTTGATGTTGCTATTTAACAAGGAGCCTATCCCTGGAGAGCAAAGGGAGTTTTGGGTGGTTGGCCCTTGCCTGAGCTGAGGACCTCTAGCCTTGGCCCTTTTCACTCTGGCTGGGATCCTCTGCCCAGAATCCATGGTGCTTGGATTAAAGGCATCTAGTCCTCGGCTCTCGTCTCGCCCCTCGGGTGCCCCTCAGCCACTGTCCTTACCCCATGTGAGCTTTGGGCCCCGCAGGGCTCTGGGCTTCTTGGCCCCTTCAGTCTCACCCTTGTGGACTCTGGACTTACACCCCAATCTTTGTTGTCTGGTATCACAGTCCTCCAGAAAAAACAGCAGTACTCCTTTTAAGATGTTGGCTTCCTGCCCCTGACATGGCCCAGCAAGGCCCAGACCCCAGGATGCTCTACACGGGGTGACCCTGCAGCACCCTGTGACTTCCTAACCATCCCTTACAGCCATGTCTGGTCCTCCAGTAAAAATGCAGATGAACAACATGAGCATCTTCTCCAAAAAAAGTTCCCCTCCTGGGTTTAATCATTAGGGCTGTGAGAAGCTTTGGTTGCTAATTGGATTTGGCGGAGATTCGGCCCGTTTCAGTGGCCAAATCTCTGAATCCTAATCGAATCAGGAGACCCTTTAATCTCTCCATATTGAATGGGAACCCTCTGAATCGATTCAGAGAGATTCAGTGATTCAGACATAGACACAGCTTTAAATGTTTTTTCTACAAACCTCAAGGTACCAGGCGGCTTGTGAATGCTGCAATGCTGGGGCAGATGGAGCATCCCACAGGAGCACAGGGGGCTCCCCAGTGCACTTGGTAGCAGACCCAGAAGCACACATCCCCCCGCAGCCAACTGCCGAACCAGGAGGGTGCGGGGGAGCACAGGGGGTTCCCCTGCGCACTCTGCGGAAGTGGACCGGAAGTACTTCTGGGTCTGCCTCTGAGCATGCAGGAGATCCCCCGTGCTCCTGTGAGATGCTCCATCCACCCCAGCATTGTGGCATTCACGGGCCGTGCCTGGTACCTTGAAGTATGTCGAAAAACCATTTAAGGCTGTGTCTATGTCCAAATCACCAACTCTCTGAATCTGCATCAAATCTTCAGATTTGGATTTGGCCGAATTGAATCGGGGACAGTGATCTGAATCAACAAATCGAATCACTGCCCCCGATTCAGGCCAAATCCAAATCAAATAGGGCCCATTTCGCACACCCCTATTAATCATACATTATGGTAGCATTGCCATGCCAGCCTACAGCAGTCATCTATTGGTGCTCGGTTGTGCAGAGTTTCCTCTCGGCTCTTCTGCAGTCTAGACTCCTTCCGTGAGCTGCCTGGCCTGGCTCCTACTGAGAACTCTGCCTCCTCCAGGTCCCTATGGCCAGACTCCCCTCTTCGGTTCAAGCCTCAAGCTTATGTACCTCTGCCTGGGTTACCTGACCCTCTACTTCTGCCCCAGGTGTGTCAGTCACTGCTTGCACCTGGGCTAGGGGACCATTTTGTCCATGGGCCTGTTGCAATGATCAGTCTGTTTAAGCTGGTCAACTGACCCTTGGCTCCCTCTTCCTTTCAGTAATGGGGTAGGGGCCCATTACAATCTTGGATTTAGTTAGTATATAAGCTGAAAATATACCTTGCTTCCTGCCTGATTTCAGACTAACATGGCTAGCTACCTGTCCCCAGTCCTGACCCCTGACTTTATTTGGTGAATTGGTTCTGGATCTTCAGCAGATTGTGCGGCATGTCCATCTGAAGAATGAAAAAGGGGGGCGGGGAGTAAGATGAGTAGGCCAAGGATGAGTTTTAAAATTTTCAGAGCCTGCTGAAAAGATTTATTTTTCTCAAGGGATGAAGTACAGCTTTGCTGCCCTAAAATGCTGAAGGAGAATTAACAATTCCTGTCATGTATGAGACAGAAGACCTGCAATTCTTACGTGTTATACATTTTTGGGCTGTTTTCTACAATTAGAGGGGGATAAAAAGCTATTAAAAGAGAGTGAAAGGCAACACATCGGTATAAAAGAGGCTCATTTTGAGACGTGCCCTAAGTAGCTCGGGCAGGAACTTCCATCCCTTCCTTTTCTGCGTTTCATTGATACTGATACCTCTGGTAGTGGCTGCCACTTGCCTTGTGCAGAAACTCTCTTCTCATCTCATCCTACGCTTGTTGGGTTAAAAACCCCCACACATTTTTAGCTTGCGCACTGTAAATGTAACTGGAGTCTCCTATTTACATTAGTAATTGTGCAGGCCAGATGTTCCTTATCATGTATTCTTTAAGAACACATTTGATGTGGATTATTTTATCTCTGTTCACATTTTGCATGACTTTTTGTCCAAAGTGATAGAACCCCAGCCATTCACTTCTGCACATCTGCTGTCATATACGGCACTTGCAATATAAGAGCTAAACCTCAATAAACAGGAACTGTTACAAAAGAAAGCAACAAACCTATGCATATAAGGTATGTGAAATGATATTAAAACCAGCCTATTCCCGGTTCCCTCTCTATCTCAATCAGATGATTGCTTTAGGTTGTTTATTCTTCTTTATCCCTAAACACCATAGAGAAAAATCTCCCCCTAAATACATGCCTCATATGTACTTTAAGCTTACACAGGCAAATTTGAAGGTGAATTTAAGTGCACAGGAAATACCTAGTAGAATCCATGAGCTTTAACCCGCAGCTGATACAGTCCATAATTTTGACTAGTCAATCTGCAAGCTATTTGTAACACACAGTGTGCCACAATTCAGCATCAGCTGGACACTACTAAAAGAGGGTCAAAGTGGATCAAACAGAAACGAACATGGCAGCAGACTGATACGCACTTTCAGACCTTGGTAGTCGGAGTCTTGCAGGTCAGAATGGAGGTGTCTTCTCTCAGCTGCATTTCATCATAGCCACTATCTACTCTGCCCTATGACACTGATATTTCTATTGTAACCATGCCTTTAAATTATTATTGCAAAAATTGTCTTGTCACTCTTAAAGAAGAGCAAAGAGAAATTTAAATCATCATTCATGAAAGTATTGTATTTACAATCTTTGCCATCTCTTCTTAGGATGTCATTAATTTGAAGATCAACACATTCTATATTCAACCAGTAAGTTGTCCAAAACTGGCTGAACAGATCCTTTAAAGAGGCATTCTGGATGTTAAACCTGCTAATAACTGTCATACCATGTTCTGATTCAAAAACTGTGACCCCTAAGGGCAACCAGCATTTACTGACTATGTAGCTTTGGTTCCCTCAAGTAACAGGATGAAAACGAGGTCTATGAAACTGCTACTTTCTTCAGCCTAACAGAACTGGTCCTTCAGCTTAGACTCTTTTGTGCTTATAGATTCCAAGTTCTCACAGACATTGACACAGCTTTAAATGTTTTTTCTACATACCTTGGGGTAGCAGGCTCATGATGACTGCAATGGATGGAGCATCCCACAGGAGCGTGGGGGGGGGGGGCAGGGGCCCTCCACATACTCAGCGGCGAACCTGGAAGTGGACCAGAACTACTCCCAGTCCACTTCTGGGTCTGCCAGGGAGCATGCAGGCCCTTCCCCCCACCCCCCAGCTCAGTAATCGGTTGCAGGGGGACCCTGGGTGCCCCCCCAGATCCCAGGAGGAACCAGTTACCAAGCCAGGAGGGTGAAGGGAAGCCCCCCAGAGCACTCCCCAGTGGTCCCGGAAGTGGACTGTAAATGCTTCTGGTCTACTTCTGGGTCTCTTGTTGAGCACACTGGGGAGCCCACCGCACTCCTGTGGGACACTCCATGCCCCCCAGCACTGCAGTATCTATGAGCCCCTGCTACCTAGAGGTATATAGAAAAAACTTTTAAAGCTGCATCTATATCCAAATCGCCAAATCTTTCCAAATCTCTCTGAATCCATTCAGAGGGTTCCGATTCGATTTGGAGAGATTAAAGGGTCCGCTGATTTAATTTGGATTTGGAGATTTGGCCACCGAATTGGGCTGAATCTCCACCAAATTGAATCAAGGACTGAAGCTTCCCACACCCTATCTAGTGGCAATGACAAGGACCACAGTTAAGTCCCAACATAAGCTGAGGGCCTCATTACACACTGATTTTAGGATGCACCTGGGATTCTTAACCTCTGGAGTGTCCACACGTTAACACGTGAACTAGTTTTGAGCACCCTTTAGGCAGATTAAAGTTACACTACTCCGGGGCAGATTTATCTGTGATCTGTTACCCAGCTCAAGTTCCCCTAATGCGTAGCCACTGGAGGCTACACATTTAGTATAAACAACCCAACCACCTGCTTCCCCCAACTGGCCTGGATCAGACCCACTGCCTCCCTGTCATCTCCTCAACTGGGCCACCATCCTGCGCCATCCCTCCCTCCATTTCTGGCCCAGATCGGTTCTGCTGTCCCTGCCCCCATTCCAACCAGCCTTCCCCCCATCCCTAGAGACTGGGCCTACTGTCCCCCACCCCTCCAACACCCCAGATCTCTGTTTATCTACCACCTACCTCCCCAGTTTACTTTTGGCTGCTGGCATTGTCCCAAGGGAGCAGGTAGGGGAAGGGGAACTGCCTGCCCAGCTGTGACCACTGCTGCTGCTCTCCGGGGTGGACAGCCAGCTGTAAGCCAGGGGACACAGGGGGTGTGTGGGTGATCCATGAAGGCCAGGGGGGCAGTGGGGCCCATGATCCCGATGAGCTCACGCCTGCAAAACTTCCCACACAGGCATTTCAGCAGTGTCTTGGCCCCTGGGGACAGGGGGGAAGCCCCAGATGGGAATGGAAGGTGGGGGGAAATCTTACCTTTCAGTCCTCGGACTCCTGTTGACTTGAAATGTATGACTGCTCAAAACTCAAGCTAGCCCTAACACCCATTTGAACAGCCCAAAGTGTGATGTGAATCAAGGCCCTCTGAATTAAGTTACAGACCTGAAGCTAATATGTTCATTCTGAAACTTGACTTGGGTTGAGGAGGCAACGATTAAATCCAGATTAAGCCTAAATTTAATTTAGACAGTGAATGTGAAAGCTGGGTTTTTGTTTTGTGTCTAGTGATGCAGAAAACTATTGGGGTGGAGGTTAAATGTGTCCCAAAGGATTTTTACTTATTTTAGGTTGACATAGATGAACAGTGGGATTTCACCTATGCAAGAACACATAGTTCTATGACAGAGAATGCTCTCTGCATAACCATTGGGCTAGTTTCAGGTCTAGGTACTAGAATACAAATTTAAAATATTTGAAAGGTTTCAGACCTGAGCTTCTGGATTTGATTTGTTTCTAACAATTACTGTGTGTGAACCAAAAAAAAAAAAAAAAAAAAATTAAAAAAATAAAGGCAGAGATGTGATGGAACAAGTGTGAAAAAGTCAGACCCCAAAGTATAGGTACTGACTTCAATATCAAGAGTTTGATTTCATTTGACTTTCTTGAAAAATGGCCAATAAATAGAGCTTCACATTATTATTTGTTGAGCTGATCCCATTTGGTCTGGGAGATAAACTACTAGTATTTCTATCTTTTCAGATAGGGCTGACAGTTACAGTATAACTCAAAGGCTGACACATATGATAGGGAGTCAAACAGTGTCAACAAATTGGCCTAGTGCTAATGGGAATTCCTAATAACATCTCACTGCAATAGTTATCCCAGCTGACCCAGCCTCAAAGTAAGAGAGAAGAAAGTTTTACAAAAAGTGAGTGCTCAACTCTCCCATGTAACAATATTAGTTCACGGCTTAACTCTCTTGATAGAGGAACATTTACTGCATGTTCAAGCTACTGTAAGGAGCCTGAAAGGTGATAAAAAGCTTCCTGACATTTGTGCCTTGATGTTGGCTAAGGCTGAAACCACAGGGAAGAAAAACGAGAGTGGAATTTATTGATGCCCCCATTATAGCAAAATGGTTCTTGAACAAAAAAAAATATATATTGAAACAGACTGTCTAATGAAGTGATCACTAAGGGTCCTTTCAAAGGACCCTAAGTGGAGTTGTCATCATTTGTTTTGTCTTTTCAACAACAGGCCTTAAATGATCTTTGCATATTGCCGGCACTAAATCGTGGAGGGTTATTATTTTATTTTAAAGAAAAAAGCTTTTATGTTGCTAGGGATTCATTCAGCGAGAGCTATTATGGTTATTGTGACTCCATTGCAGAGCCAAGGGATTTGCTATATGCTCATTAGATCCTGCTTTGTTCCAAAACAGTCTTTTACAATGCAAATTTTAGCATGCTGATCTACTTACAATAATACATCCAAACAAAGGCTATTAAAGTAAAAGCTTCCTATAATGCAGGAATTCTACAAACTCAGATTAATTACTAATATTTTAGACTACAAAAACATCTGGGGTCTCAGCTTGAATTCAGCCTTTGAATGTGGCTGCTAGAAGTCATTTAATTCAGTATTTCTGAAGGGTATAAAAACCATACTGATGGAAAGTCACAAAGCTCGGTGGCGGTTTGATGAGGGTATAACATCAGAAGTTTATGACAGGCATTTTTGCCAGGCCTTCTCTGTGTGAGTGGCATATGTGAAAGGTTTGTTCTTTCACGTGCTGGGTCCAATCCATAAACAGAAATCAGAGCGAGAGAGACTTTTGTCCTCTTGGACCTTCAAAGACGATGTTTGGGAACTCAACTTTCTAACTTCCTTCCTCTCTGGCCCCAGCACCCTCTTCACAGCCCCCCCAGAGACTGTAGGTGAAATGAAGGCAGGCAGGAACAGCCAAGGGAAGGAGACCCAAGCCAAGGAAAATCAGGGATCACAGGGCATGCATTAACTTGAAACCAGCTGGTGTAAACCCGGCAAATTCAATGGAGCAGTGCCAATTTATACCATGTGAGGGGGCTAAGCCTTGTGCTCAGGTTCAGCAGTCTCATCCTGCTGAAGATGGACGCAGAAGAGCAGACATGGCCTGCCATCCCGACAGAACACATCCTTGATTTTAATTTTCATCTTTAAGCATGAGTTTTTCTTTGTCCCTCTGCTGTGACCTTCGCAAAGAAACGGTTGTAAGAACACAGATCTACCGGGCACATTATCATACAAGACATATGGCTGATGGTAAGATTTATAGCCCCATTACAAATGAGTCTGGAACAATAAAGTCCTAATGCCTAATGTGCCCAATATAGATAATACCTAGCTATAACAGCACAGAAGAGAGGAAACCTATCCCCTGTCTCCTACAGATGGTCTAGTCAGGCTTTACATGGTGTCCCCTAGCAGGACTGTCACCAAAGGAATTCAAACTGGGAGAGGAAGGAAGACGACACACTTTGAGAAGAGACTGCTGTGAGGATAGTTAAGAAACCATAAGTGCTGAACAGGAACAGAAGGTCTAGCCCAACAGAGGCTACAATGGCTCGTTACAGCATTTACGGATGCCCTTCCACATCAGCTCCACAGACTGAACAAACTCACTATAAAGCAAACCAAACTCTGCTTAGACTAGGCAAGTTGGTATCATTTACAAGAGCAGTTAGGGCTCACTACAGAACTAAATCTAAACAAGATCCTGCTTCAGACCTGGAGTATACGTCACAGTTGCTCTTGTGACCTCCCCTCTCCAATGTGCTTGAGAGCAGGTACGGGGGGTACCCCCCCATGCAGCTCCAGCGCTGCATTTCTGGCACTGGCACATGCAAATGAGCAGGTGAGCCGGGCGTGCTTGAGCGTGTCCTTCCCTGCCGATGCTGGGGACAGAGCGCAGGCAAATCCAGAAAGCTCAGATCCTCCTTACAGATCTGCAGGTACATCAGCTACATTGGAGCCATGCCAACCGATGTCAGCTGGGGATGTAAGTAGTTTCTCCTTAGCGAGTGCCTGGAAGAATTGCACTGAGTGAACAGGCTACCCGCTACTTTGATGAGCCAGGAGGAAATGAATGCTCCTCCAGGCTTTCTTTCCAACCCTGACACAAACTGTGGACATCTGACAAGATGTAAATAATTCATCTCCCAACCTCAAGTCCTGCACCTATTATTTTTGACATGTATCCAAGGGCTCAGAGCTTCAAGGAAGAACTGAAAAAGTAGGTGCCAAAATAGCTCTGAGAGTCTGTTTCTGGCCTGACCAGGAGTCCTGTTTGCAAGACTTCCAGCTCAGTGGCAGGCCGTGTCTAGATCTATTACTGACCAGCTTGGGTAACATTCAAATAATATGAAGCCAGAGGTGAATTTAATATCAGGCCCTCAATCGTCTCTCCCCGTAGGATGCCACATTGATACTATTAAATAGATAGATAATGAGCATTATTATTACAGCTGTGACATGACTGACAATCAGACTGAAAGCCATCTTGGTGTTTAATGTGCAAGACCTGTAACCAGAGGAAAGTTCAGTCTGTTTGGGGGACAGGGTAAGATGTTGGGGTAGATGATAAAGTCTGGGTGAGGGGCAAAGGCAATAATGGTATGTTATTTTTGTGTGCAACTCCGGAGCTGCCTAAGACTCCAAGCTAGTTTGTCACACTTCCCTTTGTTTACTGCTTTTTCTGCATCTCCAGAGAAATTCAAACTGAGCTGGGCTGCTGGACAAAGGTTTGTGTTGTCTGCTTATCAGCTCACTTCTCCTGTACCAAAACTCCTCAGAGATATAGAACAAGTTCTGCTTTAACTCACAGGCCTTCTTTTTCCTTATTAGTTCTGTTGTAAAAAAGCAACAAATAAAAAAATCATGAACTGCAACATATAAAAAAGCTGACATAATGTGGTGTCCGTAGGCTAAACGGGACACGTATCCGGCACAGAAATGAGAAACCTCACACAGATGAAAATTAGAGAACAGCTTTTCGCATTGGACAGTATTCTTTCCCCAGAACCAAAAAGTGCTTTGTCAATCAAATGTGTCAATATTAAACTACACTTACCAGGAAAGGGGGACATTGTGTCATTATTGTGCTGTACAGATAAGGGTTTTTCCAGTTTATTGGAATTTTTAAAAGTTTGCAAAAAAAATTTCAGGTTAGACTGAAAATGATAATGATTACATCTTTAATTTTCAGGGGGAAAAAAGATTTCTGCAGATCCTTTCTCCCTGTTCTACATCATTATCCTGCCCTTGAATATCTGCTGGACCAAATTTATCTCCAAATCTTTTACTGCTTTTTTATAGAATGAATAAATTGGGCCGATCCATTCAGTTGTTAACCATTATTCCTAGGTTGCCTAGTGGCGTATTTCAATGGCAAATTCTTTCGCAAGCAGATTTTTAAATGCCATGCAAAACAGGGCAGAAATTGACTTATAATGAAGTCCTTCCATTTGAATCAGATCTGAATTTTACAGCTTGAATGCATCTCTAGTAGTTAAACCAAAGGAAAAGATGATCTACTAGTGAAAGGATGGCAGCACCTGTCACATAGGCAACTGACCCGATGTCTGGCCTTCTCCTTTGAAACGTCAGGAGAATATTACACAGCAGAGGCCAGAACACTTTTATATCATCATACTTTGCCCTTATGTGGGGGCATATATCCAGGATTTGAAAGTGCTTTCCAGACATCCATTAATCCTGCCAGTACCATGGAGGTTGATTATACTGTCCTTGTTTTGCAGACCTGGCGACTGAGACACCGAGGTTAATTACCTGCCCCAGATCATGCTGAATGTTAGTGATGTTGCTGAGATCAAAATCAAGCCGTTCAGAGGACTCTGCTTTAATTGCCAAAGCCAAGATCAACCCTTCCAATGCAGTGCCCTGTGGGAGCTTCTGGGGAGAAGGAAAACTCCATTTAGGGCTGCCAACTGAAGATTTTTTTATTTTTATTTTTTACTGATAATCTGCACACTTTTTACTCTCAGCAAAATTTTCTAATTTTTTTCTTTACTGAGAGCAAACCTTTTTTACTGACACATGTTTTACCGATACATGTTTCCCTTACACCTGCCAGGGTCCCTTACTCACCCCCATACCCTAATGCCTCTAGCTGCACCCTACACCACGCTGCCCCTCACCCTCTTTCAGTTTCTCTATACACTTCCACCCCAGAAATGGCAGCTCTTCTGCCCCAGGAGCCGTGAACTTCAGGGATTGACAGGAGACCTTAGCAGTTTGCAAGGGGGCTAATTGTTTTTTTTTGCTGGTCCTGGGCCTCTGTGCTGGGCTCTGACGCTCTTGATAAGGATGTTGCTATGAAACTCTGTGACCCCTGAAGATTTGCCTTCACAGTGCACTACTCAGCCTGGAGGGGGCTGAAGAAGGTTTATTGGGCTGCATTCTTCACTGTTAGCTTTTCAAATGATATGAATTCCCCGCAATATTGCCCCATCTTCTCTTCCTTTTCTGGCCTGCCACTCACCAGCCCTACAGAGAACTTAGTCCATGTAACCTTCTTACAGGGTATGATGCCCAGCCAGGGAAAGCGTCTTCTCAGCACTAATCTTGTGTATACATGGAAGACCCATGATGCTTTAACCCTGTTTTGGGCCATATTCACAGCCTGAAGATTGGATTGGAAAGTAATTCAGGGACTGGGAGTCAGGACTGCTAAAATCCTCCAGCTCTTATGTCCCATATGACATTGAGTAGGCCACTCATCATGGTGCTGTGCCCATCCAATGGGTATAACTGATACTTTCCTATCTCACTGAAGTTCATTTTATAAAGTGATTTCAGATCCTCAGAATTAAAAAAAAAACCTGCTGCTTCATTCAGGCCAAGTTCTTTGTCACTGTAAGTGGGCTCAGCTCCACTGACTACAACTGCAGTTCACTCACAAACACAAGAGGAGAATTTGGCTCTGTAGGTGCAAAGCAATGTTTTTCATTAAAAAAGGTTTTGTTGGCAAACCAAACAAATACAAACCCATGGCCACCGCTTTTTCTGGCCTTTATTTTCTTACAAGCACAGTAAGCCAATGCTACGTTTATAAATCAGGATAACAACACAGGTTTCAATATAAGATTGAACTCGGGATAATAAAAGGCATGAATGGAATAGTGCTGCAGTTGGAGTAAATTGGATAGAGTATTTACTTAATGAACTATGCCATTTTATGCTCCTGGAGAGTTGCTATAGTTTTACTCCAATAAGTACAGTTCAACCATAGCTCGATAAAAGACCTGTATTAGCCTGGTAGTTTTTGTTTCTTAGAGAATAATGAAAGTCATTAAGTACTACTTCATTTCATTAGAATCTGGATTTCAAACCTCCCAGAGAGAATGTGCAGGAAGGAAGAAACCACTCCACCATGAGATGTCTGCTGGCACGTTATTTCTACTGGAACAGAGCTGCTCTTCTTCTCTTCTTCTACAGTTCTCTGAGTTTTATTTGACCATTTGTTTATTTCTTTATCTTCGGGCACATTTGTTTAAATGGTCTCTGCCACCAAAGAAACAATCAAAAAACCCTTTTTTTTTTTTGGAACCTAAAAGACAGTTCACTATTAAAAAAAGGCAGTCTTTTTCAGTGGAATGGGATGTATAATAAAAAGTAATTACTGGAGCTGCCTTGCTTTGCCTAGCATCTGTACAGGAATTTGAGAAAATATAGCTCTACATCATTTTTATGAAGGCACTTTTCTGGACTTTCAGTTCATTTAATTTTGCCCTGGAGCATCCTTGCTGTGAGTAACATGGAACACAATCTACTTGTCTGTCCCTATGCCTCTAAATAATCCCTTTCCATCTTCCATTACAGCCAGCCTGTCACATACCGGGTAATACCTCTACAGAGATGAAATAAGACAGAAGCAATAACCATCGTCTGTGCCCTCGGGGCTTTCTCCACTAGCTCTAAGTACAGAAAGTCCACTGTATCAAAATCCTGCCTTGTTGCCCTGTCAATGTTTACATGCGTTGCTGCTGTCACTGCTTGCACTTCCCAAGGAAATCCAGACATGTCATCCACTGTGTCAGGGGGCAGCAGTCACAATTCCCTTTTCCCTTCTCTGTCGCTGCCACCTGCTGCCAACCAACTGGGCACTGGCCTCCGCCGGGTGATTGAACTTGTGCACGGGATTGTTCTTAAAAAGATTCAGGCAACCTCTGTGCGGCTGCAAGAAGGCTCTCTGGGAGCAGATGTCACATTGCTGAGAATAAAAATAGCCTAGAAAAGCAAGTCTCGCCCCAGGCCCGTTAAAGAGTGAATGACCATTATGTGATAATCCTGTTACCAGCGTTGTTAGCTGGGCAGCAGCATCTACAGACTTCCACCAAAAATTAGGGTCCCATCGTACTTGATTCTTTTCATGCGTGCAGTCAAAGATGACACGCTCTTCAAGGCAGAGAGCATACTAATAGGCATGATCCCCATGCTATAGAGGGGAAACTAAGTATAGAGAAATTAAGGTGCGATTCAGGGTTATTCAGGATGCGCACGAGAGCGCCAGGAGTTAACCCAGGTGTCCCAAACTCATGCTCCATCACCTTGACTTCAGGTGTATCCTTCTGCTCAGCCTGAAATTTTTTAACAGCCTTTTGTGGGCCCTTAGTGAAACACGCTGCCTCCAGGATTATAAATGGTGAAGAGCAAACAGCAAAACGCTTTTGCTTGTTAATGGATGTTTAGGACTAATGCTGGGCTGAGAACAGTAATTGTGTTTCATGGAGGATTTTGAAATGAGTTTTCAATCAATTTGGGAATGAAAAAGAAACACTTCGAAGTTCTTCACAGAGTGTCCTCTATAAACCCACACACTGCAGTAGCTACCTACCTGTGTGCATGCTCTTACCTACGGTGAGTGCAAGACCGCTTACCCCACTGTAGAAGTGGAGTGAATTTTTTTTGCATTTACTATGGAGTATGGGCACACACTCGGACAGTCGCTATGGAATGGCTGACACTGTAAGTTCATACGATCACTGTCCCTGCTGCAACATTTTGTGTAGCCATGCCATCCAGTCCAAATCTTTAATAACTATTCAAATATCTTACCTTAAAAATAAGTGAATTACTTAATCTTTAAAATGTGGCCAGATATTTTCCAAAAGATGAAACTCAAACAGAATTTGAGCTATAGGCCTGGACGTGCAGATTATTGGGTGAAGTTCTTTTGGGCTCTTTTGGTAGAGGTACGACTGTACAATGAAAATGGCTCTTATTGCCTTAAAATCTATTAATGTAAGTTAGACAATCATAGTGGTGGAAACAGTACCACTTCTGTCAAAGGCAATCAGTACACTCCATGAAAATTAAAAGGAAAGGGGACTGTATTTCATGATAGCTGGTTGGTGAGTAGACATTAGTCATGTAACACATAGAGTCATTTTTTAAAGTTACATTCATCTTCTCTCTAGGACTGCTCTTTGCCTGGGTCTATTCTTAGTTTCTGATTTCTCTGAATGTACCCTCCCCCCCAAAACCTCTTGATAGCTATTCCTGTATGAAGGATCTTCTGTATCATTCAGTACAACCTGGTTACTTAGCTGCAAGCTAAGCTACAAATAAGGTAGTTTCTCTCTGAAGAGCAATAAAAATCAAACACATACTTTTAAACCTATTTTAATCCTATGGATTTTTTTCTGATGTGAAGTGGTGACTGCTCTCAGCTCCCAAGCTGCGTCCTCCCTCCTGCCCTTGACTTGGATTTGCAGCACTGCAAATTCAGAAATATATTGTGAACCTCATGGTATTTAATAAGTTTCTTGAAGTCTGAATTCCTGGCGTCATGTGGTCATGTGATCTGCCTACTTAAACAAAAATCCCCAAGCCCTAAATTTGGGCTGGAAAATGTGAACCTCGAATTCTCAAGAACCATAGGGCAAATGAAAAGAATCCAACAATTATTATGTTTCAAAAGCTCATGAATTTTAAGCCACTCTCATCCCTTTTTTGGAGCCCAGCTCAGGAGATATTTAAGGACAACTCATTCTCAGGTGGAAGGGTTTGTTTGTGGGGTGGTTTTTTTCCTTGCATCTCATGACAAAGAATGCTGCAGCTACACAGGTCCTCCTAGTACGGTGCTGCGATACTGGTTCAGCACCGACTCAGAGGGTGTAAAGTGTTACCTATTCATTTGCCAGCACTGCTTCCTGCAGCTCTGTGCGCTCCACAGAAAACTATCCAATTACTGACCCGGTCTGACCCTGCTTAGCTTGCGAGATCGGCAGGATCACAGCGCATGGCAGTTGGGCTGCTTTTCGAACTTGCGTTGAGGATGCAACAAAGCAAAAAAAGAGGAATAAAAATCCACTGGTATAAGCCAAACTTCTAAATTAAATATCTCTTCCTCTCCATTATGTCACTCAAGCAATCCCCAAATATCCCCCAAGGAATAAACTAATCCACTTGAGCTGTGGACGCTTATTTAACTCCAGGACTGTTTGATTGGGAAGGAATGTTACCAATGTGAGGTACAAAGTCCTTGAGAAATTTTTGGAACGACATTTATGTAATTTAAACTAGGGAGCACTTTAGAGGAAAGATAACATTTGTAGTCAATAGGGTATTTTATTCAAAGAAGTAATGGTTATAGCCGAGCTAAAGTAAAATAAATCAGGAAAGCTTCTGGCTTTTGAGTTCATCCCAGTGCTATGACACCCTGGGTCCGGAGACTGAACCTCCCTCCTGCTTCAATCTCAAGCAGCCAGTCGTACGGCATGTCCCCTGAGCACCTGGGCCAAGTGCAAAGGATACCACTCTTAGGTTAACATCACCTGCACAGACGACCGAAGGATTACCTCTGCATGCAGGTTTCCACTGTAACAGGAGCTTTGTTAATCCAAGACAGCACAGAACAATATCCTGATCGCTGCTCATTTGAACTGGTTCCCGTCTCTGAGGGGACACAGTAGAGTGAATTATCCAAATCCAATTGTTTGCTACTGGTAGAACAGAACATAATGTGCTTGGGAACAGTGGTACGCTCATGAGTTTATGTTAATCAGCCCAATGATTAGACCTTCCAACAGCCGCTATAGCTACAAATGAGCACAACATCCTGCAAAATCTACCCCCCACCACCTCAGAAAGATGTTACTAGGAAACGTTCTGCTAGTGCCTCTCTCCTTCAGATTGAAACTGGAACTTTAAGCTATTACTTGAAAAAGAGTTAGGAACATATTTGTGTACACATAGAAATGCACATATGATAGGTCCTCGTGCATACACTAATAGGCTGTAGATGCAGAGACATAAGAAAAGTACAAACAGTGAAAATATTCACAACACAGTGGTGATAAAATAGCTTCAGAGCACATGCTGGAAGAAGTCCAGGTCAAGGGAATAAACTCCCCACTGTCCAAAAACTATGACACATCTGCACTACACCTATACAAGAGAAGGTGCAACTTGATGACTGAAAATAGGACATCATAAAGATTCCCTTTTACAATCCTTTATTGATTCCATATCTAGTTTGTGCCAATGGTTTTCCAGCTGTCAGCACTCAGGTTGGGATCCCAGAGTTAATCTGGGTTCTTTCAGGTTTGGGCATAGTTACCATTAATCATGGTTGCGAAGGGCAAATAAATATAGATTTTAACACAAAAAAGATGGTCACAATAATCTAATCTTACCTCCCGAACAGGATTTATTTCAGCTGTAGGATTGGACTCAGCAATTTCTGCATGAAACCAATAACTCCCAATTGTCCTAGGGCATATTTTTTAGAAAGAAAATCATGGTTTGAAGATGGTGGTGGAAACGGAGAATTGGTAAATGGTGCTCGTTGGACCTCAATTTCCAGCCATTGGATCCTGTTAAATTTCTGTCAGTTAGTTTATTGAGCCCTCTGTTACCCAACATTTTCCAATTTTGTAGGCACTAAGAAATCATCATCAAATTACCTCTTGTCTTCACTAGGGTTGCACACGTGTAACGGGCAGAAACAACCTGTAATTTCAATTTAGGTCCCAATCCAGAAAAGCACTTAAACAGATGATTAACTTTAACTGTGTGTGCAATTCCATTGGTTTCAGTGATACTACGTGATTAAAATCAAGTATGTGCTTATGTACTTTACCGAATTTTTGGCTTACGGTTTATCTTCTTGATGCCCGAGCCAGGTTAAAATGCAGCTTGCTTTCATGCTCTCTTAACAAGAGAAAGGTGGCAGTGAAAACACTTATCTGGAATTCAAATTAAGCAAGTATGCTTCTGACTACAGACAAAGAGAGGATTGCCTTGAGAAGCCTGGGATCTTTCTTTTTTATGCTATTTTCATAGTTGAACTGCACATCACACTTATTTCATTAGCAATCACCACCTTAGGCTGTATGCACGATGCGGGTGGGTTTTTCTTGCTCTGATTACCTCTGGAGTCTTCACTCTCCCTAATTGTCTATGATACCTATGAATACCCACTGAAATCTTTATAGCTACAATAGTCTCGAATGTAATGTTTTAAACCAATTTAGCACCCAATAAAACAATTTAATACCCAATAAACTTTATGAAGAAAGTTACGCATCTGAAGCAGTGCTCTTTGTAACTATATCAGGTTCAAAACCACAGAGGGACAAGTTTTATTGTCAAGGGGAATAGCTCAGATTACCTGATAGAGCTCCTGAAATTTTGGGTGCTTTCCAGATACCAGCAGTCTCTCACTAGTTGTTGGACTGTCTAGCCAAATCTACTGTACCTGTAGCAATGTACCAGTCAGAAAAACAATTACTTAAAAATGTCATGGTGGATTTAAGCTATCAAATGCCCCAAGAGGAATAAAAGTAGTGATTCACGGAGTAGAATGGAAGGGAAGAAACTACTACAAATAGCAGAGGACCGATGAAAGTCAGACCTTGACTGGACTGTTGATTTGATTTGGAAGAGCACCTGAAGACAGACTGTGCTTCTTGCTAATAATCAGATTAGAAATAGTACAAAAACAGTCTCTCACGTGTTATTTCCGCAGTTCTCTTCTCAGCCATAACTGGAACAAGGAAATTCAAGTATGTGAAAATGGAAGTTCATCTTTAAAGAACTTCCTGAAATGGCCAGAACTTGAGGCTTATCATCAGTGTAAACTTTGGAAAAAAGGCCGGGGTTGTCGGGGGGAGTTGATCTCATTACATTGAGTGGCCTTGCGTATCCCTAATAGCAGCTGGCATTCTGCAAACCTGTTTGGAGGACATGCAGCATAAAACCTAATGCTCCTTTAAAATCTCATCACATGTGATTGCTATATTTTACTAGTTGTAAAAGTACCGCACATAGTGGAATCAAAGCAACATATTTTATGTAAGACCATAGCTTCCCCTCTTATAAAGACAGTTCTTCCCACCCACACTAGTCAGTTAATGGCAATAAATATTAGCTAGAAAGGTAAGGAGGAAAAGCTGTGTATTTGAATAAGCAGAGAATATTACAGTGGTAGCAATGACTTATGAGGGTTATTTCTCATGTCTGAAAGCCCAATAATTCACCAGTGCCCCAGCCATAAGTGAATTATGGGAGTCTTTTGTGCAAGCAAATTTTCTATTATGCATCTATTCTGATGCACTGCAACAGTTTGTATCTCTCTGTAACATTAAAGACAATATTTCGAAGTGCAGTGAAGGGGAATCAGCTTCCTATGCTTTGTTGGGTGAATGTCCATGCTGCAATCACTATTTCCTCCCATACTTAAGGGTGTGAGATACTGTTCCCCCTCCTTCTGAAGCTTTTATTACAATAAAGGCCTAAACTGTACTTTCCGTTAAGCTGTGTAAATGTGCAATAAAGCCACTGGCTTGAATGAAATTAATCTAAAATATACAGTAATAAGACTAGCACTGATGCATGCAATGTCAGCTCTTCTCTTCCCTCCTCTTTCTGCCTCTCATTCTCTCCCAAATACGATCCAAAGTTTTATCAGATTCACTCGTGCGACCCTGTTGTTATCAGTGAAGCTGGATCAGAACTGGACCTAGAGACCACCACGTTTCTTTCTGGTGTAGTCTCTGCATATGCACATGCAATACTTACTTATAAGGCTAAATATATAGACATATACCTCAGAGTAGATTAAGGATGTGCTAGAACAGCTTTGACTTTTTCTACCAGCTTTGTGGCAAGATGCTGCATGAAGTTCAACTAAAATAAAAGTAAAACGCATGTTAGAACACTTCTTTCATACACAGAAAAGAAAAGTTGTAGGGCATGATCCTCTGCAAATAGGTCAGGCAAGAAGGGCTATTAGGCACCTCTGCTTCTTCTGCAACTAGGAAATACCCCCGTGAGGCTGAAATGAGTCTAAACGCCCAACTTCTCGTCAACTCGCCCCACAAAGGCACAAGCATATATCCAGCCCTCCTTAAACCTGAGATGATCTAAAATATCCGATATTAACTAAAACACTCAGGAAAACAAAGGGCCACTGAAGAAAACAAGGGCCCTTCTTGTCTTTTAATACAAGCTGTTCCCAGACTAAGGATCTAGCAGCCTTAACTGCTGAGATCCAGCAGAAGTTAAACATCAAGAAGCCTATTTTAATTTATGAGAATGGAGAACGAGGGGTAATCGTGCTTGGCTGAGAACTGACTCGACTCTGCTTACGACAGGAAGATGGAGCGCGAGAGGATGACGCCTATTAAACCTGCTTTCTGCCCATGGACAATTCTCTGACAGAAATGGCATTCTCCACAATCTCTGGTCACTTTAAAGCCACCTTGCACCACATAATTAAATTTAATCCCCAATAAACCAAAGTAAGCAGTGTAAAGTAGCCTCAGCAGAGCATGAAATCAAGCCAATTACAGCTGTACTGTTACAAGTGGCTTCCTAAATGAACTGTTCTGTCTGTGTATAGCCCCCTCACTAACAGACCTCTGTGCGGACACAAGGCTCTGCCCTCCTGGTTCTAGCTCTAGGACTCGGAGGACTGTGGGCTGTTTTACAGGTCCATACTTCAGCAATATTTCCCTATTCAGTCAAGCACTTAATCAAGTTCGTAACTTTTAGCACCTGCTTTAAGCGTGTTTAATGGGGCCCAAAGATGTGCTTAAAGCTAAGCAAGTGCTTAAGAGCTTCGCTCAATATGGATGGAGTTAAACATGTGTTTAAATTGAGGCCATAATATCTTTACTTCATTGACTGTTTAATCAGATCTTCTTTTCCATTTGATCAAAAATCTCTGGGGCCAAATAATTTCCATGAGTATAATGCAGCTACCATCCTTCATCATGATAAATGCTGACCGCTATGAGTAGGCATTGTGGTTAATACAATAACTACCTCTTCAAAGTTGCCATTTGATCAATAAGTCAGGACAAATTCTGGAGGAAACTGAATAATAAAAGAAAGAACAAGAGAAAGACCATGTAATAAATATCTATACTTCTGTCCAGAATAAGCTCTGAGTTAAGCAAGGAAAACTAAGCAAAAACAGCACTAGTAGACAAAGGGAGAAAGGATGGAAAGAAAGAAGGAAAGATACAAATATAAATAGGGCTTGTTTCACTCCTGTCATCTTTCACAGTTGTTACAAGTTGCCTTACAAGAAGCTGTTCTAAAAAAAAAAAAACAATTTAAAGTTGTTTTGCATTCAGGATAAATTCATTTGCTGAACAAGAAAAACAACATTAAGCTAAAAACATAAAAAAGTAAAGGTACACTAGTTTTAGACATTCATACCTCAGACTGTGTTGAAACAACTGCAAACATTAATATAAAACCATGACTGCCTCTAACATACACTCACTATAAGAGCAGTCACAATAAAATGCATTTTCTAAAGTATGGAACTTAAAAACACATTTTAGGATGATAAAGGAATCTTAGAAAATTCAGGTATTGATTTTCATGGGCACTGAACTATAAAATGCGCATATGGAAGGAGCTAGTGCAGCTTACTGAACAGGGTGCTGGGCTGGGTTCATTCCTGGCTTTGTCTCTGACCTACTGGGTATATTCTTGAGCATCAGTTTCCACATCTGTAAAACGGGAATAATGGTACTGAATCCTTTAATAATCACTTGAGATTTAACCTAAGCTATGAATTTCTGAAGTGAGCATTGTTTTTTTTTTTGAAGGGGTCTGATTTTCAGAGGGTAGGTGCTTAGACCTTTCTGAAAACCAGGCCTGTTTAAGCCACTTCTTACTGGATAGCTGAAGTCACTACTCACTTTGGAAAACCTTTTGGCGTTACATGCGTGGTGCATGTAAAATGGATAAGTAGAGTAAAATTAGCCCATAGGCTTAAGGAGAAGTACAGATGGTCAACACTCCACTACTATAAAATACATGTTCCATAAAAATACTAGTTTGACCATGTTACATGCCTGAGAGCATTTATTGCCATCTTTGTTCTCTCCTGGATGGAATATCAGCACTGCTCACACATAGTTTCATGCCCATAAATATATCTTATTTTCACTTAGTTTAAGTGTTAGGTCCTGAATAACCACCTCAGTGGGCAACCATGGAATAGTCGCCACTCTCAACAAATTGAACTAAAATACGTATTGGAATAAATCCATATTTGACTATAACTGAGTTACACCAGGGATGAACAGAAGCGGGGGGCTCATTTTAATTAGAGTGGCTGCAAGAGCTGCTCTAATTAAAGTGCCTGGAGCAGCATGTGTATTAGTGTCCACATGCTGAAAAATGGCAGTTGGGGGGCTTTAACTAACACTCATCGAATGAGCTTTAGTTAAGACACCCCCACTGCTATTTTTCAGCATGGGGACACTGATACACATGACTCTGGAGTCTGCTGGAGCATGATAATTACCACATTCCAGCAGACTCCATTAATTGTCTGCTCTGACATGATGTAATGACAGTGTGTCAGAGCAGCCTCACCGCACATGTACAGGCACCCTAATGTTTTAAGGCTAAGATGTTCTGAGTAGGCAATTTCAACTTCTTGCCGACATCAAATATTACAGCATCTCTGGCCATTATTTTTATACAACAATTAAACTGTCTGCAAACCTGCAATCTTCTGCCCTGCACCATAAAACTGGGGCAGGGGTTATAGAGTAATAGAGAAGTAGAGCTGGAAGGGTGACCAGAGGTCATCTAATCCCATCCCCTGCCTGAGGAAGGATCATCCCTATCCAAACCATGTCATAACAATCCATAATCTAGACTGTCAACCCTGGTACAACACAGACAGAACACCATAACCTGCCACAAGTAAAGCAAGGAAAGAAAACATGGCAGCCAATGTCCTGCTTCTGTGAACTGTTGTCAACATATGCTCAATAGAAAGCTGGCCGCACACCCCCACTACAGAGGAAGGCAAAAACCCCCAGTTTGTACCAGTCTGATCACAGGGTAAAAACTCCTTCCTGACCCCAAATATGGCCATCGGTTTGACCCTGAGTGGAGGAGTAAGACCCTCCAGCCAGGAACCTCTGGCTTTGGTCCCAGCAGGAACATTAGCACTGCCCAGTCAAAATCTCTTGCCTTGGATGTAGTCAACACCCAATGCTTCTGAGGGAAGCACCAAGATGTATGTAGCAGAAAAGTGGGGGAAGGAGTAGGAGAAAACAGCAAAGCCCAGAGGTATGGGAAATATCCCTAGTAGAACATAAGCACTGCTATACCTAGATCATCCCCAACCACTGCCTGTCCAAACTCTTCTTGAACACCTCCAGTGATGGAAAGTCCACTATTCCAACAGTGAAGAAGTTTTTCCTGATATCCAGTCTAAATGTACTTTTCTGCAATTTCAAGCTGTTGGTACACATCCTCCACTCTGCAGCAAGACAGAGGAAGTGCTTTCCCTCTTTTTTATGGCAGCCCTTCAGGTATTTGAAGACTGTTATCAGGTTCGTTCTTAAGTGCCTTTTCCATAAGCTGAACATGGCTAGTTCCTTCAGGCTCTCCTTGTATGATTTGCTTTCCTAGGCCTTTATCACCTTTGTTGCCCACTTCTGGGCCCTAATTTCTCCAGGTCCTTTTCAAAATGTGAAGCCCAGAACTGCAGATGATACTCCAAATGAAGCCTAAGCAATGCTGAGTAAAGAGGTGTTGGACATGTCTTCAAGTGCCCTTTAATGCACATTAGCTTATTTTAATTTGCATTAAAGCATCACTAAAAAAAGTGCTATTTAATTACTGTGCATTAAAATAGGCTAATGCGCATTAAGCATCACTAAAAAGATGTGCTCTTTAGTTAATGTGCATTAAGACAAGACAGTGTGCATTTTTCTAGCACCTCACAAACAAGGCACTAGATTTAATGTGCATTAACTAAAGTGTGTTAATGTATGTGTAGATGTACCACTACCACCTCCTATGTCTTGCATCTAATGTTTCTACTGATGCATCCCAAAACTGCATTCACCTGTTGTGCAGCAGCATCACACTGCAGGTTCACATTGAGTCTGTGACCTACAAAGACTCCCAAATCCTTTTCCACAGAGGTGTCATCCGGCCAAGTGTCACCCATTGTATATTTGTGTTTTTGATTACTTTCTGGTCCGGACCCGCAGGGAGCGAACCAGGAAAGCCAACGCTGCAAGGGAACTCCAACTGGCTACAAGTATCAAGGACAATAAGAAGTCCTTTTTTAGATATGTAGGGAGCTGGAGGAAAAGCAAGGGCAACATTGGACCCCTGCTGAACCAGATGGGAGAGCTGACAACTGACGCCCAGGAAAAAGCAAACTTGCTAAATGGGTACTTTGCGTCAGTCTTTCACCAGTCCCATGGGATGCCCCTGCCTATTATGGGACAGGGAGGGAGATTCCTTACCCTCCATCAATGCTGATTTCATGAAGGAACACCAGAGGGGCTGGACTCCTTCAAGTCAGCTGGTCTGGACAGTCTATATCCCAGGGTACTCAAGGAGCTGGCTAGCATCA
>NW_017728921.1:11100411-11116147 GCF_001723895.1 Crocodylus porosus
CTCGGCCTTGGTGAGGCCGCAGCTGGAGTACTGCGTCCAGTTTTGGGCTCCACAATTCAAAAAGGATGTGGAGAAGCTTGGGGAAGTACAAAGAAGAGCCATGCGCATGATCAGAAATCAGGAAAACAGATCTTATGATGAGAGGCTGAGAACTATGGGACTCTTCAGCTTGGAAAAACGCAGCCTCAGGTTTGATTTGGTGGCTGCCTGTAAGTTTATAAGGGGTGCCCACCAGGATCTGGGGGAACGTTTGTTCACCAGAGCGCCCCAAGGGATGACGAGGTTGAACAGTCACAAACCCCTGCAAGACGGTTTCAGGCTGGACATAAGGAAGAATTTCTTTACTGTCTGAGCCCCCAAGGTCTGGAATAGCCTGCCACCAGAGGTGGTTCAAGCACCTACTTTGAACACCTTCAAAAGAAATTTGGATGATTATCTTGCTGGGATCCTATGACCCCAGCTGACTTCCTGCCAATGGGGCAGGGGGATGATGATCTTCCGAGGTCCCTTCCAGCCCTAATGTCTATGAAATCTATGAAAGGTGTAGCATGTTGCACTTGTCTGCATTGAACTTCATCCCATTAGCTCTAGTCTAGCTTTCCTGTCTGTTGAGATCCTTCTGAATTGTGCTCCCATCCTCCAACTTCTTTGAGATCCTTACCAGTTTCCTGTCATGTGCAAACTTGCTCAAGAGGCTTTTGATTTCATAGATCTCATAGACATTCTGGCTGCAAGGGACCCCGGGGGATCATCAACTCCAGCCCCCTGCTCCAGGGGCAGGAAGTCAGAAGGGATCATACAATCCCAACAAGATAAACATCCAAAATGTGTCATCCGATGCCAGCATCCAAATAGTTACTAAACATGTTGAACAGCACAGATGACAGTTGTGTCATTTTCCCACAGGGAAATCTATGCCTGCATAACCCCCTGCTCAGGTCTTTAGCCATCTTTTGTGGGGGCAGGCTGCTCTGTAAATAGATGCACGGGAGTATATTCATAGAAGTAGCTGAAGCAGAACAAAACTCTCACAATTCCCCCGAAGGGACCTCGAGTATTTCTCCCTTCTGTGTGCAACCCTGAGTCAGGTCCAAAGAGTAATGAACTCAATTCCTTGGTTGCCCTTGGGGGAATACTATCAGCTGAGTTAGGTTAGAGCAGCATCTAGGCTGCTCTGATTTAAACTGCAACTGTATTGGAACTGAAAATATGAACAGCAGGCTACCAGCTTCCCACTAAGATCCCCACTATGCTGCACCAAATGTCCAAGGTAGAGAATTCACCCATCTTGGAAGCACTGGGAGCACATAGGGTGTCTTTACACATGTTCTGGGGATTGGGGGAGAGGGGATGGTGGGAAGGGTGCTTTAATTAAAGCTCTCAGGAGCCACTTTAATTAAAGCACCTGCGGCATCTCATGTATTCAGTGTCCTGTGCTTCAGAAAGGATGGTGGGGTCGTTTTACCTAAAGCTCATTAACTAAAGCTAGTTAAAGTGCCCCCACTCCCATTTTGAAACACAGGCATGTTGAATACACAGGACGCTGAGGCTGCTGGAGCATGCTAATTAGCCCGCTCCAGCAGACTTGATTAATCGAATCTGATCCGATGCACTGTCATTAGAGCGTGTTGGAGTAAGCGTCCCGCATGTTTACAGGCACCCACTGTTAGTTCATAAATTGAATGATAAGTTGAAAGTACACATTTTTAGCTAACAATTCCACTCAGGCTAAGAAATGCCTCCTTCTGGCCTGAAATAAGACTGCGTCTGTGAGTATAAAGCATCTGCTTCCTGGGAGCAAGAAAAATGAGAAACAAACAGCTTTAAAATGATTAAAACCCTTCTAAGAACAATGCACTGTATTTGTTGGGGATGTGTGCAGCATGTCTGTTAGCTATGGACCTTCAAAATGAGGATCAAAGGGTCTTGTAGATGAAGTGCTTATCAACACTTCTATATTTCTCATTTTCTGAAAGCCTTGCAGTGCTTTTAACACAAGATAACTTCAACACATGACAATCAAATCTCCACAAAACAAATTTTCAGTGCTGACAGGTGGTGGTTAGACAGCCTGTTGAGTGGAATTAAAAGCTGCAATGTGGCTTAGCACTGGACGTTCGACCATGTGTCATTGTCTCATACGGAGAGCAAGGCAAGCCAATCAGAACCCAACACTGAGGGGATGATTTTCACCTTGTACCGAGTGCCCTCTCCACGAGTACCTATCTATTGTACTTCCCTGCTCAAGACGCAAGCATATGTAGTCATTTTCGATCTTGCTGAAGCAATTTCTCAAATTCAAGCAATCTTTACAATTTTGCTGTTTTAAAACTCAAAGAATTTGACTCGACTATACAGTTGATCCAATACAAGACATCACTCACAAAAATCCTAGTCTTCACAGCTCCAACATCACCCCAACACTGCCATATCTGTGCTTTAAAATTCTATAGGCGATCTAAACATTTCTGTAGGGGAGAGGTCACTCCCTATTAAATTCTGCCATTTTTTAAGAGTTTTTTCAGTAGAATCCTAGTGCATGTCCATAGATCTCTACTGGTTTTATTTAGACTACTGGTTTATTTATAGACTATTACAGTCTACATTTTCTATGTTGAACAAAGGAGAATTTTGAGTGGGTGGCAAAAACTCAGAACATTTAACATAAACCATAACCACCCAGGTCTGTACTCTTTATCCAACCTTTTTAAAATATAGCAATTTCCTTTCTAGTCTCCCTACCTCCTGTCCTCCCCATAACATGCACACATTAATAGTAGAAAGCTTTGAAGAAGTATACTTGTGCCTGGTACCACATGGACAAGGATGGATCCACAGAGGATGCACTGGTGCACACACCTGTCTACCCTTCAGTCAAAGAAGCTATGGGAACAGCAGCAGCAGCATCCCTCCTCTATTCCTCTTCCCTGCCCATGGTTGCCCCTGTCCCTGGCTGCCCTGGGAGCTGGGGAGGCTTCAGAGTCTATTCTGCCCTGCTCCATGGGGACCCGAGTTCAGCGGCCATGGCAGGTGGGTTTGTCTTCATCATTTCATAGTAGCTAGGGTGAAAAGGGACCTGAACAGATCATCTAGCCTGACCCCCTGCCACAGGCAGGAATGAATGCTGGTTCACAAGACCCCAGACAGGTGATCATCTAACCTCTTTTTGAATTTGCCCAAGGTAGGGGTGAGGAGCACTTCCCTGGGAAGTTGGTTGCAGATTCTGGCCACCCCAACCGTAAAATATTGCCTCCTGATCTCTAACCTAAACCTATTCTCCATCAGCTTATTACCATTGTTCCTCGTCACCCCAGGTGGTGCTGGGGAGAAAAGGCCTCTACCTATTTGCTGATGATCTCCCCTGATGAGTTTGTAGGCAGCCACCAGGTCCCCCCTCAGCTTCCTCTTGCTGAGGCTGAACAGGTTCAGGTCCCTCAGTCTCTCCTTACAGGGCCTGTCCTGCTGCCCTCTCACCAAGCAGCTGGCCCTCCTCTGAACTCTCTCCAGGCAGGCCACATCCCTTGAAAGTGCAGCACCCAGTACTGGATATGGTACTCCAATTGTGGCCTGACTGATGTCGCCTAGAGGGGGAGTATCACCTCTCTGGACTGGCCTGAGATGCATCTTTGGATGCATGATAAAGTATGGTTGGCCTTGCTGGCTGCAGTCTGGCATTGGTGGCTCATGTTCATCCTGGAGTCAATAATGACTCCAAGATCCCTTTCTGCCTCTGTGCTTTCAAGAGGGGAACTCCCCAGTCTGTATGTATGCTGTGGATTCCTTCTCCCAAGGTGCAGCACCCTGCATGTATCTACGTTGAACCCCATCCTATTTTCATCTGCCCACTTTTGTAGTCTGTCTAAATCTAGTAGCAGCCTCTCTCTCCCTTCAAGTGTGCCCACCTCATCCCATATCTTAGTGTCATCAGCAAACTTGGACCACATGCTTTCAACGCCTCATCCAAGTGCTGATGAAGATGTTAAAGAGCATGGGCCTGAGGACTGAGCCCTGGGGGACCCCACTGCTCACACCTCGTCAGGCTGAGTACGACCCGTCCACCACTACTCTCTGGGTGCACTCCATCAGTGAGTTTTTTACCCATCCAACTGTGTAGGCATCAATGCCACAGTCGCCTAGTTTATTGATGAGGATGGGTGACAGACAGTGTCAAAGGCCTTCTTAAAATCTAGAAAGACTACGTCCACGGCAACCCCATCATCCAAGGATTTAGTTACCTGGTCATAAAAGGCAATCAGGTTGGTCAGGCAGGACCTGCCTTTGATGAACCCATGCTGGTTGCCCCTGAGCATGATCTCCCCTGCTGGCCCCCCACAGATGCGCTCCTTGATGATTTTCTCCAAGAACTTCCCGAGGACCAAGGTGAGGCTTCGGGCCTATAGTTACTTGGGTCTTCCTTCCTCCCTTTCTTAAAAATGGGGACCACATTAGTTAGCAACATTAGGTCTTCCTGCCCAATCCCCCCAGGCATTCCCTGCCAGCTTGGGAGCAGGCCTGGGGGTAGAGAACCTGCCTACAGCTGCCGCAGCCACCATCACTGTTGCAGCCGCAGCCACCATCACTGCTACTCCTATTTGACCGGGCCTGGCTCTAGCAATCCCCAGAATTTCAGATTTACTCAATTTTTTCTGACTCTTAATTTAAGAAAAAAAATAAATATCAAATGCAGACAGATCTATGGTACATATAGACACACTTTAACTTTCTTTTTACTTGAATTTAAGACACAGGCCATCTTTAGAGGAAATATTTTGTTTTTAAAAGTACATCTTATAGTCAAAGGAATAAAGTGCAAGTACAGAGCACAAAGAAGATTGTCAGATGCCTTCTCTCTCTTCCAGTCTCACTTCTTAATGTAATAATATTAATTGACAATGCAGACACAAACAACATGGGCCAGAACCATCTCACTGCAGAATGAAGGGAACAATAGTAACTTAATAGAAATTACACCTGAAAAAGCCAGCTCTAAGGGAACATGTTAATACTCTTATACTAGGGGTCTAATCAATTTGCAAATTTGTGAAATCCAGGATTGGCCATGAAGTCAACTTAAAAAAAAAAAAAAAGCTTAATAAAAATAAAATACTGGCTCCCCAGTGGGAGCCAACAGTCCTCCCTGCTGCAGGCTCCCAGTCTGCCTGGGCAGCAGGAGGTGGGGAGGGGAAACCTGGCTAGTGGGGCAGCATGAAAGGCAGCATACAAGATGATAGGCCCTGCTGAGGCCTATCTGCCAATGAGCGCCAAGGGGCAGGGCTGCACAAAGGGCAGCCAGCAGATCAGATGGACGCCACCCCCTTGTCCCACCTCCCCTGTTGGGTCCTCTCTGTCAATGAGTGCCAACGGGCAGGGCCAGCAGAGCACATCCGGGAAATATCTGCGAAATTTGCTTTTTATGCTACGACTGACCTGCAAAAATCACTTAGTCTCACCATGATTTAAGTAGGTCTCTTCTTATAGCAACTTACAGCAACAAAAGGATCCCATGTAAAACTCCGTAAGTCAGGGTTGCAGATACGTGGAAGCAGCAGTGGGATAACCTTGGGAAAGAGCCAAATATACTAAAGAAAACATTTAGCCAGTTACTGCTCAGAGTCCAAATGCCACAGATCCAACTGACAGGAGTTTAAAGCATGTTTTGTCTCAGCCCTTTGTAAGAAATGCTCAGCCGTTGCACACACAAATTCTGCACGGATCGACTCCGACTTGTTAGTGTCCTTATTCCCCTTTTGTGCTTTCAGTTTCCAAAGACTTGAGACTGAGTTGGTAATGGTCATACTCCTCGTGTACGTTTATGGAGCCAGAGGGGCAGCACCTGCAATGCAGGCTCCTTGATGTGACCACAACCTTACTAACTTTACAAGAGCTCCTCTAATAAGCAGCATTCAGCCTAAGAAACAAACAGCAGCTGGGGTTGGCTCAGCTTAATCGGGATCTTATTTCTGTCTTCCTACAGCTTACAGGAAATAAACCATCAATGTTTAGTGTCCATATTAAGTTTCCTTTTAAGGAAAATGGCTTTACTTGTTTGGCTTCCTATAAGATGCATAATAGGTATAATGATAACAACATGACAGTATTGTCTAGAGTCATGATCCTCTATCTTTGTTAGCAACCATAGTAACTAAGATGCTCTGGGCAACATCACACTTCGGTCTCATTGTTAACCTCTGTTATATTTTTAATTTCCCATGGCCTACAACGGGGGAGGCTGTTATGTGCAACATCTTGCCTGCAAGCTGTGGGTTGAGGACTGCTGGCGGAAAGGCCTCAACTAAGTTCAGAGCCCCCTTCATGTTGAGCACCATGCAAACACGCTGGGAGAGACGGTTTCAGTTTCTAAGAGGTTGCCGTCTAAACAGACAAGACAGATAAATGGCAGCAGAGGTAACAGATCACAGAGAGGTGCGGTGGCTCAGTCAAATGTTTCGTTTTGATCTAAATCAGGAGACAGTGGTAGCACTGTTGTTCCCAGAAACTATTCCCTTCTTTCAATTTGAGGGATGGAAGTATTGTCAGTCAGCATTTCTCGTTCCCTCTCAAGCAATTCTTTTTGTATCTTTAAAAAAAAATCTTTTTCTCAAGATCCAGAAGTTGTGTCCTTCACCTTCAACAGGAGATTGTCAGGACATATGTTTGCCCGCTGTTTTCTCACATGCTGCCTCCTGCCGTCTTTTGTTCTTGATATGCAAGAACCAGCAAAGGTCTTGTCCCAGAAGACGGACCAGCTTATAGGCTGTACACCACCACTGATAGAAAAAAATAAGGATCTGGAACAAAGTAGGGGCCACTGCAGAAGGTATACAATGCTTGGGGTCACTAGACCTATTCTAGAGTCTCCTAAAAAGAGAATCTAGTGTGTTCTCCTATTAAAAAATTCATCTGAGCCAATTCCACCTGAACCAAGTAAGAGAACAGTGGTATTACTGCTTAATTAAAATCAAAGAGAAAACCAATAATACTTCTCTTTTGTATTTTCTTTTTCTTTTTTTGTTCGATGTGGGGGTCAAGGTGACTATTAGTTCCCGTATCTTATTGATCTTATCACATTTTTATCTTATTGCCTTCCTTGTTCTATTCCAATGGTTTTTGTCACTGTTATCCTAAAGAATACTGCAGAGACATCATCCTAACCTTGCCACCTCATCCTAATTCCCCATGCGACAAGCGTTATCCCCCTCTTCCTCCAAATTCTGAGTCAGTATTCACTTCTTCAATGTCTCCCAGATACAATGACTACACTTTGCTCTGCATTGTTTTGTATGCACCTGAATGTACAAAGAACCACAAGGAATAGTGCTTCCTTGTGCTTGGAGGCCCAAAGCTCTTCAGCACAGCAACTCCTCAAGGAATATCCTACTGATTGTGAAGTGCAAAGGCCGCCCATGGGACTATGCAGTAGGCAAGATACAGTGCTGCGAACTCAAGTGATCAAATGCTGGGATCCAGGCCCATTCTTAACTAAAGCATCAGAGGGGCTTGAAAATCTTGAAGGATTTAAAAAAAATATATATATTAGCTTTAAGATCCTTTTTACTTATTTTCTAGTGACACACATTATCTCTTTTTCTTTTTTGTTGCCAGCTTGGCCACTATGAAGAGGGAGAGAGAGTGAGAGAGAAATGAGAAAAGATGAGATGAGATTGCCAAGCGGTCACCAGACTCCATTAACTAGAGATTTGGCAAAACCCACCTCCCACTAAATTCAGTGAAAAATAAAATCAGAAAGGTTGTTGACATAGTGGATCCTGGCAGTAGCATCTTGGGAGTAAAGAGCGGTCATTCGAAAAGGATGGGTCGGCACAATATAAAAGATTGTAAGAGGCTGGTTCTCGTCTCACAATGGTTTTATACTAGTCCAGAACTCCACTCATCTCAGTAGAATTACTTCTAGTTTACATGATTGCAAAATAAAGGCCTTTTCTAAATCCAAACATCTTTTGTCTCTCAGAGACTAACAAAGAATAATATAGGCCAGTTCTGTTGGCCAAGATGATGTCAATTAGCAAATATATGAGAAAATTTTCAGTAAATATCTGAGAAGTCCAAGAAAAAAAACCTAAAGAGCTGGTGGTGGCACAGAATAGTCACACACTGGAAGTGGCAGTCAGCACTACGGTAGGCTTGGCTATAAGAAACAGAACAGACGGCTTCAAGGACATGCTTCACTTGAGGTCTGGTTCCTTAGGAAAAGTTGGAGAGGTCATGGAGATGGATGAGTTACAAGTGCTTGAATGACTGAAGTGGAACAAATGACACGCAAGGCCTGAACTGCAGTGGTGTGGAGCATCCTCCTGAAAAGTGCTTTTTAAGTCAGACTACTCACTCTCAGTCATACAGACTGGGCAGAGAGACAACAGGTCTGGCACCTACAAACTTCATCAATACTTACAAATCTTAATGAAAGAATGTACAGTACAGAAACACCCTTAATGTTCAACTCTTCAAGACGCAAACAGTCAATACTTAAAGTATGCATTAGAAAAGAAACAGAACGTAGCAGAATATCAAGCTTGGCCCTGTGTCCAGACTCTCACCTAGCATTATTTTATTAGCTTCAATAGAAATACAGTGACTTCTATACCAGATGAGAATTTGGCCTCCCTTCCAAAACAAACATGACATTTTTATATATCTTGAGCTGCAAGAGTTCATGTTTCAGGGAAAAAAGTGAGGTTTTACGTGGCATGAAAAAACCCAAACCGAACGATGTGTAACACTTCATATTCTTGAGACATACCCATGTAGTAACACCTTTCGATAAAATGGAGTTAGCCTAAGATCTCACACTAAATCTCGTGATAAATGTGCTGATAACTCAGCACTCGGTTATGTGTCACCACTGTAAATCAGAGGCCATTTTTCAAAGTCTGAAAATGTTATTCTTCCTGGGTCCTTCTTCAGCAGACAGCTTCTGCCTCTTAAGGCAAGAATAAAATTGATAGACTGGAACTTCCTGTTGGTTCGTGTGCTAGATCGAAGCTTGTCTCTGCAAGCCAGACTCACATATTTTTCATTCTGCCAGATACCGGGAAGTTTTTAGTGAAAATGAAGATTGCTAAAAAACCACAAAGAAGATCCAGAACAAGTAGCTCATGAGGATTTAAGTACGAGATAGCACAAAGCACACTTTCAAAGGAACTACCAGGCAAAGCCCTGGGTATAAGTGCAAATCTTGAGTGTGTATATGTTCACGTAGGGATCTCTCTGCTGCGATTTTACTATTCAAACATTAGAGGTGTAAGAGGGAAGCAGCATAGTCTAGCAGCTGGGACACAGGATGCGCAAAGGGACACAAAGGACAGAAACCTAGACTCTCTTCCCAAGCCTGTCTTTGACCTGTGATATGACCTTTGACAAATGTCTTCACCTCCCTCCCTCTGCCTTGCTTTTCATTCTTAGGCTTTGCCCATCTCATTACTCAGCCAAGAAGGCCTTGGGGGCAGGGATTACCTGTTAGAGGGTATATGTGTGCATTAGTGCATGCATACGGCATCTTGCACAATGGAAAACCATTTTCACTAAAGTCTCGAGGTCAAGGGGTCAGCAATTTATGGCCTATGGGCTGAATCCAGCTCACCAAGCACTTGGACCCAGCTGCAAAGCCAGCAGTGATTTGTTGACAGGTTGGCACTGTCGAGGAGAATGATGGCAGCCAGGTAAGAAGTGCTGTCCCCACTTTGGACCTAGCTCCATAGAAGTGTCCCATGGTTCCTCAGAGATTGCTGACCCCTGCTCTAGGTAATATTGTAACAACAACAACAAGGATGATCTGATTTATTGGTGTGCATAAGTCAGATCCTCCTCCAGAAATGTCCATTGCAGGTGATCCTGTTCCACCTTGCTTGAGTTTCTGTTAGGGTGAGGAGTGGTGAGTCTTCCTGCTCGTGGCTCTTTTCTGTGACTTAGTTTTCAGGCTAAGATGACAGCACGTAACAAAAATCAAAGAATTAATGGATTTTCAGAGACTCAGGATGGGTAGAACTGAATTTAACTTAGGCACCTAATAGGTGGAGCAGGTTCTGGTCCATGCTGTATCATAATACTTATTTGTTGCATTTACTCTTTGTTCAACATTCAACACATCTCTAAAATATGAGTCCTCTCTTCTTCTATCAGATTAATCAACAATAAAATGTCCTAAAATACCTTGACACTGGCTTGCACAAATCTTGCAGGGGTGCGCAAAGTGGACCCTATTTGATTCGGATTTAGATTCGGCCCAAATCAAGGACAGTGATTCGGATAACTATCCCTGATCTGATTTGGCTGAATCCAAATCTGAAGATGTGATGCTGATTCGGAGAATCAGTGATTTGGACATAGACACAGCTTTTAAATGTTTTTTCTATATACCTCGAGGTACCAGAGTGGCTTATGAATGCTGTGATGCTGGGGTGGATGGAGTGTGGAGGGGCCCTCCATGTGCTCGGCGGTGACCCCGGAGGTGCACGGGAAGTAGTTCCAGTCACTTCCAGGTTTGCTGGGGACTCTCTGCACCCCAGTCAGTAATTGGCTGTGGGGGGTCCCCGGGTGCCCTCCCAGACCCAGGAGGCACCAGTTGCTGAGTTGGGGGGGGTGCAGAGGACCCCCCTGCATGTTTCCCGGCGGACTCAGAAGTGGACTGGAAGTGCTTCTGGTCCACTTCTAGGTCTACTGCTGAGCATGCTGGGGAGCCCCCCGTGCTCCTGTGGGATGCTCCATGAGTCCCAGCATCACAGCATTCACAAAACTCCTGGTACCTTGAAGTATGTAGAAAAAACATTTAAATCTGTGTCTATGTCCGAATCACCAAATCTTTCTGAATTGATTCGGAGGGTTACAATTTGATTCGGAGAGATTAAAGCGTCCTCTGATTCAATCTGGATTCAGAGATTTGGCCACTGAATCAGGCCAAATCTCCACCGAATCGAATCAGGGACCAAAGCTTCTCACAGCCCTAATACCTTGCATCAGAGAGGGTCATGGGGTCTGATTCACTTTCTTTCACTCACTACTGAGAGAGAGTTTCAGTGGTATAAGGCACCTAATGGTCATTTGCATCTACATAGTTCTGTTCCTCTTCTTATCCAGCTTTTAAGTCATTCCAGAACTTTCTCTTTCACCGTAAAACTAGGTTTTGTTGACACACAGGTGCCCTTGAAAGTGAAGGCAAAAATCAATTAAAGGCATGAAGTCAATGAGCATAATAACTTAAAGTATATGTGGGAACACCCTTGTGGATGCTCTCAGGGAGGTGTAAAGTGGCCTTAAGCTATAGCAATGTAAGGCCACTTTACACATATGCAACGGCTTCACACTTTTAGTTGATTCCACTTTCCTTTCCATTTAGGGAGCTCTTAGAGGTGTTTTAATGGGCTTTCCTGAAGGGATGTGTCAGATTCTAGCAATGCCTTGAAGCGTAGCACAGGCATGTAACAGAGAAGAATCTTTTTTTATATAGTGCTGACATGAGTAAACAGTTTGCTGTAACCTATTTGAAATGCTGAAGTGAAGCACATTGTAAAGGTAAAAATACAATTTATGCCGCTCACAAAAGTAATCTAAAATTGAAGTTTGCAGAGAGACAAAAAGACAGCAAGGAAAATAGCTTCACGGTGTTCTTCCACAGTCTTACCGCTGTAAGCAGATGCCAACATGATAATCTTGGTCACTTGGCCAACATATTGGACCCCCATCCAGTATTTGTTAAAAGAGTCCTGTGAATCCATATGAAATAGTGCCTACTGTTGCCTGTAAGTATAAGTTTCAAGACTAACCGTGCTGGTCATTTGGCTCGAGGTTGAATATGAAACACCTGGCAGTTAGGAAGTTTTTAAAACGTACTTATGGCTCACTCTAGAAAAATTAACTTATAAGCTTAATATGCCAGCACATTACAGTTTCTGATCTAAAGCTCATTATTAAAAGTCAATGTCACAGACCTATTTAATAAGGTATCCACCTATAGAGCTGTCTCCTCCTATTTCTATATGATGAACCAGCAGAGAGTTGTACCCACACATTTGAATATACCAATTATTCCCCCCACCTATACGAAAGACCGATTTAGGCCTTGCTGTTCCTACCCAGCCAAAACTCCTGTGAATGTTGTAGGCATTTCATCTGAGTAAGGGTAACAGGATCTAGCCCAGGGTTTGTTTTATATGTCAGTATTATTGCTCTATACTGCCTTTTCTGGACTCTGCTAAAGCCCAACATGGGACTGTGCATTTCGCATCTGAAAGGATTTTGTTTTACTGTTCCAATGACCAAAGAATATTTCTGTTTCTTGTTTCCCTCTCTTTAGTAGGAATACTGGAAAAACCTATCATTTCAGTCAGTTCTACTTACATATTTTTTAGACCATGTACAAACTAGGCAACGCTTTTGCAGAAGGGTAATAAGAGAGTTGTGCTAGTCTGGAGTCAGGCAGAATGCAGGCTACAGGTGCACCTTTATAGATTAATCAGAGCTACATAAGCTTCCATGAGCAACAGCTCACTTCATCAGATGCTAGGGGGGAAGATGAAAAGATGGTGCGTTTTGGGCGAAATTTTGCCCCAGATATCTGTGTCACCTGGGATTAAAAGAAAATCAAAAAATGTTCCTGTTGCACCAGCCAAGGAGGATGCAGAGCTGAAAGCAAGCAAGCAAGCAAGCAAGCAAGGTAGAAAAAGAAAGGACAGCTGCACTTCCCACTGCTTACCTGTTGTTTATCCTATTATTTCTATTACCCTATAGATGTAACTCTGGAAATATATGGGGACTGGTCACTAATGCTTGGCAATGAACGTCTCACTTTTTTTTGCTGAAAGTAAAATAACAGACAGAACCTTTGAACTTCAGACTTTAAATTGCATTATTCTTTCAAGGTTTTCATGGGTCTCTTGCCTGGCATGCTTTCCTGATAGTTTGCAAGGATGGATAAATCCATCAGGTAACATGCCTGCCTTGCTGCCTGTCACCCCAGCTGGGGGAGAAACATGTTGTGATGCTTAGTTAACTCATGCATAAAATGAACACTTATGACTGCTGACCAATCATGGGTTTATTACTTTGATTAATATTAAGCTTTACAATCAGGCTGCCTGTCTTACACGACTATTTGTCCACAATGTCAGCAGTTTCCCTTCAAGGTAAATGCATGTCATATTATCCTTGAACAAACAAACTTTAATGATCAGTGTATGCAATCCATAGTGTGATAGGAACATCTGATACATATGAATGAGGTTGTGAAGAGAGAAGGATAAATAGATACTTGGGGTTCTCGGTGATTCTTGAAGAGCATGCCCCAGGGAAACCAAGTAAAAAAAAATTAATCAACTGAAGCCTTTTCTCAACAAAACAAATAAATATTAAAATTAAACAGAAAATAATCTCCTCCTGTTAAATCAATTTGCACCACATTAAACATTTAATTAAAATATGTTAATTGTTTCTGGCCGGAAATCATGTTTAAACTAATAGAAGGGAACTACAGATAGCCAGAGAAAAGTCCTTTCATAACCATCTCATAGAGAGGGTGAGTATTGTGTTACTGTGCAGATGGAATAACAATGATTTTCCAGTGGCAAGGTGAGGATTTTGAAATGTTCGTTTTTGATACTAGAAAGACTAACATTGCAGATCACAAATCCTGGTCCATTTGGCTGAAAAGAGGGGAGGTGATTTTATATCCTAGTTTGGACTATGAAAGGAAGCAGAAATGCAGATGTATCATAAAACAAGGCCCTTAATAAAGGCTTTCTAAAGCTATCACTGCAGCAGAACAAGTGCAATGGCCTCCATGTAAGAGAAAATGAACAAGCAGAAAAATAAAGAAATAAGAGTGATTCTTCAACCAGAACTCTTACCCTTACATATTCTTTTGCACAGTGTTGCCTGATTTTGGATTAAATTCTGCTACAGTTAGGTTAGGTATAAAAAAAAAAAAAAAAAGCAAAATCCTGCTGCAAGTGTTTACCCTGCCAAGTGCTATGCCTTCAGCTCTCTAGGGCAAGAGGTGCAAACGCCCACCAGACTTGGAGCTTTGGAGCCACAGCCAAGTTATCAGCAACTCCCAAAGGAGAATAACCCAAGAGATTTTCTTGCGTGTGCCTTCTAGGATACAAAGAGGGATCAGGGTGACTGAAACAAAGAGGACTGCTGGCTAACAGAAAGTGGGGGAAGTGGAGTGAAAGACTGGGCAAAATGTGCAAGCTGCTCCAAATCTAAGCCTGAGAATGGAAGAATCTGTGCTAAGGTAAGGGATACGACCAGGCTGTGCTCTAACGTGCAGACTATACCATAAGCTCAATTCAAAGGAAGAGGCGCATTGATACCAGCTGGTGCTTGCAGCCTCAGACCAGTGCTCTGCGATTCACAGAAGTGACTGATCCGCTGGAGGCAGCACATATTTTGGGTAGTAAGCTGTAGTGAATCAGCAGCTCGAGCGGTTGTCCTTCCTTTACAGAAACACAGTAGCGGTGGCTTATACCCATTGAGCAAAAGGAGAATTTCTTTATGCAGAACGACGGTAGGTTACACATCTCCTAAAGAAGCAACTTATCACATCACGTCTCTACCCTCCTAAGACAGTGTATTGTAAAGTGGTTTCTCACTGGTTGGCACATGAATCCTTGGGATAATCTGTGCACAGAGCCAAATAGCTTCACACACAATGCCATTCGGGAATAGTTATCACACTGTAAAAATTATACCCTGCCATAATCTGAATTGACTTTCAAACTTATACAAAGCTGAAGTTTCCTGGCCAAACAGGGGCAGTTAAAATTTGCCTCTTTGTGTTTCCTCAAATTGTCCTTTTTGTGTGCCTAAGCCCCATGTAAGTAGAACAATAAACAAACTTTAATGCAGTTTGTTCTTGCCAGTTAATTAATAAGTCTTTGCAATAACCATTTAGTAAATTATTTGGATGATGAATAGTACTTGGAAAGGGTTTTGTAGTTAGTAATAACACCATTCTCTCTCTTTGTTCCATGGCTGGTTGTATTAATATAATCTTTTCACAGAGGAGGTTTGATCTGTGAGAATATTGGTTAAAATAACATCCAGCCAGAAATAAGGTATAGACTATTTCGCCTCTCTTACCTCTTAGAAGTTCAGTACTCTGTTTTAAGAAGCCATCAGTATTTTGACTGAAACAAAGCAGGTAGATTGTGTTTTGGGGGGTTGACATTCTTTAATATTCAAACATTGAGTTTGACATTCTTTAATATAAAGCCTGTACGGTTTCAACTTTCCACATAACATCAGAGGTTTTAACAAGGAAAAATTCACCTGCTTTATTTCTTATTGAACTTTATCAAGTCTAATGGGCACTACTGATTCATTTTCACTTAATTGGCTCCAAGATGTTACCTCATTATTAGTTGAGCCTTTGGCATTCATACAATCATATAAAGGTAAATTGACCCTAAAACTAGAGAATTACTCTGTTAATTAGGTAGAATTGATCAGAAAGGCTACATGGAGCACTTGCATTAACTACAAATCAGCGTATGTAACCTGCTTAGAATCAATGAATGACAAACTGGTAGGCCTTTGAAAACCAGAGGCATTGACCAATATCACCCACCAGTGTGAGACAAAGTTATGAGATACTCATAGATTTCATAGACATTAGGGCTGGAAGGGACCTCGGGAGATCATCGAGTCCACCCCCTGCCCAAAGGGCAGGAAGTCAGCTGGGGTCATAGGATCCCAGCAAGATAAGCATCCAATTTACTCTTGA
>NW_017728921.1:11117286-11156659 GCF_001723895.1 Crocodylus porosus
GGGCACTACACCAGAGCGCCAGGAGTTTTCAAAGATCCGTGCCAGGGGCTGGGCTATGACGCTCCCCAGCTCCTTGAGTACCCTGGGGTGCAGGTTGTCAGGGCCAGCGGCTTGACTCCATTGAGCCTATCATTCAAAGAGCCCACAGTAGTAATTGTGATTCGTTGGAGCTTGCTACTGTAATGAACTCAACCCTCTTAAAGTAACAGATGCCATGGGGGTGGGCTGTTTCATGGATTTCCAATACCAGCCAAATAGGCTGAAGTTCATAGCCAACCTCCTGTCACTCTGCTGTTCCACGGGGTGCCTTGTTTATGGACTTTTGTTACTTAAGCAGCTGTAAGCCACTTATTCCACAACTCCCAGTGGTACATGCAACTTATCATCACTTGCCATCAGCTGTTGTATATTAGGTGCATTACCAAGGTTCCCCATAGAACCACAGCATCATAGAAACAGTTTGTTTCATTTTTCCAGGAAAAATCAAAACCTCTTCTGAACTAAGCGTTTAACCATACAACACTAGGACTAAGGCATTACGTTTCCTCATGCAAAGTGACAGAATAAGATGATGGAAGCTATTTCATTTGTTGATGTGGCTACCCTAGAAGGGATGTTCAAAATTGCTTAAGTGGCTTAGAAGCACATGCTCTCAATAGCACTTATGTTTCTAAATCACTTTGGTGATTTTTAAGACTCCTTCCCTCACCCGCGTGACATCAACTGACAGCTTTCAAGTGGAGTCTCAGACATTTAAGCTGTACTTAGAAGATGAGAAACCATTTGGATGGTAGTAAAATATATTTAAATGAGTTTCTTGCCACTTTATTCATTTCAAGTCCCATTGAAAAGCAGTTCTTAGTTAGAATACAGATACTCCTGCCTGCAAAAATCCCATCAAACAATCCGGCTTCTATGCAAAACATCTGTACCATGAATTCTGTGAAGGTAATAAACCTATATTATGCACATTTGGACATAAGTATTTATCTTTGTTGTTTAGTGCACCTTTACTGGTTGGAGATTTCCACGGTCACATAATGCAGCTATAAATTAGTGTTCTGCCTGAAGAAATGCTATTGATTTTGTATGGCACTCATGGATGTTCATGCTTACTGGTCAGCATAATCATAATACTATAACCTACCTCAAAGAACATCTTAAGACTTATTTGAATTTGCAGCTTACGGCTGCCTTTTTTGGCTCCATGTTAAACCTTCTCAGAGCACGGGTACGAGTAAACTAGTCAGGCTGTTCAGATTTAGTCAAGCATAAGATCCTTAGGGGAAAATCGTGTACTCGGTTGTCTTTAGCAGTTAATTAGAACAATAGTGCAGAGTGCACATTCTGAATCAGCTTGCCAGGCTTCACACTTAAATCAATGGCATTTCACACCTGTATGTCTGTTCATTGCCCAGTGGCTTTGGAAGATGGATTGATTCCAATATTTGGGGGGATGTTCTAGGTCTCCACAGGCAAGGTCTTGTTGAGCTTGGCAAAAATTTGAAAACTGGAAGAGGGAGGATCAGTGCAACGTGGTCAACGAATCTAGCAGTTTCAGTCCCCTCTATTGTAGTCTGCTGATCAAAGACTCAGTTCATGGCTGCTAAGAAAACATATCATAATTGAGGCCACCCTTAATTTTAGCTCAGCCTAACCTCTGAATATCATTTGAAAATATCAACAGCCTGAAAAGAAGGGAAGGATGGAGATGGAAAATAAGAAGAGGTAGGAAAGAGGAGGGAACATGGAGCTCCTGGAAAAGGTAGGAAAGAAGGGATTCAGTTGCGACTCCAAAGGGCTCATGCAGAGCCCTTGGCACAAGGAGCACAGAAAAGCCCTGGTAGGGTGGAAAACAGAGACCTACTAGGATGGGGGGAAAGAGGAGCCTTGGCACAGGGGAGAGGAAGAGGGATCACAGGAGAATCTGGCATGAGGGAAAGGTTGGGAGCTGCAATGAGACCTCTTTGGCACTCTGCTTTTAGGGACAAAAGAATGCCAAGAGTCCTTGCTATGTGGTTGGCCTACCAAATGTGCAACTCTCCCCATAGCATAGGCTGTATACAAACGTCACACAGGTCTGCTGCTTGCAATCTGCTGCTTGCGAGCAGCCATATCCTGTCTTTCTCCATCCCGGTCTAAAATCCTGAAGTCACAGACTGACCATAACTAACAAGCAATCAATTATCGGAGCGTCAATGCATCATGTATTGGTTTTAGCCAGATATCCTGCATCCTCTTTCCACCAAGGATGCCAGTGTCGCGGTGGTAACATTTCAGAGGGGATGGTGGGGATTGGGCTAATGTGATATGTGAATCCCATTAAAGTTAATGGGTATTTAACAGTTAATCCCTCTATGGATCACGTAGGGAAAAAGCACACTCTAAAGTTAAAGGGAATTTTATTAATAACATTCTTAGGAGATGTTCTGATTTAGAGGTGCCACAGCAATTTAAATCTCCAGTGTTGTGCAGTAGTCTGTGTCCTACTGATTTTCATACATCTCTTGTTATTGCACTCATTATATTATCCCTCTCAAATGCAATCTCAAAACAGAGTTCAGCCTATTGAAATATAGGGCACATTAAGGGTAAAATTTTTGTAAGTGATCCATGGAGATTTATCTGTTAAATTCCCATTAATATTAATGGAAATTGCCTGACTAAACTGCCAGCAACTACTCAGAATTTTTACCCCCAGAGCAATTTATCATGCTCATTGGCTTCCGGTGCCAAGATAATGCAGAACACACAATGCAGCATGTGTCTGAAATCTGTGCTGGAATTGTCAATATGGTAAGTGTCACAGCAGTGCAAAGTTTGCCTTTGTTAATGACATACAATAGTTCATCCCATATTATTATAAGATATAGATGTAATTTTACAAATGGTTGTGCTCAATGTTTGCCCTTCAAATACAGTAAATGAACATCCTACGAATTCAGCTGTAGAATATTGTCAGGGTTTTAAAATAAATATTAACTTGTACCTTGGCAGTACTTCAAAACTATAGGGCCAGGAGTTTCAGAAGTGCCTTTAAGCCTATCTTTTTGGATTGCTAAACTGAGACACTTCCCAAACAAGCGCCTGACTGCATACTACAGTCAGGGAGACCCAGGAAACTTAGGGCTGTGGACGCACAAATGCTTGGAGCCCTTTCAAGAGGGAAACATTGCAAAAAAAAGCAGCCATTGGTATGTGTGAATGAGCTGGGAGTAGTAGTTCAAAGTTAGCAAAACTCCTCCAACTTTAACCCTGGATGAAGAAGTGTTAAAGTCAGAGTGCATCTGAATTGCTCTTGGCTTATTCACATGTAACAATTAAAACATACTAGCGTATGCTCTTTTGAAAAGGTTTCAAGAGCTGACGGGTCCACGTGCTCATGCCGTTAGGCTGTGGAGAAAAGGGTGACCAGAAGCGTTCCTACAGCCACATTCAGGAACCTTGTCTAGAGGCAGCTTTGACTGCTGACTAGAGGGAGGTCGAGGCAATAACAGCAGAAGAGAGAAAACAGGAAGATACAGAACAATGCCTCTGTCACAGGGCGGGGACCCAGGAGCGGCCGTGATCTCTCCTGGGGCCGCTACCGTGCCAAGTTGTCCATCATGCACCTTCGTTCTCGCCCGCCACGTCTTTGATGGTTCTATAGTTCATAAGGGAGGCTGCCTTCTGCTCCCTTGGACACGGTGCTAGTATTTATTCTGGCCCCTCAGTTGACTGGTGCACTCTGCCTTATGGGTTATGCATGGCTCCTACCACTCCTAATACCACGCCCCAAGCCTCTCAGATATTTTGGACGTTGTTGAGTCTGTTCCTAAGGCCCATGCCCTCACAGACACTCTCCTGGCCTGCCTTCGCCTAGTGGCCCCACCGGGCCCTTCTCTACGCTCTTGCCCTCTCCTAAGCTTCTCTCTCCGTGTTCGCCCTCCCAGGGCCTTCATGTCCCTAGATGCCCGCTCCTAGGGTTCCTCTCCCGGGGTTTCCCAGTGTCCTCACTCGCGATTCCCACGACTGAGGCTCAGGTGGCCTGAGCCGTGCCTGGCCTCAGACCCCCTTCCCAGGTCCTATGCTCTACTGGGCTTTGCTCAATAGGGCTCAGGCAGCCTCAGCCTAACCTGGCCTTCAGACCCCCTTCCCGGGTCCTATGTCCACTGGGCTCCTCCCGATGCTGCCCCACTGGGGCCGGGACACCCCCAAAACACGGCACCCTCTGTGGTGCCAGGAACCCCCCCACACTACTGGGGAGCTCCCCTGAGGCCTCCTCCAACCCCTACAGCCTCGCCCGGTCCTCCGGTTGTAACAATAACCAAAACCACAAGCTAATCAGCTGTGACACAAAAACCCACCTCAAACGCTAGCCTCCTGGCTTAAAACGTAAACCTTAAGTTCTCTGGCTCATCATTATCTCCATCCCTGCCAGGGCTCCTCTGCCTGGTATCCTCGCCCATGGAGCTGGTCATCAGGCTTCCCCAACTCTGCCTACTCCCGGCAGAGCTCTCTTCTTCCCAGCTGCCAGAAGGGAACTGACCCTTGGCCTCAGCCTAGGCTGTTTATAAAGGCCAGACCCTGCCCCCTTCCCGGTCAGCTGACCGCTAGTGTTGTCCCGGCAACTCACACTTGTCCTTCTTTAGGAGCAGGGCACTTCAATGCCCTGCGACAGCCTCCTCTTCAATTCACCATTCATGAGTTGACTATATTTTCACAAGTTCATGTACTACTGAAAACTGAGTATGAGTTTAGGTGACCACATACCTGCCCATGGATCACTGGCAAACAACCTTAACTAGTCATTAGTCAGACTGTGACTAGCTATTCTCTTCCTTATTCTCATTCTCTTCCTTACTTGGCTGTCTGAAAATGTCTATGCAGGAGACTGAAGAATAATGAACAGCAAATAATGACTAAGACCCATGCTGGTTTCTGCATGAATACACTCATTTATATGCAAGCACCAGTATTCATAGAGAGGCATAGCCATTCCCACAAATCTTGTCGGTTGGTCTTCATATCCTGAGAGGTTTGAATGCTGTCAGGAAAAAACAGTGTATGACATGCTCAAGAAGAGAGGTTTTGCAGCATTTGACTGGTTCTTTTAGAAATAACTACATGATGGACGGGCAGCTTAAAGCACTGTCCATGCTTTAAGCTGCACCTCACTTGTTTTAAGTTAGAAGAGAGAGAAGCTTTGTTGGGATAGCTAAAGTACAGACGCAGTCATTAGAGGACATGACTGAGCCCCTCCAAATCTTGAGCTGATTGCCTGGCTTGGATAAAGCCACATCCAAACCCAGGTTTTATAGTACAATCTGTTCTCTAACCATGGTCAGGAATGGCTGCTTCAAGGAAGAATGCAAACCTCTCCATAATTATGAGAGAAGGAGTCAAAAGATGATTACTGGTAAAACTGAACACAACTGAAAGTGAGAAGCTATCATCAGGGACTAAAAGTATATTTAGTACAGTTTTCTTTTACGTTCCTGTTAGGATACGTATCATAGGATATGTATCCTATGATATTATCTTTTGTTTACTAGACCCGCATAAGAAAATCTGGATGTCGCACTCATTTATTTTAAACAGGTTAGTAAGCAGCACAGGAGACTTCCATAAACATGAAGAAAGGCTGCATGAGTAATTTCTAAGAGACACATGATGCAAGCTATTCATATGTTCCCTGGGCACTTCAGGTTGTGAAATATTTTTTGCTAGCTATGTCTCTTTAAAGGTTAAAAATAGCTACCCAGCAAATCCTCAGCCTGAGATGGGAAAAATATTTAACTTTTTTTTAAAGCATTTTTGTCCACTCTATCCCTACCGATTTACCCTTCTTTGCCTCATATCATCAGTCATCAAACAAACATATACCAGACTGGTAGAGGAAACCAATCCATCTTCACTAATCTATTTACAAACCAAGCAGTTTGATTTAGCTCTATAAATGTAACGGGAATAATTTTCCGCTGAGTTTGCTTAATTTTGCCTGTCTCTCTTTGAAGACGATAAGGTTGAATATGAGAAGGAGCAGGAGACACTAAATATAGTTGAATTCACAAAGAAGCTGTTAAGAAGCTTCAGCCCCAAAGAAGCAGCCAGACCCATGTAAAATGAGAGGTTCTGCCTGGTGGAAGAAGGCTTGTGGAAGCATGCATCCTGGTATCCCGCACGGCTAATCAACTCGGATGGCATCTGTGGTCAAAACGTACCAAAAAGCTACTTGAATGAGATGGGGAGAAGTGGCAGAGGAGATGTTAGAGCTCAAAAGAGAGGGGAAGGGGAAGGAAGAGGAAGGATGTCTGTGATGAAGGGATACACAGAAAAAAGAGAGCAGAACAGCAGGAGATGTAAACAGTGGAAGGCAAAGGGAGAAATGAATAATGCAGACAACAGACCCAGCTTCAGCTCTGGATTGATTTAGTAATAGAGAGACACCAGGAACATCAGCCCTGTACCCTTGCCTTTGTATCAGAGGCTTCCCCACGTGCATCCAAATTCACCCCTCCACATCTGGTTTTATTTTGCCTCCATCCGTCCGTTCTCACCTGGATCCCTATGGTTGCTTCCTTACCTCCCAAATTCAGTATGCCCCTCAGGTCTTAAAAGATCTTCACAAGTACATTTCCAATATCCTCTTCCTACCTTCAGAGATGATGAGACCACTGCAGCCATCTAGGCTATTAGCTACATAAGCCAGGCCTATTACCGACTTCCACAAATGACCTCTTTTGTATTTTTCCAGTGGGGCAGAATCTGCCACAACCTTAAGCAGAAGGCAGGGTGGTGAAGGGGAGCACCTTGAGGACTTGCCCTGCCTCTTTCCCTACTTCGATTAATACAGCTAACTATCTCTCTAACTATAGGTCAGTTGTTTCAGTTGGCAATTATACTCATTTAACAATGTGCACTTTGCCACCAGCTGCTTCCTGGTCCACTTTTTTCTACTTTCCCAGGCCAAGTGCCCTCTAACGTTAATCCCACAAACTTCTGTCCCCTACGCTGAGGGTACGTTACAAGCTGCACTTGGGTGCCCCACTCCAGGCTTTTTCAGGTGTTGCAAAGCTTGTTGTGCAATGCCACATAAAGCACTGGCCCACACAAGAAGTAAGTGTGGAGGCTGTAGGGCCTGGTGGAAGCTGAAGCTTCCTCTATAAAGGCAGAGGATTCAGTGAAAACCTTTCAAAGAGAAATAATCCAAGGCTTATTGTGGGGGAGAGGGCATGGAGCAGCAAAGGACAGGAGATGGGAAGAACGGTTGATAGGGCTTGTTAAACAGGAGCAAAGAGACAGATGAACCAGAGTCAAGGGATTTGGATGTCAATTTTAAATCTCCCCTTATAGGCTGTGGGGGGTTTATAAGACTGTCCAGTCTTTACATTGGCCTTCTAGATTATGGAGCATTTGGATTTTGGATTTTGGTTTGGGGTTCAACAGCCAAGGAAATCAAATAGAATGGGAGAATAAGACTGCACGCTCCTGAGAGTCACCACCCACAATTCTACAAGGAAAGAGCATAACCAAATAACCAAGAGACCTCTTATTAAAGTGAAGTCTGCTCATACACTAATGGGAAAAGGCAGCATGAAGCCATCACAGGGAGACAGATGACATAGAAATTAGAAGAAAAAGAAGACAAAAGTTGGATAGGTCAGCAAAGACCTTTATTAATGAAGCAACAAGTGCAATGCAACTCCTGATTTACCAGAGTAATTCTGAAATCGAGCACTGTTCAGATCTAGGCTAAATTAAATCAAGGGCTACTTCAGCTGTCTGCTCGAAGATATATTCCAACACCCTCTCCCAAACAGAGGTCTTAAAGGCCTTCCATAATGCAGTCTCGGCTTTGTGCTCCATTTGGTAGTGTGCCACAATTTAAGCAGGTCAACATGCCAAGGGTCAAAGGATTTAGCATAACTTCTTTAATAAGCTCGTGGATCTAACTTGGTCAGTCAGCATTTTCAGTTTTGCTAGATTCACTGCAATTCCTTCACATCTAAAGGGCCATTTTCAAGCAGCTGAGAGCCAGCTCCATCGAACTTTTCCTCATTATATGGCAAGATCAGGGAATCTTTGACCCACCTTTTAAAAATGCATTTAATTTATGTAGATGCATCGCTACCTCTTTCTCTTTGTTCACAATCTCTTATGTTTTCTACATCTTGATTCATTGCTAAGATGTAAAATTGTAATGCTGGACTGCATTGGTATCTTTCTTCTCTTATCTTTCTTCAACATAAAAGGGCTGGTGCTTAGAGAGTTATTCATGCTTTGAAAGCTTCGTGTAAGCCTTTGGAACCTCTTAATAATTACTAGGAGTGATATTTCTTCCCATCAAGGTTACCGCTGAGACTGAGAAGACAGGATGTGTTACTTCAATAAGTAGCATGGACAACATGCTATACTTAATTAAAATAGAAAGAGGGGAGAGTTTTAAACCAAGATTGCTATCCTGCATTTGTATATGACTATATCTGCTTCAAAGACACCACATCTGGATTAATGGGAAACAAGAAAATGAACAATATCTTTCCTGAATAACCATTTCCCTTTGCTCTTTTACTGAAGATGACTGTGTGAAACCTCAGAAGCTGAAACCATATCCCAATACAAAGGGCTCCTGCTGAAACTGGACTGCAAAAAAAATCTGCATCTTGATTCAGCTTTCCAATTCTGCTTTCTGTTTCTGATGCAACCTGGGATGAAACACCTCAGCATGGGACTCCTGGGAAAATACCATACTGCCACTGAGTTAAGCTACCTAGTTGTAAACTGGAAAATAGTTGTAGGCCCATGTGCTGCCTCGGTTAGGAGAATAATTCCAGAATATAGGAAACTAGCTTAGTTTGTAAAGATTTAGCCCTAAATCTTTAAAGCTCTTTTATTTCATGCTAATTTGGGATGTCTCACTTATTGGGTGTCCAGGCTGAAAGATGTAGTAGCTGCTTGTCAGGGACATTGAGCACTTACAGTCAACTTAAAACTCTAAGCCCCTACAGCTTCAAGTTGGACACCCAAAAACTGAGGCGCCCCAAATCTGTGGACACTTGAAAACGTAGGTGTAGATTTCTCCTACAGACAAAAGACAGGTGCTTCTCATTGCAGGACTTAGTGATAGTAACTGAGCTTTCCTGGACTTCTATCTATCTGTAGAGTGACATGTTCAAATGAACATCTTGCATGTATATTATATCCATGAAGAAATAAAGGAAATATGCAAGAGATTTTGCTAATCTCCACACAACATAATTCTCAGTCAAATTAAAGACAAGAGGCTTCTACTAGCTTCCCTGCCTGGGAGTAATGTAACACAGATGATCCTGCAAGATGTAGCAAGCCACAAGAGCTATCAGGTCTGAATGCTTTTTACTTTACTTATACCTAAGGGGAATTCACCTTCGGTAGGTCTGTGTGTTAGCATGGTCAGCACACTGTCACTGTAGCTCAGAGGTGGACAAAATACGGCCCAGGGGCTGGATCCAGCCCACCAGGGCATTGTATCCGTCCTGAGGGGCCTCTAAAAAATTTAGAAAATTAATATTTATTTGCTCCTGGCTGCCTGTCAAAGATGACAGGAACCAGGGGCAGTAGGACCCAGGGGAAGCTGGTGACAGGACCCAGCAGCAAGGCCTGCCCAGCCCTGCAGAGGCTTTTGGCCTGGAACTGTGGGGCTGTTCCTGCTTCCCTGCACCAAAGAGGGAAATGCAACCCTCGACAGCTTGCCAAAACTCAGTAAGCGACCCTTTGCCTGAAATAATTGCCCACCTCTGCTGTAGTTGTATTACAGGACTCTAGAATGAGCATCTTGGTTGGGTTTTCAACATTTGTTGCCTCTTCCATAATAACAGTTTTTACTGATGTTTTACAGACTCATTTTCTGAGCTTATCACATTCCCATTGTAGCTCAGCTTGTGGGTACTGTGTATACTAATCATATTAAATACAGACACTTGCCTGTTTAACTACTACCATAAACACATCTAAATGTGAGCCCTGCTGCAATAGCTGGTTGTGCTGTCAATAAGACCAGATCCATTACCATAGTGTTCAGTCCCCTATCAAGATCTTCCTTTATATTGGTCCTTCAATGTTGTGGTGCTATAGGGTTTTATTTTCCATGTCTGTGGGAAGTGGTTTTGCCTGTAACCTAATCCCTGTGAAGTGCAAGGAGATACCACGGGTCAGTGAGAGTCAGCTTGATGATGATGATGATGAGAAATGAAAACTCTGTAATCTGAAACAAAACCCCTGCAAGTTGAACTGCAGTTTCATGGACCCAGACAGGACTGTGAGTTTCTATTTAAAAAAAGCATTACAAATCAACCTGCATTTTATTTTCATCCACCAAATCCTCTTATGATTTTGCTGTTCTCTCTTTTACATTTTCAAATAACCACAACTTCTTAACATTATTCACCGTACTTAAAGTGCCTGGACCACAGAATTTTATCCCCTAGTCCAAGAACCCTTTATTTAAACCAAGATTCCATTGGTCTTCAATCCATAACCTCTTGTATTAGTGTATTACTGTATTATTATTATTATTCAAACTAGTTTTTTTCCCCCTTACTCCATCTCTTTCCCCTGACCCTTTCCCCCCATGACATTTTTATCCAACACCTCTTTGAAATTTTCCTTCCCCCCCCATCACTTTCACAAGTCAAGCATGGATATTATTTTTCATAATTCATATGCATTAAAGTTCAAGGGAGACACCACCAGGGTAAGCAGGATTCAAATGGACTGAATAAGCAGCCACTTGAGTTTCACTGAGATAAGTTCTCATACATACTATTAGGGTAAAGTTGGACAAGAAAATTAACACAAAATACTCGGTACACCAATTTGCAAGTGCTGTTAAAGGGAGTTAGAGCCACTAAACACCACGCAGCTTCATGCTCTGACAAGAGAAAGATGAACAAAAATCTGTATATCAAAATTGGTAACCTCAAAGGTAGAGTGAAGATGTCCAATTTACGTCAAAACTTTTTAGCTTTGGCTTCTCTTTAACAGGACAGCAGGTCTGTGCAAAGAAAGCAAGTATTTGTACTTGCACATTCTGTAATTATACTTGTACATAGGTAGTTAAGCATGAGACTACCAGATTTACACTGCAAATACCCATTTACATGCAGCATTTTCTGCATGCAGCAGGGGCAAAGGCATATAGACTTTGGGTACTGGGACCATAATTGTCTAATATAAGATTTCTCAGAACAGCTACTGTGTGCTAAATCATTTCCAATTGATTATTCGGAATAGATTTAATGAGGATTTATAGCTGAAATGCATACTTCATGTATCTATTACAATGTTGCCATCTGACAATACACAGGTTTTTACTAATTGATATTTAATACTATTCCAATTAGATCAATTTCTTTAAATTAATTAGTTGCTGCATATGGCATTTTAATAAAGACGTACTGAGGATTATCACCTATGTAACAGATAGGCATGAATTACCAAAGACTACATTGCATGGGGAGATACTATTTCACTGATAAAGCTGCTTCGCAAGAATGATAATGCACCACTTGGGTGAGGGAAGGTGTGCGCTTCCAGTTTCCAACTACTAAATCACAGTAAAAAAAAATGGTGACACTTTCGAAGTTATTAGAAGAGAGTAAAAAAATGCATCAGTGATAGGGTATATTTGATTAGTATAGGTGTTCTGAGATTTTGACAGAAAACTCTTGACCTTGTTGGAGAAAGACAGGGAGGAAGTGAAATGGCCTGTGCTTTGGGTTGCAATAAAATTCTTAGTGCTTCTTGAACTTGTCCCATCCTCAAGGGTTGACACCCCTGGCTGAGAAACACCACTTCAGAAGGGACCAATTCAGTTAAAAGGATGTTTGCATTTACTCAGAGGTTGGGAACGTTTCACTTTCACAATGGCGTATTTATATGGCAGAATTCTGGTACAATGTCTTTCATCTCCTTGCCCCATGGTTCATCCTGTGGCTCACCCTGAAGCTTTAGAGGTTTACCATTTGGGGATTAAATGTTTACAGGATCTGAAAACAAGTGACACTAGGAGTAAAAATACTGAGAAACACTTTTGCAGGCATGAGAAACAAAATCCTCAGTAAGCTGTACACCACTTGGGCTGAAGTCACTGCAGGCTCTGACCCATATGTGTAAATCCCCCCTCTATTTCATTCAGCATGTGCTCAAGAAGGCCAAATTCTTAGACTCCTAATGCCTTTCGCTTATCTAGTTATTTTAACAACTTCTTAGCATGATTCAGAAGCCGAGCACAATGCTTCCCAGGCCCTCCAAATATAATCTTCCTCATCCTCCCGACTGCTTTGTAAACATTTTCTCAATAATACCGGTAATCAGGGAAGTACACATGTTTAGGCTTGGTGCCACCTGCAAGCTCTGGCTAATCTTTTAAAAGCTTTTATAGGCTTCCCAATATCCTCTTTATTAGGTAATACATTTCATAGGAATATATTTCATATGCTACTTCTTGCCTTCAGGCTAGACCCCAAAGTTAGCTGATTCTTGTCTGGGGGTTTGTTTGCTTTGTTTTGTTTTGTTTTTTGGCAACTTGGACATCCTGACAGCATGTATGTTGGAAAATAACCATCTCTGCTCATCTTATTAATTCCTCGTAATAGGAAAGACCCTTTTTCTCTTTGCCAACAATTCCTTTCCAGCTTCCTCTGTCCCTTTTGACCTCCAGCTGCACTACTCCATTACGGTGCATTTCTGTACAAATAAGAAAGCCTTTCTGTAGCACTCAGATCTCCCACCAGATCACATTGCTATTCTCTAATGTACAATTAAAGCATCTCAATTCATCAGGGGCCCACAAACCGAACTGGCACACATTCCTTTATGTGCTATTGATTATGTATATTAGTAGTGCATCCATATATCAAACTGATGTTTATATAGCTATTCATTGGCTAAGGTGAAGGAACTATGCCAAGTATTCACAATCAATTAGAAGAATTAGTTTCACAAAATAAGTCAAGTCTTACAAAAACACCTATGTTTTCAATATCCTTTTGGCTATAAAATTTGGTCCTTCATTCACATGTGGTCCTACACCTGAGTAAAAACATCACAGTCCTTTATGCTTTTTTAACTGATTTGGTTTTTTCCCCCCTATAACAGTACTCTGAATTTAATGTTGCATTGCAGAAGATGACATTTTGTAAAACCACAGGTATAAGAAATGGCCCATAGTGAAATTGTGAACATTATCCTGTAACATTTCACAAAAATATATTTGCAATCATCAGACTCCTAAAAATTATATAGATATATTTTTACAGAGAGCACGCAAGTGAATCCAAGAAATATATGAGTTACAATACAAAATGCAGTAAAGAATAACCTTAGGTGCTCAGAATGGAGACTGTCGCCTTCCTTAAATGTCTTATGCCTGGGAGCACTGTAATATTTTAATTTTAGTGGATTTAGAGCCTGCATTGAGGGCTCTGTTCGAAAACCGGATGTAGTTTTGTTAGGAAGAAAAAAAAAGTAAGACAATACTGGAAAAAACTGCCCCCCCCCCACCCCATTCTTTCCAGGGGCTCATATAGCAATCATCTGAAGACAGTAATTTTTTATGAAGCAATGATTAAAATTGTTAATGCTAAAATTATGCATGGAAGGCACGGCAGAAAATTAGCTGTACAATTCAGAGAACCACAGAAGGGAGATACATGCTATGAATTATGCAAGGTAGAACAATCTGTATAGGTGTCCTGGTAAAACATCCCTCCACAGCAATATCAACTACTAGGATAATCACTGCTTGGTCCCCTACAGCAATGAGATCAAGATGAAAAGAATCACAGGATCACAGAAAGAAGGAACTCAACTTCCAGCCCTTTGGACAAAGGAAGTGAGCAGCTGCAATGGCTCTTCAAAGCATTAAGATTTCAGATTGAGCTGTTCTCATAGCCTTTCAGAAAGGGAAGATGAGGTTTTCGTGCACTTCATAATGCATGGGAAGCCAAACTCCTCCAGACAGAGTGAATCAATACTTCAGTTGAGACACGCCCAACTTGGCATGGAATTTCAAGCGAACAAAAGGTATCTTCATTCCCATACATCACTCCTGAAGTGCAGTATCAAAATTCACCTCTCATCTAATATAAATGTCTGCAGAGGGTATTTTCCCTTCCACACCTCCTATGTCCTTCTTTAACATTTGCTGTTCAAATTCAGTGGTCTATACCATTTACTGCACCTGTCAAGGCTAATTTATTCATCAGCTCTGGCAGTAATCAAAAAGACTGAGATCGATGCTCTAGCAAACCCTGACATCTACTCATATTTTCAAGTCCCTTTTGACCTTGAACTGCAGCTAACTGGTGCTGAACTTGTCAGTAGCTCTGCGGGGCTCACTAGGCCTGGCAGGTTGGACCCCACTGGGCTAAAAGGCACAATGCTAGCGAAACGAACACAGAGATGCAAAGGAAGAACCTTTGATGGGGGTAGGCTGGGAAGCTGGGGGGAAACACTATTGTAAACGGTAACTTGGTCTCTTGGTAATTCTCCTGCAAGAAACACCATGGTAGTTATTCTTCCTTATTTTACTCCAGACATTTCAAAGCGCTGCCTTCGGACTCGTCTCTACATGAAGTAACTCTAGAATACTTACTATTCTTTCAATCCCAGCCTTACCTTAACCTTCAACAGCTTTACCAGGTAAACCAGACATTAGATGTTAATCCACACAAAAGATATTGCATAGATTTTGGCACAAAGAGCATTTGTAGCAGAAAAGAGGGCAAAGGAAATAACCTGGATTAGCATAGAAATACAAAATCAAGATCTTCTAAAGCCACCCAAGGAATGTTAAAACACAGTCCTATTAAAAAATTAAAAACTTAGATACCTTTGGAAACCCAACCCAAACCATGACTACATGCAACTTGCTTTGACGCAGGAGTCTTTGTTCTGACAGGAGGTTACAGGAGATGATCACAGGCGTCCTTTGCTGGCTCTATGAACTTCTGTTGCCAAACTCTCAGTCAGCGTGACTAGCATAAGTAAAGGGATTTATAACTGAAAGAGGCAGTTGGGCATCATTTTTCCCTCCATATCTGTATGTAGAAGTAAAGCATCTTCCTTATGAAAGCATGCACTTCTGCACACCAGGTTACATCTACCACATAAACCCTGTAGGATGGGGAGGCTATAGGGCAGCCATGTGAAAGCTACAGAGGGTCTAAAACAGGGCTCAGCAACATTTCTGGACAAAGTGCCAAAAACACCCGCAACCTTGACTTGTAAGATGTTGGTGTGCCAGGGCGGACAGCGGAGAAGCCATGGGGGTAGGGCTAGGCAAAATGTCACTGCCAGTTTTTTTTCGACCTTTTTCGAGATCAAAACAGAAAAATTGAAATGGAACAGATATAGTTGAAGCAGCCTTGAAACAAAACGAGGCAAGTCAAAACGTTTTGCCATTTTGCCGCTGTTTCGACGTTTTGCCCATAGGCTATAATGGGGAAGGACAAAACAGCCTATACCTTTGTCATTTCTTGCCTGATTTGGATGAAACATACAGGAATGACAGCCCCTTCCAGGGGCATGAAGCCTGCCAAGTTACAAGGGGATAGGTGCAGGGATTTGGGGGAAATTGCACCCCAAATTCTAGACAGCAAAACTCATGTCACATGTATGTGTTAAGCCACAGCATGGTCAAAACTACAGGCATGATAGCCCCTGCTGAGGCCACAAAGCCTGCCAAGTTTCAAGGAGACAGGTGCAGGGATTTGGGGGAAATTGCACCCCAAATTCTAGACAGCAAAACTCATGTCACATGTATGTGTTAAGCCACAGCATGGTCAAAACTGCAGGAGTGCTAGCCCCTGCAGAGGCCACAAAGCCTGCCAGCTTTCAAGGAGATAGGTGTGGGGGATTCTGGGTCCTGGGGCCCTGCACCTGTATCTGCTGACAGGCAAAACTTGTGACATGGGCGCTTGTGCAACTGACTGTCTCTGTCTTGGGGCAGAAGCAGTGGCTCTGTATTGACTCTTTCTTCTCCTTAGTTTGTGGTTTGGCAGGTGTTAATCCTTGCCCATTAACTTATTATCCTCGCTAGCTACTGTGTATGGAGCTGGTCCCTGACTGAATCATGATTGACTGCATAACACAGTAGCCTAGCACAAGCACCCATGTCGCCAGTTTTGCTTGTCAGCAGCTAGGGGTACAGGGCGCCAGTGCCCAGAACCCCTGCACCTATCTCCTTAACAGCTGGCAGGCTTTGTGGCCTGAGCAGGGGCTAGCAGGCCTGCAGCTTTCACCCTGCTGCGCCTTAACACACACAGCGTCACCCATGTCACAAGTTTTGCTTGTCCACAGCTTGAGGTCCAGTTCCCCCCAAACCTCTGCACCTATCTCCTTGAAACCTGGCAGGCTTTGTGGCCTCAGCAGGGGCTAGCAGGAATGCAGTTTTGACCTTACTGTCGCTTAACACATACATGTGACACAAATTTTGCTTTCAAAATTTGGGGTGCAGTTTTCCCAAATCCCCTACACCTATCTCTTGGAAACTTGGCAGGCTTCATGCCCTTAGAAGGGGCTACTATTCCTGCAGGTTTCATCCAAATCAAGGCAAAAGAGACAAAGTTATAGGCTGTTTTGTCCTTCCCCATTAAACATTGAAACAGTTTTGCCATTACGACCGTTTCAACGGAACGAAACAGCTGTTTTGAATGAAAACAAAATTTGAAATGAAATGCTGTTCTGTCGAGACATCGAAATGCTGGTTGAAACAGAACGCTGCTGTTTCATACAGCCCTAATGGGGCTTGTCGGGGCAGTGCAGCCCTGGCCACGTTCCTGCTGTCTGCCCCCAGTCATGTGGGCCGAGCAAAATGCCTTTGCGTGCCATGATCTGGCACTCATGCCTAGGGTTGCCTACCCCGACCTAAAATGAGAATGAATTATTCCTGCTTCTCTAAGAAAGCACTGTATGAACAGGAGAGCAGCAGTCCAGAAGCTGCACTTATGGCATCCTCTTATTGATCGTGACCAAGTCATTTCTTACTCAGATACGAGTAGCTCCACATCAGTTCTAAGCAAAGCAATATGGAAGAAGTCCTTAGGGGCCGGTGGAAGAGAACTGGTGGCCCAACACGGCACCTTTCCTATGTCCTAGGATAGTTATTTGAGGTCCCAAACTGAACACAGTCCTTACATTTTGTAAATGGCAGCAAAATTCTAACAAAGCCAATTCTGACTTTTTCACTATTCCCTGGGGGAGATCACTAACACTTGCCTCAGTTTCTCCCCTGCTTAAAATGGAGATACATGTGTTTATGTTTCACCAGGTTGCCATGGGGACTTAGTGGCTGAGGCCTGCTCTGAAGATGTAAAACTGTTTGCTTTTCTATTAACAATAAAGTATTTGAGTAAAATGACATTTCATTAGACTTCTAGAAAGAAATCCAAATAGCTTTTTAGGTACAAAAATGTAGCTATGATTTTTCCAAGACATATAAATGTATCATTTTGTTATAGTTCAAACACATTAATATACATGATGTAGCTGCACCGAAAACAATTCACAGATGTGTTTTGACTCATTTCTAGGTTCTTGTTGGCTGGGGCTCTCATGCTATAAATACCATATGTCACTTGAAATATGATTTTCAGTCAGATCTACATTTTCTCATCCTAAATTAGAAATGGAGGTGATGGATTTCCTAGGTTTCTGTGGGGGGGGGGTTGTTGTTTTTTAACTAGCAAACACCTTTCTATTTATCAGGAAAAAATTACAAAAGAAAAGCAAAGAGGCATTTTTACAAATACTTCTGATTATGTCATGTTTGTAGAAATCCAGATGAGACTGGTTGATATTTACAGAGAATATATAACGATGTAGAGTTGTAAAAATATTTTTTCTAGTGTATGAATCTGGACACCTTACAGTCTTCACAAGGAATGAAGCCGCACATGAGTTTTGCAGATTAGGGGAAAGGAACAACAGTAAAGCTTTGAAGCTGCGCCAGATCACTTGATAATGTAAATCTAATGGGGGGGTGATCCCTGCTGCCCGCTGTGGGGCAGTGGCGGGCAGCAGGGATCGCCCCCTGTGCCTGGCAGCACCCACTGAGTCAGGGCTTTTTTTTACAAGTGCTGGGAGCTGGGGTGGGCAGGGCAGCCATTGCTGGGCTGGGAGTGTGGGTGGGGGCTGGACCAGGCTGATTTAGAGATTCAGTAGGAGCCAAATCTCTGAATCAGATTTGGCCGAATTGATTTGGGACAGTGATTCGAATTGCTGAATCGAATCACTATCCCCTGAATCTGAAGCGAATACTAGCCGCTTCTCACAGGCCTAGCGTACGGCGCTGGATGATGCATACAGGGAGGTTTGAATTGCAGGATTCAGGGTGTAAATTGAATACTAGGGGATGAGAGACAAATTTTATTCCCTCCAGATACAGAAATACCAGTAGTTAGTTGACTAGTTGCATCCTCAGGGAGTTTCTTCTGCAGCATCTAGTGTAGGTCACTGTGACAGACTGCACCTCAAGGGCAGCCATGACAGTCCCTAGTGGGTATCTTAGTCCTGCCCTGCTCCCCAGCCTCTCAGGGTCTCATCCTGCTACCTCACCTGCCACACCTTGATGCTTTTATTAAAGAGGGGAGGCAGCCCTTAGAGCATCTAGAGCTCACCGGCGTCTTTCTCATTCACCGTTCCTCCTTGGGCTCAACTTGGCTCACTTGACTTGGTCTCCCTTCCCACTGCAAACCGTCTCTCACAGGCTGCGGCTCTTTTCCTACCAGAGAGGGAGAGAGGGAAACGATGTGCGGTGGGGTTGGAGCCCCAGGCCAAGAGGGAGACTCAGCCTGGGGCTCCAACCCCACTACACAATCTTTTTTGTGGCTTAGACCCCTCTGTCCCTAATTGCCTTAAGGGCTGAAGGTGGCCTCCATCCTAACCTACAGCCATGCCCATGCCTCATAGGTGTTACTATGTCAGCAATTTTTTTTCTGTAGTGGCTTCAGCCCTCTTGGCTTAAGCACATTAATATTCTGGTTGCAGGCTTCCTGCTCTTTCCCACTTGTCCAGGCCTGGCTTTAGCGGCCTTAGCCCCTCACCATGGATCACACTAGGTCCTTTTGACCTTCGCCTGTCTGTGTCTTGTTCCATGAGCCCCTGGCCCGTCTCAGATTTTGTCCTAGTCCCCCTGACACTCCTGGACCAGATAGGGCTGTCCACAATCTGTCTCAGTCTCCACTAGATTCCCTGACCCATGTGAGGCTGCTACCTGTCTGTCCCAGCACCCTGGGGTCTCTGACTCAAGGCAAGGCTGTTCTCCAGCCTCTCAATGGTTTGGCTTTGGCCCTCACATAGCCTCCTGGGTCCCATATCCTGATCTATTTGAGCATTAGCCTTCATGTTTTCCAGGCACCCCCCCGACCTGTGGCCTCCAGACCACTAGCCGCACCAGGTCCTCCAGTATGCGGGTTTCTCTGGCGTTGTGTTGCTCTGCAGCTGACCCAGCTGCCTACCTGACCATAGCGCTTGGATGCTGGCTTCCTACCTTTTAGGTCACAGGGGACAGGGGTCCCTGCTACAGTTGCTAACAGAGAACGATGCCTAGCAGTGACAGACCATTGACTTGATCTGGAATGGCAAAAGTCACATGCTTCTGCATGCTTCATTCTGTGTTGCACAAAGCAGGTAAGTACTGACTGACGTATGACAAGAAGTCAATACAACCTGGTCAAGGCCCGTTATAGGCACAGGATAAGCCTACTAAATTCTCATTCAGAGTGGGTTTTCTGAAACCATTGCCTATTTGTCTGTTTGCAGTGTGGACATACCCGAGTCAGAGATGTGACTGCAGCCAGACTAATGAGAGGCTGCAGAACAGCCTTGCCCTGCACATCCAGGGTCTCTAGGGTGCATGAAACTTGGGCAGCTAGTATGCTGCTTGAGGTGAAGCTGTCATGGTACAGAGTTCAGTGCAGGTTTCAAAACCCACTGAATAATGCACAGGCAGTTAGCCCTGATCTCTGGGCTGCCACAGCTATGCTGCTAGCAGTATGCAAGGATCTGTTGATCTGCTTCTCAGGGAAGATTTATTTCACAGTTTCAGCTAACAAGGTTAGTCAGTCATCAGAATGAGATTAGCTGCAAACGGCACCCCATCTTCCTCAATAAGTGTCCCCCTGGCATTTTATCTTATGCTACATTACCCTGGTCTTGACCTTAGGCAAGCAGTGCATTGAAAAAACAAACTAAGCTGCACACACATCCAAACGTTTGGATTTTCCCATCCAACAATTTGGGTGGAAAAGATTGCATGCTTATCTTTTGAAATGTGAAATTCCAAATCTCCATCTAACTCTGTAATCTTTTTCCTCCCAGCAGTTTCCCCCTTTTTTTCTCATTACCATAAGGCAAAGAGATTCACTGTTGTCAGCAGACAAAGAAGCCATGAAAAAAGGAGTTGAAAAGAACAGATTTCATTCCAGTGTGACAGGTGGCTTTGGATGCCAAGTTTCAAGCACACTGAAAACCAAGGGTGTTCCTTGTAGATGATATCCTGACATGTAAAAGAGATTAATATGAAAATGGTATACGGGGAGGCCAAAGAATCAGAGGATGCTAAACCTATTCCTCCACTAAGAGAAACTACTCATCATTTTGCTAAAGGACATTTTATTCAATGAACTCCAAACAAGATCCACATTCTTGTTGCTATAGGTGGGATTCAACCTACCGGTGATTTTTTTTTATTTTATTTTTTGTTGTATCAGATTTTTTTGTATCAGATTGTGATGGCTGTTTTAAAATTGAGGATAACTATAACCTTGAACTGCAAACAATGTTTTCATCAGAACCTACTGATACACTTTATACAATGGTGTTCTAGCATGAAATTACCAGAAAGCTACAGGGCCAGAGCTTGTGAATAACATTATAACCACGCTCTAAAGTGGGAGCATTGGAAATGGCCAGATGCTCTTTTCTGAGCTACTTGGCTTCAACATCACATCATGCTCCATGGAGTGTAACATTTTATGTTACAAACTCTTTCATGTACCAGACCATTATAAAAGCAGGAAGCTGGAAATTTCAGAAATAGATCAACAGCAAAAAGAGCTGTAGAAGGAAAACGCTCCCTTCCGTAAGCCTTCGCTCCTACCATCTCAACACTTCTGTGCAGATTGAATCTGATGGAGGTAGCTCTGTGGTGGCAGGTCTGAACTAAAAAGAACGGGAGAACTGCAAAGAAATTGTGTGTGGCAACAGTTCAGAGGTTTCAAGAATTTGCACTTGGCCTCTGGACCAGAATTGGGGTGGATGAGCTAGAACAGGTAAAAAATGTTGTGGGGCAAGATTTTCTGTTTTTCCATCAAAATCAACACGTTCTACAGGAATGTGTCAATTTTAATAACTTCCATCTCAAATCTGCCTGGTTTCCTGCTATCTCATTCATTTCTGCCAGAGGCAATTCAGGGCCCCTAGTCTACTTGTTCCCTATTGACTCGCTGGGCAAAAGTTTTTCTCTCAACTTTTTCAATTTTGCTTCAGAACCGTTTTTTTTTTTCAGAATGTTCCTACTGTGGAAAATAGCAACATTTCTCCTCCCTTCCCAAAATGGAATGATTTTTCCTCCTTCCAATTTCTAAAAGTCCCATGGAAAGGAAATCCTGAGTTTTGACCAGATGTAGTAATAACTCTCCAATTGATCCTCACTGCTGTGCAAGCCCTGGCTCAAACTCTAAACCATATTCTGTACTGGAGGCAAGTGAAGGGGGCCTTGCAGACAGCAGGTAAGCTCGAGGCAAGTGAAGGGGGCCTGGCTTCAGGGTAACTGGGTTTTTATACTGACTGAGAAACTGATAGCCTGGACTCAAAGCACCCTTGAGCGGTTCAGTTCTCCGCCGCCCAGGCTGTCCCATAGAACTGAATTGGTAAGTTGTATTGGTAAATTGGTATTGGTAAGCCGTAGCACTGTAGCATTACAAGCATTGGGTGGGGGGGAGAATTGCATCTCTGGTGTATGATATTCAAGCTGAAAAAATACTGGGTATCATTTGCCTTTATTGCAGTTTGGTTTTGCAATTGGGTGAGGAAAAGTCAAATACCAACTAATAATTACCCTAGTGATTGTGTTCTCTGAACACAGCCAAATAGGATAAGGTGACCTGTGCTATATAACAACTCTAAGCTAAAGAGTGGGGAGAGGGAAAGGGTAACTTTTGCTGATAATATGTGCCATACCTGTGTGTTTGAAAAAAGGCTTTCTGGATTTTGTTCTTTAGTATCCAAAATTATGCTATTATCCATGCTGTGTATAATCCCTCGGAGGAACAAGTCATTTAATGCTGAGCATGAAAAAGGCCACTTCTATTTAAAGCACCAAAAAAATTAGCCACCAGTGAGATATTTAATTAACCTCTTGGTGAGTCATTTTAATTGGTTTACGCATATAAGGGAAGCAGCGTGGCTGAGGAGTTCGATCACTGGCCTAAGGCTCGGAAGAACTGGGATTTCCTCCTGGCTCTTGCACTGGCCTCATTGCTGACCTTGAGTACGTCACTTGAGTTCTCTGTTTCTCTATCTGTGAAATGGCCGAATGAGACTGACCTTGTAAGCCAAATGCAGCTTAGCTTAGGCAATGGTTGGATTGTTAAAACACCAGATCAGGACCTGGCCTACAACTTCCTGCAGCAGATGATCACTTATCCTTGTGCTCGTGAATTCTAATTGAGGACATTTTTTACATTTGATTATGAATTATTATTGCATTGCTATTTCTATTGTATCAGGGCATAGAAGAGCTAAAATAATGACCCTGAGGTGTCAGAGCCATTGCAAATCCTGAGCTAGAGAGTGTACCTCCCAGAGAGCTTGCAGAATAAATTAACAAAGTAGACAAAAGGTGGTGGAAGCGGGGAACTGGCATAGAGAGAGGAGAGAACTGGCTCAAGATTACCCAGCAGGCCAGTGGCAGAGCTGAGAATAAAAATCACCTTATCTGAGGCCCAGCCCTGAGCACAGGGCCATGCAGCCTTCCTGAGTGTTTAAAGGCTCATGCTTTCTATGTGCAGAGCATTTCTTAAAATACGTGCAGAAGCACCAGGTTTGATGCCCTCGCCCTGGGTGCAGACGAGTGCAAGACTAAACCATTTTAAAAGCATGTGGGGTGGGACTTGCCACTCGGAAGTATGTGTCGGCCGAATCCGTTCGGTTCTGTAACAGCTTCGTCTGCCAACGTGTCTGCTCATCTTGGAGCTGAGTCGTTGCAGCAGTACACCTGAATGAACCAGGTTTATGATTACCATTGCTTGGCTTCCTCTTGGAGTGGAATATGGCAGATGGACAAAACAGTTACATCTTTCAAGCACGGTGATTTTAAAGCTCTTTTAGTGTTCATCCATCTCCACCCTCTTGTGGGTTACTACGTTGCTCCCCAGAGCCAGTGGGTTTGATAGTAAGCGAATGCACTACGGTAAAGCTGAAACCAAGCGGTGTCTGTTGACTCCAGCTGGGGACCTGGATTCATGTGATTTACTTGTGGAATAAAGCGATATCCAGTATACACCAGAATATTGGAACAAACCTTAAATCTGGGGTAAGCGCAGTAATTCAGGCTTTGCTGATACTGTTCCTTGAGCTTTGTGTCCCTCTCTCAGTCCAGGATTGTCTCAGGTCTCCTTCCTCATTTCCCTACCTTGGGATCCAGAAATGAATTTCAGCTCTGCTGTTTTTAGCTTAGTGCTCAGACTACACGGTGAGTCCGGGTGTACCCAGCTCCTCATTGTTGTAGTGACTGTGATTAAATTTCACGCACCGATTCAGCGCGCTGCTTTTTGAGTTTTCTTTCTTTTCCCCGCCAAGCCCAAATGTGTCATTTTCCACATTGATTGGATCTCCTCCTGAGGACAAAGCCCATTTCTGATGAGCAGTGAATGAGTAAGATGTTGTAATGATCTGTTTGCAGCAACAAGGAGAAAATATCCCTGGGTGCATGCAGGCATTAAAAAAATTCCCGAAGTGGTTCAGATTGCGACATGCATGCAAGGTCATTGACGCAAAGCCACAAAAGCAAGTGAGTGCCATCAACCCTCTTATCTTTCTCCCCTGGGCACACATCTTCACAATTTTCCAAAGGGGTCTTCCATTCCCTTCCCAATGTGGTCAGTTGTCGACATTTGGTTGGTGTTTTTTACTAAAGGAACATCGCCCTTCTGCAACCAAATGCATCTATTTCTTTTCCTTTGCAGGCATGTTTATAATTCGCCACAAATAATTACAACATAAATTCCAAAGTCCTCAACAGCATTGTCCCAGTTGCAAGGGATGTAATATATACAAGATTTAAAGTTATCTACTGCACGCTTAAGTGATGGTTACTGGGTAGGGATAGGGAACTCCATGAAATTTCCCTTGCAGTGCTTCTTCTAAACTTGCTCATCATAGGGTTGAGTTTCATCGGCACCTTCTCTGACTCTAAAACACTCCTATTGTTTTTCTATAACATAGCACGCTGCATGGGGGGGGGGGCTCTTCCACAAGTCCCCCCAACCCCCCACTCTGGCCCCCAACCTGGGCCAGCTCTGGCTCTTTAAGAAAAAAATAAACAAACAAGAAAGCCCCTGCACTCACCACTCCTGCTGGTGGGGGGCGATCCCCGCTGCCCACCGCACCATGTGGGGGGCTCTGCATGAGCCCCCCAAAGCCCCAAGGCTGCTGCAGGTGAATGCGGGGCTTTTCTCTGGGGTTTTTTTTAGTTAAAGGTCTGGAGCTGGCCCTAGCAGGGCACCCATGGGGGGCTGGGGGAGTCAGGGGGTTGGAGGGGCTCATGCAGAGCCCCCCATGCAGCATGAGGCAGTGGGGGGCAGTGGGGATTGCCCCCTGCCCAGCAGCACCCGGTGAGTACCGGGGCTTTTCTTTAAAGTGCCGGGAGCTGGAGCGGGGCAGCCATGTGGGGGCTGGGGGAGAGGGCAGGGGTACCCCCATGGTCCCCGCCCCCAGCACCTCTTCCCCACACTTAGTACTTACCAGCTCAGAGTCTGGCTGCAGCTCCCTGCTGCAGCCACCAGGGACTTCCCAAATCATCAAAGCTCTTCTAATCTTTTCTGAAGATTCGGAGACTTTTAAATCGATTCGGACCTTTTAATTGGTCCCCGATATGATTCAGATTCGGAGATTCAGCCACCAAATCAGGCCGAATCTCCTCCAAATCAAATCGCCATCCGAAGCTTTTCACAGCCCTACTATACACCCATACAGCATTATTAGTCATAATGTTAACCAGACACAGGTAATGGCTATTTTAGAAGCATGCTAATACTAATTAAGTCCTTGAAAACAAACTCACTTAGGCCTGGTAAAGGTACTAACTAAGCTTTCTAAAGTATATTCCATCTTCACTGAGAGCAGTCTTACAAGATTTAGGCCATGGTGTGAAAAAAAACTAGCAGATGTGACATGACCAGGACCACTCATGTGCATAATGCCAAGCTTGTACTCCATCATCAACCCCTTACAGCACAGTGGAGATTAATGAGTATTTTCTTATTGCTCTGGCTCTACTATGAAGCCCCACTACATCTAAGAAGATGTACAATTCTTCACATAAGCCATTTTGTTTTGTTTAGTAATACCTGCCCCCATTGGCCCCACAGGACCTGGCCACTGATCGGGGGGATTGTGGTGCTGCCCATGATGGAGCTAAGTGGGCACTAGTCATGGTGCCTCAGTACACTGCAGCTGGTTTTTCTTGTTCCCTTACTTACCTAGCAGTGTTGTTTCAGACAATGCAAGCTGAGGAACTCATTCCTTTACCCCCTTCACCATAAGCAGCCCCAATGTGCTGGAGCGGACAATCATGGGCATAAAAGCTATAGTTACTCAGACAGGCAGCGGCCCTTAATTGTTAAGGGCTCCCCCTGGGACATCTTGCTGGTGCTGGATTTTTCCAGAGGGCAGATGCACAGCACTTTAATATAAAGTATATCCCTGTGAAGCATCTCAAACCAGGGAAGCCATTAGTCTTCTGGGCACCACCTCAGCTAAAACCTTTCATCTACCAGTACTGTTTCTCTTTGATTAACACACAATACTATTTAAAAAAATCCCTATGAATTTGGTTTATCCAGGCTATAATCTAAAAGAGAAAACAGGAAGATTTGCCCCCAGCTGTCAATCTGGCAGCACATTTATTATTTGCTTGGTTGGTTTTTTTAAATGGCGGTCACATAGTTTCATTTAAACGGTGGCATCCTTTAAAATAAATGACGACTCTGCTCCCACCCACCCTAGCTGAAGACGAGTGCAAAATAAGAAGAGCAACAACTTGTTTGCCTTATCGCTGGAGACCTGGTATAAGATGACAGATCTTTGCTGTGATGATTAATGGCTCTGCTATAAAAAGATGGATCATAAACTCCTTGTATTAGGTCAAATCATAAACTAGGCTTTTAAAGTTTATATGATCCCTTTCTAAACAATCAAAGGTATTTGTGGCTCCCACTAATAAGGAAACTTATATGAGGCTTGTAAACTACTCAGTTCCCTAGTGAGTTGCCAAATAAATAACTACAGTCCATTATAACTATTCCCAAGTCTATTGGGGCATACCCATGTATGGTTTCATAACTGTAGACTATTACATAGAATTACCTGAATTCTCATCCTTTTTTCACATTTGTTTCAAATACAAAGGCTTTGAGCAATGGCTATGTATTGCCACATCTCACACAAGTCACCATTTGGATACTGCAAGACTTCCAAGGCCAAATTGCACCCCCAGACCTGCAGTGTATGAAGCACACTGTGTCTCCATGAGAAGGGTTGATACTGGAGCAAATACTATCTTTTAGCATGGTACTACCATCTGAATGCTACCTCCTCTCCGACCAGCTCTTCAGACTTTAATATGAGGAAGCTGGGGCTAGAGCCCTGCTTTCTCTTTCTTTCATCCCCATCCCCTTCAGGTGGGAGTGGGAGGCATTAGGCAGCAGAATAGTGCATTTATACCTGGCTGTGCAAAGGATACAGTGTGTGTCTTGTGGGGAGGGGAAGGCCTTTCCCACTCACATGAGGGCTAGCTGCAGCCATCTATTGTTAAGGCCAAAATCTACTTTTGCATACTCACAGACTGCTCAAGTCAACTTCAATGGCAGTCTTACAAGCATATGCAGGAGCAGAATTCAGCCCTAAATTCAACAGTTTTCTGTTGAACTTGAAAAACAGGGGTCAGGAAGAGATTATATAGTCAACAGAGATAAATGCCTTTCTTCCTTTCACAGAACCACGCTTATTTTGGAGGGTGGCCAGAATTCTTCCCCCCTCAAAACAGGACTACACCAGCCTTACAGACACCGATGGGGTTCACTTGTGGAGTTGCTCAATTAATGGACTCCCCTGGTTCCTGCCAACCACTGGGAAAAATGCAGAGTTTCTCACAAGAAACTGAGAGTGAACAAGACATTCATTCCAAGCGTCCACAGCAGGTATGAAAACTGAATAGCTCTGATCAGCTGGCTGGGGGCATTATACAGTCTAGGCACTAGTACCTCGAAACAGGAAATCACTTAAGATAGCTATTTACAAATCCCCACCTATGGATACTCTATGGGGAAAATCCATTAGTGAGCAACACAAGATAATATTTTTAATAAATTATATATTTAAGGAGGATTAGTTGGATTATCAAATGGTATCCTATTCAAATCAGGATCATTAGTTGTGCTGGCTTTCCCAATTCCACTTTATTAAAATAATTTAAATTAAGGTTCTTTAGACATAACAATCTAACTCCGGCACTCCAAACTTAATCCCTTCTCTTTTCATGTTACCATAGCACTAGTTTGCAAAGCAGTTTAAAGGATTATTTTTTATTTATTTTTTAAAAAACCCCCACTGGTTTCTACAGAACTTACCTTTCTCCTGTCCACCCACATGTAGTGATTACCAAGTTCAAAAAACAAAGACGTACAGGAATGAGAAGAACTAAAACAACAAACTTTAACTGTGGACCAGTAGGCACCCTCCACAGACCCTTTGTCTGGATCTAACCAACTAGCTAGCTAGCTAGCAGCTCTCTAACTGAGCGACCATCTCCCAGTTCCCTCAGTCTCCTGATACGGAGCATCACTAAATTATAACTTCTATCACTACACCACCATTTGTAGTTATTGTACTCAACTCTTTTATTGGTTTATTGGCTTGTTTTTCTGCTTCTCTGTGTTCCCCTTCTTCACTTCTTTTTCTCTGCCTAAAATCTCCTAACTTATATTATGATCATCCTTTCCCCTACTCCTGCAGGTATGCAGGAGCAGGGGAAAGCAGGCTTCCTCCTGTCTCTGCATGGACTTTACACACACAGAGCACAATGCAGTACTGCCTTGCCATATATCTTGGTGTATTCCTTAAAGTTCCAGCTGTCATGTCATTACACAGGAATTTCCACTTTAAATTTCCACTGTTTGAAGTGAACAGTAAACTTTAAGCTCCCACTGATCAGGTACACCCTGATCAAAAAGCAAAAGAAGACTCACTGATACTTTTTTTCATAATCAGGGTTTTTGGAGCCCAAGCTCCAGTCTTTACAACTTGTGCTTGGCTGTGCTGCGAGGCCCAGCTAGTTTTGAACATCTTGATCTTAAAGCAGCAATGGCCAAACTAGAAGTCAGGACCCTTATGTGTAGGGTCATGAGTCCGAGACTTGTTCAACAATTACCTTGCCTGGGTTCAGACTGCAAGTAGGGTCATGTATTGCTCTGGCAACTGGAAGCTGGGTCACAAGCCCTGAAATAGGGCCATAGCCCTCCAAAAAGCAGACCTCTGCCCCCAAAATTTCATTTTCCTGAGGTGCTACAGACCAGTAAGTCCTACTGAAGTCAACAGGATCTGCATGGGTTCCATCAACCCTAGAAATAAGGAGCCTCCTAAGATCCTAGAAGCCTGGCACCCAAAATTAGAAGGCAAGACAGTAGCCTAATGGGGTATGTCTGGAGTCATACCAGTCTGAAACAGAAAGAGGAACAGGACACATCTCCAGATATCAAATCATATGCTTGCACCACCTCACCAGGCCTCCTCCTCTATATCTGTATATAGTTCCAGGAACAAATCCCATCTAAACATCACATGCATATTTAGTAACTATTAGGTTCTTTTGGACTCATCTGAGCAAGTTGCAAGGATGCAAGACAGAAACTGCGAACCTACTAGTGCACGTTCTCTTCCTTGGCTCTTGCAGTACCTTGCTGTATGGCCCTGGGCAGACATTTATTTTGAACTGAGTTTTCTCATTTTCAAGATGGCTATAACAGAAGTCAGCACACAGAGGGCTGCCATGAGGGCATCCAACACTTTGCAATCCTGGAGTGAAAGACCCTTTGAAAATTCAATTTAATACCTAAACTGAGAGAAGATCCCATATGATCCCTATGGTACAATTTCGTAACAGCTCCAAAACATGCTAGAAGGCATTGTGTTGATAATTGCACATTAACAGATCCATACTGTGTTATTTCTTAACACCATAAAGCCAGATGAAAATATAGATTAGCAGATCTATACTATAGATTGAATTAATGTTTTATGTTAATGATCTGAGACCGAAAATATCTACATGCTCCTATATAGTTACAGCACTCTTCAAATGTCACAGCAGGATTAACCACCCTATTCAGGGCAAATACAGACACCTACCAGGGGCTGAGCACTTTAAAACTCCCTGTAACTCCACATACTTCTGATACTCCAGAACTTCTGATATCCCAGGTTCTCTCCACCCCTGAATCTGCAGTGACTACCTTTTCATAATCCTATTAAATCCCTTTTCTCTGTTTACCAAGAGTCCTAATCACACATTGCAAATTCTTCTCATATAAGGAAGAACGACAGTTTTCAGATTCCTTATGAGGCTTATTCATCAGCTACTCAAGAGTTTTGCTAGGGCGTTCAATCTGTTCTTGAAGCAGCCATGTGGAAAAGGTTTCAAACAGCTCAAAGCCCTGCACAATGATAAAGGAAAGCTGAGGAGCTCACACAATCCTGGTAATAGCCTGACCCTCTTAAGGAAAATAGAATGATTTGTGGCAGCAGTTTTCCTGCCCCATGCCTAAGTTCAGTACCTCCCCAAACCATTGGTAGCCTAGTCACATAGTCCCATTAAGAAAACCCATTCCTCCTATGCTGCAATAATAAACATACACAAATATGTGCAAACCAATTCCTGTCACAATGACCTTCTCCCCAAGTCCATTAATGTGAAGGGGCTTGCATTCATAGGCACCAACTCTGTGCGTGCTCTGGGGCTCAAGTACCCACCAAAAAGAATTAGCAGGTGCTTAGCCCCTGGGAGCCACATTGGGCGAGCTGGGTTGTAGTAACGCAGTGCCGCTTCCAAGCACGTGTAGGGTTCAGCCTGGGAAGGCAAAAAATTTTTTTTAAAAATAAAAAAAGCACCCACAAACAAAAATCAAAGTTGCTTGTATTTATTTCATATAGTAGAGCTGGATCACAGATGGGTTCATTTGATGCCCAGTGTTTCAGCAGGAGCAGAATACACCCTTTAATGGGCACATTACATGTCCTGAGGACAAGTTAGCTTGAGACATGGGATAAAAGGAGAGGAAAATTTTGTTAAAGAAATGTGAAATGGCTTACTTCTCTATGGGTCCTGGGGACGCTTTTGACTTCCATGGAGCTTCTTGGAACCGATTGGGGCAAAGGAGCATACTGTATTAATCCTGCTAGAGGCATTGAGGAGTTACTGCTAACAGACCCTGCCCTTAACTACTACCTCTACATTTTGCAACATCCCAAGAACAAGGCTTATTTTGGGCCTTCCTCACTCTCCCTACAGTGATGCTTTTCATGCAAATATTTCCCAGTTAGCACTAACTCTCAGGTACAAATCTTCAGCCCAGAACACAGCCTGAGTAGTTAGGCTGGGGGAGTAAGGGGAAAAGAATGGAAATGAATGAATGAATGAATGAATCAGAGGAAATGAATGAATTCACTCTATGCCAAGCCACTGAGCCCTGAGAGCTGAGCAGATCTTGTAGAGCATGACGGTGGTGGATACTGAGCAGGGAAGTGAACAATGAGATCCTCAAAGCAGTGGATCCTACAGTCTCACCTCCGGTGCACTGGTCAGTAAGGACGTGCTATAGAGGTGAGCTCTCACCACTGCAGAACTGGCCACTCTCCCTAAATCCTGCTGCTTTGTACAGTGGAAGCAGTCTGGATCTATTTGCAAGGGAGTCTCTGTAGCCACGTGGCTGGGACATGACCAGCCATTACTGGAAAGGAGGCCACTGGTGGTTTAAAAGGGCACATGCCATTAGATGTGGTGGGAAAAGTGTTACGATGCAGGATATCAGATTAGAGGAGCATAATAGTTTGGCCTTTGAATTTCTAGGGGAATAAGACAGCCTGCATCAAAGATAAGTGCTACATGGACTGGACAGAATGGTCAAATGAAGTACAAGCTCCATTGAAACCAGTGCAGCTACATTGTTATAGGTGGGGATCTGTCTCCTTGAGCTCAACCCAACTGCAGAATAAACAATATTTCCGAACTGCATGAATTTGCTCAGCGTTAGCAGAGGCATGAACATTCACTTGTCTTGGCTGCTCATAGATGCTTTTGAGACCAATTTACATTCTGTACAATACCAGCTGCCTCTTGGTAGTAGACTGAAAGCTGGAAGGCAGCGCCCCTTCCCCCCCCGCACTTGAGTATTACATGAAGTCTAGTTGGCTACTCACCCGCATGCCCAGTTCAATATTTTCTCCCCCGTAGACTTCCATTCCAGGGTCAAGCAGACCAATCTCACCAAAGTACTCCCGGTTCACCACAAACGAACACCCAATCATTGCTGGGGTCCTGGGCAGAACAAGAGGAATGGGGGGAAAAAAAAGTGCTTAATATGTAATGGAGCTCACACATTACTGCAAAGCTGTGTTTTCAGGTGAAAATCACTGTCCAGAGAGCCAGCACAAAAATCCCAATGCACACCCTTTGAGGGATTAAGGGCACAGTCCAGAAATGTGTGCGCTTAATTTTAAGCCTAGGTAGTACCTGTTCATGCCAAATGGCTTTTGATGGCCCAAAGTAATAAGGGATCAATAAGCCTTTTGCAAGCCCTTTGTGCAGGGGTGAATTTCAGCTGTGGCAAACTTGTTCCCTGATGAAAAATAAATTACTTCAGTAGTGTGAATTTTTAGAAAAGGGAAAAAAAAGTCACCAGGAAGAGAGAAAACACTCCTAATTCTGTGTCTTCAAGAGATCAAAGGCTTACAAGCGACCCCAGAGCTGGATCTGAAACTGGTAGGAAAAAGCAACTTAATTCTCCTTTTAAAAGATGTGCCAAACATATCAAAGCTCTTGGAAGTTTCTGTAAAAGCCACCTGCTACTTACAGCCCACTAGAACTCCTCTTTTTTCCTCCTTCATGAAAGATTCATGTCTACCCTGAAACTTGCTGCATTGCACAGTGATGTTGGGTTTTTAATCCCCTCCCCTCAAAAATATATGGCCCAGTTGCATTAAAATATATGAAGTCACAATCAACTTCATATTTTCATAGCATTTCATTGAAGGGAGGCAGGGTGATCTAATGGATGAAGAAGTGGTTCAGGTCTCAGCAAACCATGCTTCCATTCTCTTTCTCTGCCACTGACATAGTGGGAGACCTCATACAAATCAATGTTTACCTGTAAAGTAGGGAGAATATTAGGGATGCCGACAGGTGCTTTGCTTTTTTGTACAATGCTTCAGGATCTGCTGATGAACAGTTCCATGTAACAGTTGGTGTTACTATTATTATACAATTATATTATAAATACAACATCATGAATACAGTGGGAATAAGACAATTGCATTAGAAAAAGTAGGGCAGGTCAACCAAGATCGTCAGGAGTATGGAGCAGCTGCCATAACAGGAGAGACTCAAAGGACTAGGACTTTTCAGTTTTGAAAGAAGGTGGCAGCGGTGGGATACGATAGAGGTTTCATAAAATTATGAAACTGTCTTGGACAAAATTAGTAGTGAACTGTTATTCACCAAATCCCCAAATACACCAACTAGGGGACACCCACTCAAATCAGTAGGAAACTGGTTTAAAACTAACAAGAGAAAACACTTTTTTATAGCACATAGTCAACTTGTGGCACTCATTACCACAGGAGGTTGTAGAGGCAGCTTAAAAAAAGGACCAGTCATAATCATGACGGATATATCCTTTAATAGTTGTTAAGCAGGACAGTCAGGGATGTAACCTCTGGCATCTCCAAACCAAGGATGACAGATGCCAGGGAGGGTATGACAGGGGATAGATCACTAGCTCCATGGAGGTCAGATAGATCACTCTTGCTATATCCTGTTCACAAGCTCTCCCACTAAAGCATCCGCCTCTGTCGCTTATGGAGACAGGATCCTGGGCTAGATGGATCATTTGTCTGACCCAGTATGGCACTCCTAATGTTCTTATGCATATTTACCATCATCTGCCACAAACTTTGCTAGCATCATTTTACAATAGTACACTTGCTCCTTAAAAAAGGTGGCAGAAATTAAATCAGAGCGTGAGGGAGCATCTGTGCTACTGGCGCTTTTAGAAAAGAAGACTCCACATTGTGTGGCCACGTGATCACAAGCAAGTCATCCCCTTGCCCAACTGTGTATCTACAAATGGCACTACAGTCGAGTTGTACTGCCTGTTTGAGGGGGCCAGCAGATCTGCAAATGTCCATCTTAGCCTTAAACACACACATTGATGACAAGCAATAGGATGGCATAAAAAAATAAATGTTTGCGTGGTGATTCAATTTACTCCTTCATTAGACCTTGGCTGCAAAACTCATACTACTAAAATTGTAATACTGTGTTTGATTTTTAATACTGGGTTTTTATCAGTGATATGACATTTCCCCAATGTGCAACAAGCATCTCTTTTGCTAGGGCTTCTTTCTTTTTCTTTTTTTTAAATAATAGAAATTGCATAGAGGTCGGATGGAGTGGAAACCTGAGTCCCCCACCAAGAGGCTTGTAATGATTTTATTATTAATGCTCAAAGTCCCCAAATAATTTAAAACAAAAAAAAATGCATCAAGATCAACTGGCTCACCATTTAGATTGCATCTCAGGTACTTGTGTGTACCCTATGAGGAGTTCCACTGATTGCATCAGGGCTCTATAAAAATCATTTTCATGTCTGGGACCTTCATAGGGAAAACACTGGCTGCAAAATCCTTTCAGAAACACAGAGCTTGGGGGCAAAGCTCAGATTATGAACTATGTTCTTGCTCCCTTTGAGATCAATGGGAGTTCAGCCATTAAGTAGAGCACTATTCCCAGGGGCCCAATCTGGCTGGCCAGGCTCTGGTTTTAGGTGGCACACCCTGCAGTCACATGCACCACCCACTTTTCTTTCAAACTTTTTTGGGGGTTTTTTAAAAAGATATTGGGATTTCCTGGTATCTAATTTTGGCTCCATGCTGAAAATATGCAGCACAGAGAACCTTTTCACATGTGTCACGTGCATTTTGCAGCACCTCAAAAGCCTTTGAGGCACCACAAAGTGCCTGGCTGCACTTGTCTGGATGTGCCCAGTAGGTTTCAGTCAGGTGTAAAGGCCATGCCTGATAGAGTGGATGGCATTTTCTCTATGGTCTAGGCATTAGATACTATCTATGCAGACTAAGACAGAAAATGAAAAAAAGACTGAAATGTATCCTTACAACATTTCATTACAGTGACCCCAAAACCCCCTACTTTCTTTATTGGCTGGTTCTAAAGCATTAGCTCATTTTCACCAGGTAAATGTGAAATATTTCCCAAAAAAGGGAGAAAACCATGAAATATAACACACAACCAGGTGACATCTGAGTAATATATTTACCAGCTGATTTCATATGTAGGCAAAATTTCACCTAGAGTGGAAAAATCAATCCATATCTCACCCAGGTATTGATGGACCCCACTGGTAACAGCAGGCGGCCATGGTAATGGTATTATCACATTAGCGCCCTTTTCTCATCAGGAGTTCACTACCTAGATGGCAGGAGGTTAAAAAGCTTTAAACAAATGGCCAAGTATATGGATAGATAAAACAATTCTTCACCGCTGGGTTTGAAACATATCTAACATTCAAGACGACAGCCTGACCTATGGAAGGAACTATTTGGTGCCCTTGAAAAGGTTCATTTGCTGAAGCACTGCTATTACTTATCTATAATGGACTCTGTTGAAACACTCACATTACTGGTACAGCTTCAGCTGGCTCGCTCTCTCTCCCTTTCTTCATTTGCTAGACATTGCAACCTCTCACATTATTACATGGCTATACTACACTGCACACCGTCCCGCTGATGTTTTGTCTGCATAATTGAAAAAGGCAGCTGTTGATAGAAACACATTTGATCGGCACTGTTTTCTGACAAAGAGACTGAAATGGCTTGATTAACTCCTGAATGCCACGTCCTCAGCCTCAAACACAGTCCAGGAAACGGGTCCTAAGGCAGCAAGGAGAAACAGAGCACGGAAGAACTCGATAGATGAAAACAAGCATTTTGCATCTGCCAATGAATTTGGTTTGAAATTGGAGAAACCATTAGCCTACAGGGACAATATGAAAAGGAAATGCCAGGTTCATAGTGCATTTCCTGCTAGAACCACCTCCAGCTGAAAGCTTGATAGCCAAGACCATTGGCAGTGGCTAGTGAATTGGAGGGTGTTTCCATTTCCAGGTATCCAACTTGAGACAGCTGTGGAGACCTCTAAGAAAATCCAAAGTGGCTCAAGAAGCATTTCTGGCAAGTCAGTGGGTGACACTTTCCCCTCGATATAGCACTGAGCAAACATGCCACAGGATGATCTCACCAGGTCTCTGCCTTGTCAGAAGCATTGGGCTGGGGTTCTCATCTCGACTCATTCTTTGATGGAGTTACGTTGGTTTAGGCCACTTAAGGATCTGGCCTATTTTTGGAGGTGAACTAAAACTAGAATTTCTGAATTCCAAAGTTGATTTTACAACAGTAGGAAAGTTAGTCCTGATTAAATTTCAATATGTCTAATCACAATACTCTTGCCTAAATATATGCTGTGGGTTTAATGATGTGCTTCAAGTCCTGTACCCAAACGTTTCACTGTGTTAGTATAAGGTTTTAATTGGTTGCTACATTCTCTCTCTCTCTCTCTCTCTCTCACACACACATTATGAAGCTGTACCAGTAAATGTGTTATTTTTATTTTTTACTCTATATATTTTTGGCTCATATGAAGACATTAGAGATGCTGGAGATTACATTAATAATAGGAAACCAACTTGGGGAAAATGGCATTTTTTCCCAAGATTCTGTATTTCCAGCCATAAAGCACGTGGCACAAGGAACTTCCTGTAGATTAATGAATGGCTGGAGGATTGATGGCCTGAAACTTTGCCCTTGGCCATTAACCTCTCAGGTCATTAATTCCTAAAGAAATGCCCCATGCTGAGGTGCTTGCTACAATGGTAATTTATATATTCTTTTAATTTATTGCTTCCCTGTGGGATAAAGCTGAATCTGGTCCCAGTCTGACTATACCTATTCGGAAACAATTTCTTGTCTGAGGTGGTATGTACGTGATGGAGGTGCTTTGGAAACGCTACAAGAATTAATTCAATATTGTCCACAGAAGGTGATTAGCTAGTGACCAACATTTTATTATCAATGTACTTAGAGGTTCAGAAGCACAAAGAGGGAGGGAGGAAAAAAAAGGTTGAGATGGACCAAAACCTGGAGGAGGTTATCGTTTTCATGGCTGTGAAACACAGCAGGTTAGTGTTTACTGGACAAGAACAAAATCCGTGCAACAGCAAGAAAACTCTCTCGGAAAACACCGAAACATTATGGAAGATACAAAATGTGTGAGTTTCGCTACTTCAGCCAAGCACGGTAATGCCATAGTAATCTGATGGAATTCTAGAATGGAGGAACATTTCGTGTGACATATAGACCAAAATCAGTAACTGAAGGACAATTATGGCTCCCAAAAGGACCTGTGAAAATGGTCCTACGATCGTGCCCTTATCTGCTACCTAATTCAGTCGCATGTTGTGAGTTTACTGAAAAAACTAAACTTCTATGAATGGCTGCACCATGCATCCACCACGGCTGCAGAAGAACAGTCTGAATTCCATTCCCTTCTTGCATGACACCTGATGGCCACGTCCAGACATGCATGGACGTTTGGTTCCCCGGGGGTGGCATAACTTGTGCCACCGCTAATTGTTCCTGGGGAATGCCCAGGACATATGTACCCTGGTGTGTGGCAGGTTATCCCGGGTGGGGTAGGGGAGGCTGCGGCCAGCACTGGGATGACCCCAGAAGCCTTACCTGGGGTCCTGGGGGCTCCTGAGCTGCAGCAGCAGTGATCCTGCCTTGCAGAGCCTGGCTGGCAGCAGAGCATGGCTTCTGCTACCCAGGCTCCAGCTTTGGGTGGTGCATGCTGCTGCCACATGTGCCACTCTGCCTTTTTTTTTCCCATGGGTTTCTTTGACCCCTGGATATCCAAAAAAACCCTCCGCACTGCTCCCTTGCATTGTGGAGAAGCACTGAACATGTGGTATGTGGTGCCACAGATGTGTCGGGATGCAGCTGATATGTAATATGAAAAATGGAGTCCAGTGGTTAGGACACTTGCCTCAGCCTTAAGAGAGCCAAGTTCCCACTCTCTTGTGGATTACTTTAGACAATTCACTTTATCTTTCTATGCCTCTCTGTGGATACCTATAGATGTGCTGCAGAGCTTCTCCAATACACTACAATACAGCGCATTGGAGCAGACTTAATTTCATAGATATCATAGACATTCGGGCTGGAAGGAACCTCAGAAGGTCATCGAGTCCAGCCCCCTTCCCAAGGGCAGGAAGTCAGCTGGGGTCATAGGATCCCAGCAAGATAAGCATCCAATTTTCTATTGAAGGTGTTCAATGTAGGTGCTTGAACCACCTCCGATGGCAGACTGTTCCAGACCTTGGGGGCTAGGACAGCAAAGAAATTCTTCCTTATGTCCAGCCTGAAACGGTCTTGTAGTAGTTTATGACCATTCGACCTCATCATCCCTTGGGGCGCTCTTGTGAACAAATGTTCCCCCAGATACTGGTGGTCATCCCTGATAAACTTATAGGTGGCCGTCAGATCACCCCTGAGCCTGTGCTTTTCCAAGCTAAAGAGTCCCATGGCTCTCAGCCTGTCATCGTAAGGTCTGTTTTCCTGACCTCTGATCATGCACGTGGCTCTCCTCTGGACTCTCTCAAGCTTCTCCACATCCTTTTTGAATTGTGGAGCCCAAAACTGGATGCAGTACTCGAGCTGCGGCCTCACCAAGGGGAGAATGACACCCCAGGATTTGTTTGAGAAGCATCTATGGATGCAAGCCAGCATTTTAGTCACTTTATTAGCTGCAGCATCGTATTGCAGGCTCATGTTAGTCTTGTGGACAATGATGACCCCCAACTCTCTTTCTTCCATAGTGCTAGCCAGCGTAGCACTGCCGAGCCTATAAGGGTGCTGTAGGTTTTTCCTCCCAAGGTGGAGAACCTTGCATTTTTCAGTGTTAAACACTATCAGGTTCTCGTCCGCCCATTTGCTGAGCCTGGATCACCTGCCTGTCTTCTGGTGTGGATACTTTGCCCCAGAGTTTGGTGTCATCGGTGAACGTGGCCAGTCTGCTTCTGACTCCAATGTCTGCATCATTAATGAAGATGTCGAACAGGGTATGGGTCTAAGGACAGAGCCTTGGGGGATCCCACTGGTCACAGGACACCATGACGATTGACTTCTGTTGATTACCACCCTCTGGGTCCGACCACGAAGCCAATTTCCCAGCCAGTGGATCATGGTGGACCCAAGGCCACAGTTGGCCAGTTTTGCTAAGAGGTGATCATGGGATACCAGATCAAAGGCTTTTCTGAAGTCAAGATGCATGACATCAATCTCTTCTCCCTTGTCCAGGTGATAGGTTACCTAGTCGTAAAAGGAAATGAGATTGGTCAAGCAAGACCTACCTGCGACAAATCCATGCGGGCTATCCCTCAGGATGTTGGCCTCGGCCAGTCCATTAAGGATGGCCTCTTTAATAAACTTTTCTAAGACCTTCCCTGGGATAGAAGTCAGGTTGATGGGCCTGTAGTTTGCCAGATCCACTTTCCTCCCTTTCTTGAAGATTGGCATCACATTGGACTTCTTCCAGTCTTCGGGCACTACACCAGAGCACCAGGAGTACTCCAAGATCCAAGCCAGAGGCTGGGCTATGACGCTCGCCAGCTCCTTGAGTACCCTGGGGTGCAGATTGTCAGAGCCGGCTGACTTGAAGGTATCCAGCTTCTCAAGGTGTTCCTTCACGAGGTCAGTATTGATGGAGGGCAGAGGATCTCCC
>NW_017728921.1:11156759-11181233 GCF_001723895.1 Crocodylus porosus
TTTCCTGCTTATGCAGGGGGTCGGACTCGATGATCCATTGAGGTCCCTTCCGACCCTAGCATCTATGAATCTATGAATCTATGAAATACATTATACGTAGCTAGACAGGCAGATAGACTTTACCAGAGGAGTTCTAAACTGGGGTAACATTTTCAAATGACCTGGCCTCTGAAATACCATTTTCAACAACAACCTTAGATAACACATGTATGAGACTAAGTTCCAAGGCCTTTAATAAGACTTAGGTACTAGGTCTCAGTAAAACTTAGGTACTGTGGGTGCCTATACACATGCTCTGGGGTGGAGGGTAGGGACTGTAATTAGAATTGCTCTCAGAAGCCACTCTAATTAAAACGCCCACAGCTTCTCATGTATTCAGTGTCCTGCATTTCAAAAAGGCAGTAGGGGTTCTTTAACTAAAGCTTGTTCAACAAGCTTCAGTTAAAGCGCCTCCATTGCTTTTTTGAAATGTGAGATGCTGCATACACGAGACGCTGCAGCACGCTGGAGCTTTCTGATTAGAAAGCTCCAGCAGACTCATTAAATCAAGTCTGCTCCTACGCATTGTAATTACAGTGCATTGGAGCAGCTTTCCAGCATATTTATAGTTACCCACGGAGAGGCATAGAAAGATTAATAGAGCCTGCTCCAACATGTTCTAATTGGAAAATGGAGCACGTGTAAAAGTGCCCCAGGTGACTCCCTTTTCAAACTGGAACTTGAGTGACTAAGACGCTCCCCTCCAAACCATAGGCACAACTACAGGCACAAAGAAGGCAATGCTAGTGTCCTAACCTCTTCATGAACCACTGGAGGAAAAATTTCAAGAAAACTGTGCCATTAAACCTGTGCTATAGCTGCATTCCATAAATGATATTTTCACCTGGACTCTCTTGCTGACTTCTACCACAGGTTTCCCAACTATTATCCCGAATCAAACTTTCTCTGGAATTCTGTTACACTAACATCAGTTTTCTAGACACTAAAATACACAGCCAGGATGGTACCCTACAAACCACTATATACAGAAAACCCATACCTATGTGCACAAGACGCAAGACTGGAAATCATCCCAAGCACACAAAAAAGCTATCATCTACAGTCAGGCCCCCAGATGCCCCTGCCTCTGCTCTGAGAACATGTGTGATGCCCACCTGGCCAGCCTAAAATCTGTCTTTATGCAACAAGAACATGCCAATAGTAGTGACCATACATTTGAAAGGGCTATGCAATCCCCCACAATAACCTGCCACAACACAAAAAGAAACTCCCCCCCTATGGCCACACACTCCTGGTGGTCACCTACCACCCCACACTGGAACCGATCAGAAGAATCAAAGAACTACAGCCTATAATTGCAAAGATCAGACCCAGAGATCACTATTCATACTCCTTCTGCTCCTGGCTTTCCAACATCTCCTTAACCTTGCCCAACTCATCGTTAGAAGCAAACTCCACACTGCCCAAAGATGTCAAGTGGGGGACAGCCTTTCCTTGGCAAAAAAAATGTGTCGCCTGTCAACGTGTCTCCACTGCCACTACAATCAACACTCCTCTAACAAAACCATCAAAATCCATGGTTCCTACACATGTCTTTCCCAAGATGCAATATATCTAATCCAATGCACCAAATACCCTCCTGCAACTTTGTGGGTAAAACTAAACAGGCAGCTATGCATCAGAGTGAACTTTCACAGAAAAAAAAAAAGGACAAAAGACATACAAACACCAGCAAAAGCACATTTCTTACAAAGAACAAAACAAAACTTCCTCTCTAACCTCAATATCCTCATACTCAAGGGAAATCTATCTAACACCGTTAAAAGGTGAACTTGAAAACAAAAATTCATTAATGGGCTGGACACAAAGAACCAAGGAACTACCACGGACAGTTGTTTCATGGCACATTATAAACTACCTGACTCCTGAACTCTTTCCACTCATGAAAGATGAGAATGATCCTCCTCCCTTTTGATAGGACTTGATTTCCTAGTAATCAGCTTCTTTTCTTCTGTTAATTGTCTGCTACTGGCAGTTCCTCTCCCTCTCCTCGCTCCCCGCCCCATGACACACAATTGTTTCTGTGCTTGGCTTTGTTAAGGTCAGACCTGATGACAAATGTCTTGCATTCAAAAGCTTGTCTAACTCTATCCCAACTATATCAATCTAATAAAGGATATCATCAAAGACATCCTTGTTTAAGTGACTTCAGACTTTTGAAACTTGCACCTCAGTCCTTAAGTAATGGTGATGGATGAAAGACAAACAACGATTATTTGATTCCCAGTGACTACAGACACTTTTAGACGTGCTCCAGGGCTGGGGGGCTGGTGCTTTAATGAGAGCGGCTCCAAGAGCCACGCTCATTAAAGTGCCACAGCATCTCACGTATCAGTCCTTGCACTTGAAAGTGGTGGCAGTACCACTTGAACTAAAGCTCATTTGACAAGCCTTAGTTCAAGTGTCCCCCAAGCCTTAGTTCAAGTGCCCCCCAAGCCTTAGTTCAAGTGCCCCCACTGCCATTTTTAAATGCAGGGACACTGATACGTGAGATATGGGAAGCTGCTGGAGCATGGAAATTACCACACTCCAGCACACTCGATTATCAAGCCTGCTCTGACACTGGAATTACAGTGCGTTGGAGCAGCCTCCACGCTCGTCTACAGGCAACTAAAATGATTAACTCCCCCTTTTTTGTCTCCGAAACTTAAGACTATAAGATTCTTTTGCTAAATATAGTCTATGAATAACTGCTGTATGTTAAGTAAGTGTTTAAGAATTTTAAATACCAGAAATTCAAGAATAATGGGTTAGTTTTGAATGGATACATCCATCATCCTCTTTTGTTTCTGTATCTTGGCTGATTGACAGAATCTCTCAGAATTACATTTCTACTAAGAACAGTAGTGCTTACGAGCTCAAAAGGTGCTTTTGTCCATGTATATTCAAATATTTTCTCATATTTAGTGTTTCTCCAGACATGCCTGATGGTAAAATTATTCTTTGGAAAATTCACAAAGGATGAAATTAACTCCGGTACTGAGAAATGAACAACACACACGACACACGTTCCCTTGTGACACATATGGAACTTGCATGATTGAAAGGCCTTCTGTTGGCCAAGTGCAGAGGAATTAAATTTGATCTAGAAATTAGAATAAAAATGTTTAATTTCTAACATGTGACCAATGCAGAAGCACATTCAGGCATTTTAAAATGGAATAAGCATTTGTGGGGACACTTAGTCATTTGCTAAGCTAATGTTGGCAAGCAGGAAAAAAAGAAATTGTGTACATCTTGAATCAGTTATGTGCATGCTTACATTTTAGCATGTGCTGAAGTGCTTTGAAGCACTTCTGAGCCAGAGTCTTCGTCCCTCCACAAGGCTGAGGCTTTAGTTGGAAACTGTGCAAAACCTTTCCCTTTCCCTATAAAGATTAATGAGAGGCAGCTCCTTATAACAGTGAGACGCTTCCCGTTTGGAACTCATATTTCTTTCTTCTCTAATGAGGAACCATCTCTGAAAGCACTCACAGATTCTTTGTGTGATCTGGGTCCTCTCACAAAGGAAAATGGCTCTTTGCAGCTGTTGGCACTGTCCACTATAGCAGTGACTCTAATTAAATGAGAGTTGCCATGTATTTTGAATGGGTCTATGTAATCATGGGTATGGGAAGAGGCAAATAATTGCTCTTCCTTCTATTTGCTCTCTCTCTCACATGTAGTTGTACTTATTTTGATGGAAAAATCTACAACTACATCCCTATCCTAAGGGCCCCGGCAAAATATTAAGAATGCAACCCACGGTGACCACAGAACATGGGTATTAGAAAGTATTATTATCGAAGAAGGCTAGCCTGTTGAAGATGCATATAAAAAATCTCCATGCCTTTGTTCCTTCCTCCACTCCCATTGGGTAGTAGGAAGCCCACAGCATATCCGCCTATAAGCATGGTACTAGCTCTGGAAACGATGCAGACAAGAGCATGGTCTACAGAGCAGAGAGCTGGAATCCTCTCAGCTCTGTCCTGACTCACTGCAAGACCAACCAGGCTTAAATTTTCAGAGATGTTGAATGCCTTCTACCCCCATTACTTGCCACTGGATTTTTAGGTGTTTTAATGCCATAGTTTCATAGACGGTAGGGTCGGAAGGGACCCGAGCGGATCATCAAGTCCAACCCCCTGCCATGAGAATCAGTTTCCCTCCCCGCCCTTTCACTTGACTGACTCACCCATAAGATAACTATAATGTTCTCCCATATTCTAGTGTCCTGTGAGTCAGGAGACTGAGTTTCTATTCCCAGCTCTGTCATGAACAAATCCCTTGTCTTCCCTGCACCTCTTTTTCTCCATCTATAGACCATGCTTAAGCTGAAAAACCATTATCTTTAATTTCCAGAGCTACCACTATGCTTATAGGTAGGTAACCAGCAACTGTGGGCTTCCTACTACCCAAAGGTAGCAGAGAAAGGATAACATGACTGGGTGAAAATTTCAGTAGTGCCTCAGCAGCTCACAAGAATGCCAGTTTTAAGAATGTTTGGGGCACTTAAAAGCCTAAGGATTTGTTACTGCAGACAGGACTGTATAGAATTACTGAATAATAGGGTGGAAGGGACCTGAGGTCATCTAGTTCAACCCCCTGCTCGTGGCAGCCATCCCAGACAAGTATTTGTCTAACCCGCACTTAGATACTTCCAATGACTGAGATTCCACAGCCTCTCCAAGCAATCCGTTCCAGCACTTAACCACCCTCATAGTTAGATAGTTCTTCCTAATACCTAACCTATCTCTTTCCTTTTTGCAATTTCAGTGTTTTACTTCTTGCTCTGTCCCCTGCAGATACAGAGAACAATTGATTGCCATTTTCCTTATAACAACCCATTTTGTATTTTGAAGACTTATCAAATCCCCACTGAGTCTTCTCTTCTCTAAACAAAATAAACCCAATTCTTCCAAACTTCCCTCATATGTCATATTTTCTAGACTTCTAATCATTTTTATTGCTCTCCTCTGGACTCTTTTCAATTCGTCCACATCTTTCTTCAATAACAGACCCCAGAATTGGACATGCTAGACGGATCACTTCCTGTGAGTAGTATATACCATTCCTCTTAATAGATCCCAGTACACTATTAGCTTTTTAGGGGGAATAACATTGTATTGTTGACTGATATTCAGCTTACAAAGCACTATAACCCCCAGGTCCTTTTCTGCAGTACTGCAGCTTAGCCAGTCCTTTTCTACTTTACTTTGTACATTTGATTGTTCTTACCAAGTGTAACACTTTGCACTTGTCCTTCCTGAATGTTATCCTATTTAATTCAGATTTTTTAAAAAGTCTCTCGTAGAAAGAGCAGAGCTGTCTTTAAACAAGCTGAATTAAACAAACAGCTGAATTAAACAAAACTGCTTGAGAGCTGAAAACAATCAGGTTGAGGCAATCGAGAGCTGTGCATAGGCCAATTTTCATGATAGAGTAAATTATCCCATGTGGATATCCAACCTGCTGTAGCTATATTGATTTTATCAACCAACCCAGCTTGTATCTGGGTATCTGCACACTTGTACATACATACTACATTGCAGTGTAGATCTACCTTAAGTCTCACTTAAAGTCCCTGGACTAAAGCTTCTTAGTCATTTTTAGACATGGACCTTTTTGCTCCTAAAGCCATGTTTGGGATCCCCATTGAGAAGTGTAACCCATCCCCTCACTCCCCTTCCATACACATCAAATCTGAAACACAAGGCAGCATAGCCAGTTTAGAGCAGCTCTGAACACATGACAAGAAGCACAGCTAACAGAGAGCCTGAGAGCAATGCTAAGACAGGTGCTTGGGACCAAGAAATAATGGGCACAAACTGATTGAAGATCACTTCAGGCTAGACACAAGGAAAAAACTTCTTTACAAGTTGAGTGTTGAGGGTTTAGAGCAGGCTCCCCGCAGAGGTGGCACAGTCATCCACCCTGGCAACCTTCAAAAAGCATCTTGATGCCCATCTTGCACAGTCTTTCCTACCCAAGTGCAGGGGACCCGGACCCAATGATCTGTAAGGTCTCTTCCAGCCCCTAACATCTATGAAACTATGAAACCACTCTTAGCAGGTGACTGCCTCATTTCTTGGGCAGCATGCACCAAGTCAGAACAAGCAGATACTTTGAGGTGGCAGTCCTTGGCATGGCACGTGGCATGGAAACCAGCCCTGCATCACTTAAGAACTTCAGAGAAAGACACCCACTCTGTAAATGCAATGGCATAGATGTCAAAAGAACTATGCATGTTGTGGTTTGCCCTCATCCACTGGGTATTTAAGAGACAACTAATGTGCAAAGCCCGCTCTGACCCCTTAGGGAAGGTGCCCTAAGTGCAAATGCTTATTAAAAGCAAGAGAAAAAGGATAATGTTAGAAGTACTCAGAAGGGCTTCTGCTGCAGGTGTAACTCAAGCTTTGAAACCCTGCATGCAAAAATCAATAACACTGCACTTGTGCTAGGGAAGGACGCTGGGCGGTCAATTTGTGTAAATTACTTAAAGGTATTTTTCAGCGAACAAAGCTCAAAATCCTCTTTGCAAAGCCAGGCCTATCAGTGTCAGAGCTGGCACTTGGCAATGACAGAAGAGCTGAATGAGATTTGACCTCAGGTCGCTGTGACCTTGAGTCTGTGAAGGAAAACAGAACAAGCTCTTCGCTACATTGTTCCTGTAGACCACTGCCCTCACCCTCCCTCCCTCCCAAACACACTGGAGGATGCTACTGGATGGCTTCATCAAGAATGAAGTAGATCAGGTGAAGGAGAAGATGATGAGGTCTAGGGTGATCTATAAATATTGCTTGAAATACTGGGGCTTTTTTCCTCTCCTTAAGGTCATAAGGCGTGCAGTCAAACTACATATGAAATGCAGTACCCGAGGACACTACAGCTGACTCCCAATGCAGCTCTTAAAAATGAAAGAGAAAGTACAGTTCAAACAATGCATCATACATCGTGCATCTGAATTTTCCATTGCTTGGTTGAATCTCCAATTTCTCCATTTGATTTAAGTGCATAAGCAGCACCTTGACTCCAGCATGATGGATAAGTGGGAAAAACGGCATGGCACCTGTGTAAGCATTTATTTTTCCTACAAATCATGTCCTCTGTAATAAACAGTCCCATCAAGATGTGAGATATGAACTCAAGGACGGATTATGTGTTCTGAAGCTGCAGGAGGGAACTGCCAAGCCCAACAATAGGAAGGTTGGTAAATCTCATTAGAAAGGTGCAACAGCAATGAAAAAAAGAGCAGTTGGCTTCATGAGCCAAGTGGATTTAAGATGACCTACAGAAGTAAATTTTTGGACAGTTCTAATAATAGGTCAGAATATTAAAGAAGAAACCAGAAGGAGCGCTATAATTTGCTGCTGTAACCTGGCAGCTGAAAAAGATGACTGCTGATGAATAAACACCGCTTTTATTACAGCATAGCACTTTCTGTTCCAAAGCACTTTCCATTGGAAGCAGAGCCTGGAAATTCGCACCCTGGGTGGCAGCAGGAGCAGCCAGTAGTGGTGGTGGTGGAGTGGGGTGGGTGGTGGCTCCTCTCCCTCAAACGCAATGAGTCAGTGCTCAAGGCTAGTGTGTCCTACTCTCCCACCCCTAATTACATGACTGGTCTGACCTCAGATACACCATTGTAAATCCAAGGCAGCTGTTTTACAGTCAGTAGAACAGAGATCAGGTCTTGCCAGGAAAGGCTGAGAGACTTGGGACTGTTCAACCTGGAGAAGAGATGACTCAGAGGGGACTTGGTGGCAGCCTATATCAAGGGAGTTCATCAGGGTCTGGAGGAGCAACTATTCACCAAGGCCCCCCAGGGGAGGCCTAGAAATAATGGGCACCAGCTGACTGAAGCCTGCTTCAGACTAGACATAAGAAAAAACTTCTTTACAAGTTAAGTACCGAGAGTTTGGAACAGGCTTCCCCGCAGAGGTGGTACAGTCACCCATCCTATGGCAGTCTTCAAAAAGCATCTTGATGCCCACCTTGCAGGGGTCATCTGATCCTGGCAGTCTTTCCTGCTCAAGTGCAAGGGGGCTGGACCTGGTGATCTGTAGGTCCCTTCCAGCCCCTAAAAATTATGAAACTCCACCTGTATAAATGGGCTGAGGATGAGATCCAGTGCATCAGCCACTCCCCCATGAAAACAGGAAGCACAGATGAAGCCACTTTCCCTTGGCATTTTGGAAGCTCATTTTTATACATTAGTGGGGGGTGAGGAGGACACGCACTCACTGGAGTTTTGTGATGGTGTGCACATACGACAGCACTTGGCTGCTCCCAGGCTAAGGCATATTAAGCAATCAGTGAGAACATACGCAACACTGTAATGCACCACTGCTGCTGAAGGAAGATAAAAATGAAAGGCTGTGCCATGCTTAGCCGGGTGCAGCTGACTAATGACTCCAGCATTTGAGGCTGCTGATAATGAAATCAAACAAGGCAGTCCATCAAGGTGTCAGGGCAGGTGAGGGGAAGAAGGACCACAGATAATGCTCAGGACATCAGGTGCTTTCCTTACCTTTCTGTGCCTTGCTGCAGAAAGAGAACCGTCAGCCTGGTCTAGTGCGTGGTCTAATTCATTTAAAAATCCTCTGAAATATGGTGCTTTGTTCTACGTTTTGTTGCAATGCGATGGGGATGTTTTCAGGCAATGTTTTGAAAGAAAAACAAATGGAAAATGACACGATATGCACAGTGCATCAAAATAACGATCCTCATTTTAATCTTCACATTAGAGGCATCTTACATCCAAAATGTCAAACATGCAAAACAGGCTCCCTCAGGCAGTCTTTCCCCAAGAACATCATTTGTCCTAAAGATTAGGATATCAACATGGGACAAAATAAAAACTGGTCTGAGCCTTTATCCAAGTTGTTTTAAGTCTTTTTCTCAACTCCATCATCACTGAAGCTTGAAAACATTTGATCACACCTCCCATTTTGTTACGCGTTTCGCTCTGCACGTGCAAATCCCACCAGGGTCTGCAGTCATAATGCCTAATGTGACATTGTTGCATGCCGTGGTCATATTTGCCCATATAGAGAGCCTTGATGATTTCAAGAAAGCTCTACACTAAGCCCCTGGTGTGTGCACAAAGCTCCAATGAAATCAGCTGTGCTCTGAAAGAGGGCAGAGTTCCCTTTTCCCCATATAGCATGATCTAGAGTCAAGTTATGAGTGCCAAAACACACAGAAATATACACTATTTGTGCACTACCATTCCAGAAGGAAAGAAACAGAATTTCAGACAGTGGCCTTTTCTTAACAACGCTGTATTTTGCAGGTACAAGAGGTGCAGACTGTATGAGGAAAGAGCTAAAATTGACAAGTCAACATCCTCAAAGGTAAATTCCTAAAAACCTTGGAGGATCTGGGCCTATGTGCTAGCCCACCTCTGAACCTAACGACCGACTGCAGGATCATTCGTCTTTCTCAAAAAACAGAGAAATAAGAGAAATATTTGATCTACACAGTTTCTGAGGAAACCTTAGGAGAGGGAATATGGGCTGTCAAGCAAAGATAAAAAGGTCTCTCAACTTCCTTCCAGACAAGCCACACTGCAATCGTAGAGAACATTTAGCATTTAAACCAGTGGTTTTCAGCCTTTTTTTCCATTTGCGGACCCCTAAAAAGTTTCAAATGGAGGTGCAGACCCCTTTGACCTATAACTGTGGGTATTCACATACTTTTGACTGATCATAGTCATCTTTTGTGGACCCCTTAGACAGTCTGCAGACGCCCAGGGATCTGCAGACCACAGGCTGAAAAATCACTGATCTAAAACCCTTATTCTGAGTCAAAACATCCTGCCAGATTGACAAAAGCAGAAACTGTGACAATATGCACAAAATAAGGACACATATTCTGACTGTCTAACACACATTCAGACTCAACAAACCAGGCTCCTGCCTCATTTTAGTAGACCGCACAGAATTTTAGGACTGATAAGCATAGAAAATCCATTATATACCAGATCAATTTAAAAATGTGAATACAACTTTGTGTAGAGGAAAAATCAACCATAAATAAGCTGAAGGAAGGGGGGGTGGAATGAGCAATGCTGCTGCAGTAACCAAAGGGGAAAATGCCATCAAGTCTGAATTTAACAAAATGGCATTTTTCATGAGAAATTTCCCTTGTGACTGAACAAGAATTTGACAGTACTTTTCTGGACTCCAACAATACAAAGTTTCAGTGAGCAGAAAATAAAGGCAAAATAACTTAGCCCAGGAAACTCAGATGCAATAACAAGCCACTTTTTCTGAGGCTTTGGGGCATCACTTTTGCCAGATCAGAAATGATACCTCACCTACCCTTCAATCCTTTGTTTAAACAATTCTCTATTTATGGAAGAAAGGCAAACTCAATAATCATGAAGAGGAAGAGCAAACCAGGACATTTATTAGACCCTCCTAGAGACTTTGGTATCTGGAGGGGAAGGTCAAACCTCCATAAAGATCTTAATTTTACAAGAAGTGGAAATGAATCGAAACTGTTTGCTTTTCTCTTGATACCCTAGGCTATCCCAGGGCCCTGACATACTTAGCTGCTGGGAGGCTATGTGGAATTTCTGTTTTCTGATGAAGGAGGACATGCCATTTGATAAAGACACAGATAAATTACTACATTTTCTCCAATTCCCCAATCTACTGTTTTCACTCCATCTATTTTTCCCCATCATGAATCTTCCCCAGTCTTCAGTCTCTGAGATCATAACAGACCAACAGAAGGTTGCCACTGACCTCAACAAGGCCCAGGTTACACCCAAAGCATCAGATTCAATATAACAAAAGTCAAGACCCTGCACTGTTGATTTTCAATGAAGCAGCAGGTATGGCACTAGATTTGGAAGAAATATCTGGCCTGCAGGCTAAATATACTGCTTCATCAGTTACTCTTGCCAAGGGAAGAGATCTAGGGTTAGGTAAAGCCGTTGTACTACTTCCACTTGGCCTTTCAGGGACCACAAAAGCTTCTGACGTTAGACATCTACTAACAGATTCCCCATTTTTATTCTTTAGTTAATATTTTAGAGAGTATAATTTTATCTGTTTCTCTTGCTCCCTTTTCTAGCTCCTCTTTTAAAGATAGGATTTAAATAATGAACTGAGCTGGAAACTATTTTTTTTATCCCATGAGACTTTTCAAGATATTCTGAACAGTCAAGGGTGGCGGGGGAAGGGAAATAAAAATTTTTGTGTAACAAAAATTCCTCTTCCCCCCTTGCCCAAACCTCAGATTGGGTCAACTGACATTTTATTTACATCATTTTCATAGATTTCATAGAAATTAGGGGCTGGAAGGGACCTCAAGAGATCATCGGGTCCAGCCCCACCTCCATAGGCAGGAAGTCAGCTGGGGTCAAGTAACCCCAGCAAGAAATATATCCACCTGTTTTTTGAAGGAGTCCAGAGTAGGTGCTTGCACCACCTCTGGGGGGAGTTTGTTCCAGACCGTAGCCATTTTAGAATGGTTTCTGTCAATTCTGATCCATTAAAAATCATTTAGAACTAAAAACAGTAACTTTTTCATTTAGAACATGTAAAGAAAGACATTTTTGACTATTCCAAATAGGAAGTTCATCAAATCAAACCCTTCCCACAGAAACTGTAGGTTTCAATATACAGGCATTTTTTTCCAGTAGTTGTGGTGAAAAAATACGTCACCGGCAGAGCTGGGTTTGTTTCATAATATCTGCTTCATTGAAAAAGATGGTTGCTGCAAGCATAGCTAGGGGTGGATGAGTGGGGTCCCAGCCCAGGTGCTAATTTAGCAGGGGTGCAACAATGGCAGCCACCATCTCTGGGGGCCTGACTGTCATGGCTGCCACCGCTGCCCAGGGTGCAAAAAAATTGCTTGCGACACCTCTAGATGGTGGACAATCATTCCAGCAGAAAATAACTTTCTCCAGGTCTGTTTGACATGCAACATGAGACTGACACATGCATGAACAGGCCAGCTTCAGAAGACCATAAGCATGTAACATTGCCAGAGCTGAACAGGGCACCTCCTAATTTTCTGAGTGAAGCAGAGAGGTGATGAGTGTTTGGGAAGGTTCCCGGAGAAGGACCCACCCCCAGGAGCAGCTGTGACACCCCCAGGTGGCCATGTGACTCCCGTCTCTACTCCCACACTTCGAGTACCCTTCCTTTTTCCTCACCTGTTATGCCCTGATGCAACTTATAGGGTTTGGGGAGGTTTCCCCAGGGTCTGGAATGAGTCTAGTCCACCTTAATTTTGACCCTTGGCCACTAAGTTCTGGCCCACCTGGTTATATTAGAGCCTCTAGACACCAGTCACTTTGTGGGCTGTGTTTGTGGCCTCCATCACCTATAGTCACGCCTTGCAAGTATTAGTCCAAGTTGTCCACTAGGTCCTCTGACCTAGTCTGTCAAATGTTTCAGTCACCCTGCCAGGCCCCCTGATCCTGGCAAGGCACTCTCTCTTTTCCCTGGACCCCTGGCCCTAGTTTCACTTCTATGCCTCTTGGGCTCCAGCCCCTTTCCCAAGTTTTTGCCCCTCCTTGGCTTTAGGCTTACCTACTGTGGTCTCACAGCCTTAGCTTAGCTCCTCCAACCTTCTATCCTATAGGTCCCTGGCCCCAGGCCAAGCTATTTCTGTTGCACCACCCCCTCTGAGCTCCTGACCCCAGGCTGGGCTGCTTCCATTGGCCTTAGCTCTCCCAGCCTTGGCCTGCACCAGCTCACCAGTCCGTGGGCCAGTCTGGTTTCAAGCTTAAACCCAATAAAAATGCAAGCAACCTGCTTCACAACTGAAATCCACCCTGCTCTGAGTCACTGCCTCACCAAAGGCCGTAAGTCCCCTTTGCTCTCTCCTTGCAGCTCTGTGGGACAGTGTAGGAGCCAGCCAGTCTGTCTCCTGCAGTCACCTCCCTCAGGAGCTCCTCTCCCTGCAGCCTGCAGAGCCAGACTGACTGCTTGCTCTCAGGAACTGGTCTTATGTGCCCCAAAGACCCACCCTTTCCTGTCAGGTGATTTTCCAGAGTTTCCACTTTTGCTTGATGGCCAGCCTGCTCTCTTCTCCTGAAGCTTAGCCCATTTGCTTGTAGCCTTTACTTCTGGACTGCCTTACTGCAGTACAGCTAGCTCCAGAATAGTCACTCCCCCAGGGGTAGCTCCTATCCCTATTGTTTCTAGCCCACTTGCTTCCTGCCCAGCTGTCAGCCCTATTCAACAGTGGGAACTGTTTAGTGCTGAGCTATCTTAAAAATCTGGCCTTACGTGGATGTTAGTTTAACTCTTCAGAGAGGCTGACTAGTCATTTCTGTGTGGCTACCATGGGTCTATTCAAAGGGGTGGAAAGAATTAAAGACACTTGTATCAGGGTTGATGGTACTTTTATTAAGAGGTTAGATTACAGATGGATAGGATGATCTTGCTTCAGGCAGGGGGCTCGACTAGATGATGTATGGAGGTCCTTCCAGCCCTACTTCTCCATGATATCTCTGAAGACAGTGATAGGACCAGAAGTGCCCTGTTAATCTCTCCCTAGGTTCATGAGTGTCTGAAGGTCTCTCAATAACTAGAAAACATCAGGGATGTCATGAGTGGTTTATAAGATAAGATCTCTTATATTGGTCTAGTCATAAACTTTATTCCAGAGAGCTCAACAGGTCCTGGACATGACTCATATCAGATCCTAATGGCACAAAGATAATGGGCAAGCTGGAAAGGAAGGATGGGAACTAGTCTGGAACTCGAGGGACCCTTACTCTTCTGGAAACTTCCCGCACAACCTAAGGCTACAGTTTCTAAGGTCCAAGGAGACAAAAGGCACAGAAGGCAGACTAGTAGGATTTCCTTTAAAATGCCTTGGGACCTAAATTGTTGCAGAAGCCAAGGGGAAGATGGCAAGCAGGTGTATTTCAACATCCCTCTCCTCATATATCTTCATCTTTGAGAACTGACAGAACTTGAGGATTTGGCTTTTAGTCCCCCTGTGCATCAATACCCATCCATAAAACATCGATAATGGTACTTCCCTACCTCCCAGAGGTACTGGGAGGACAAATCTATTAAAGATACAAACCCTGGTTCATTTTACCTGCTATTTCAAGCTCTACCAGTACCTATTCTACCGAGCATGCAAACACAATTAAGCAGTAATCTTGATCGCTTTGAAATAGATGAATAAATATGTAATGGCTGCAATTAACTCCCCTGACTGCCATTGCTGTGATAGATCAATTCCTGCCAGCCACCAGAGAACATGAATAGAGTGCTTGCCTCCCCGACTCCCCATTCCTTTTGGAAACACAGCTCCAAAGTCTTGTACATTGTCTAGTGAGAAAGATCCCTTGACTAGTACTCGCAAATACCAGCACTAAAATAGCTGACACATTCCTTTTTCATAAAAAGTGCTGGCATGCTAACTCTTCCCATGACAGCCATGGCTGTGTGTAGGGGGCCGGTGGTGCGGGGAGGGCAGTTATATGACTGAAATCCCATAAAACTGTGTTCAGAGACTGCATGGCCACTCACCTGGACGCTCAGCATTCAAGAATTAAAAATGTCCATCCAAATGTCACATTTCTGGGTGTGCACTGGGTACTGCCCCCCAAAATCAGTGTAATGGTATCCAAGCCCTGACATTAAATGGGTACCTAGCTCCCTTAAGCCACCTTGAAAATCCCAGCCTAAAAAACTCGGAGGTGCTCTTTCCCAGGGACTTGTAAGCATCCATGGTTTGACACGGACATCTGCATTCCAGGCTCTGTAATTCATCATTTTCAGAGAGAAGCAGGAATCCGAACACCTGTGTCCCAGGGATTTGGTAAGAAGGGTCAGGCACCCCCACTCCTCACCTTGCTGTCTCCTATCTCTCTGGGCAGCTTTTGCATTGTACAGCTGAAGAGTTTCTTCAGGTAGGTTCTGTACAACACAAAATAGCTACTCTTGGGAGCTGGCTGCTTACGTGCAGAAGATTTTAACAATGCTCAACCAAACTCCTGAATCTGTGGACCTGATTCACTGCAGAATGAATCCAGTCTTGTGCCTGCAGAGATCTCGCACATAAAAATGAAGTTGAGCTGTGGTGAATGAAGCCCTGTAGTACTTAAATGAAATGAGCTCTTCCTGAGTATTACTGAAAGCAGACATGATTACTTCCTTCCATGTCCTCCATCCTAGGAAGTAGGGCCTGATTTTTCCATGGCTTCAGAAGGAGTTCTGGGTGCCTCCTCTCATCTAAAAATCAGGCCCACAATGACAAAAGGAACTTCCTAAAGCAAGACATTATGGTCCTGTCTCTTTTGATGCAGGATAATTGCCCTTAGTACAGCAGATACTAAGATGACCAGGAGAGCGCATAAGAAAATTGTTACAGTGATATTATTTATATCTTGTAGGCAATGAGGTGTGCAAAACCTCTTGGGAACAAAGGACTGAAAGCCAAATTCAGAAACTAAAGATCAACTGGGCTGATTTTTTTCACTATTAATAAACTATTTCTGAGGGTGTAGTGGAAATGGACATAAAATGGCTGCACTTTTAAAACAATGTGAAGAGAGCAGGGCACGTTACCCAGGAAAACTAATTTCCGCTGTAATTACTTTTCTGCTTATTGAGGTTTCACACAGGGTGAAGGGTCACTGATGAAGGACTGTGCTGTTCTGTGATAAATAAGGTTAATGTTGCTGTATGGCTCTGTTTTGCGGTCGCAAGGCAATGGTAGGAATGTAAAAGCAATTTGCTATGTTTGCTCAGGTATGGAAGGGAATGACTCCTGAGTATGAGAGCTCAGCCCTCCAAGGTGGCTCCATCTGGTACACAGAAATGTGAACAGCCCAACTCTCTCCCGCAAGTTCAGTGGGACCAGTCCTCCGCTTTTAGTTAAGCACATGTTAAAGTGTTTTGCTGGATTGGAGACAGAGCACTTGGCACCTGGCAGGGTCAAGTGTTATAGCAAAAGGAAAGGAAAGGAAAGTGGGACTGTAAATAGACATCTCATTTGAGGCAGTCCCAGGTCTGACCTGAATCAAGACAGAAGCGGCACGGCCATTTACATCTGTAGCCCCTCCGAGCTGTATTGCTGCTCCCCTGCCAGTAGATGGCTAATGAGAGCACACACCCTGCCAGGCTTGTTGTCCCCAGAATGCATCTCAATAAGCTTGCAGGGTGATACCCTTGGAAAAAGAGTTAGCACATATTATCATTTTATCTCACACAAGTCTCAGGTACTTAAAGCATGACAATAGACATGTATGTCTGCAGGATCCTGGAACAAAAAGCTTTGTCCTCAGAAAAACATGAGGTCCCTTTATACAGCCTCAATCTTTCTCCTTATCAGGGACTATCTGCTTTGGGGCAGTGTGGCATAGGATCTCTAGGGACTAAACAGGGAATACTCAATGTATACCAGCTGAAGCACTGGCCCTTTTAATGATAATGCTTGTCCTTGGTGATAATCCTTAAAAAACAGGTGGAGGAAGAAAACAAGAAGAATGTAAGCTACTGAGGATACATAATTTTTGCAATGCTTATTTTACTTGTTACTAAAATTAGCATCCATAGTCCTGCATCAGCTTTCCTCAACCTCTGGTACATTTCTGAGAAGCTATAAAAGGACATTCCCTATCAGAAGGTGAACGGAGAATTTTCAGCTCATTGGCAAAAGAAAGGAAATAATATCCCTTTTAGTCCCTTGCTCAGTTTTCCACAGTGACTGTAATAATTCTCAAAAATGGCTGAATATTACTAAACATGTTCAAAATATAGTGTTTAATTAGAGAAATTTGCTGCCGTTAGGTAAAATTTTACCTTAAAGAGAAAAAGACAATGAAATACAAAATGTCACCATATGCTCCAGTTTCTTCTTGAAATTCAAGTTACAGGGAAATTCAGAAAATTTACAAGCTGTGTATGAAAAGAGCAACTTCCAATCAAGACAAAGTTAGCACATCTCCTGCTAGCTCAGCAGGGAGCTCGTTTTTGGGCTCACTTCCAAGAGCTGTTGCCTACAGATCAAGGGAGAAATCAACCCCATGGAAGCCCATCAGAGTTTTGTCGCATAGCCAGGATTTTATCCTGTGAACGCTTTAAGCTCAAAACCTAAGTGGTGCTAATATTCCTTACAAGATCCCACCTACCCAGCTCACACTTCTTTTATATTCCATAAATATAAAAGGCACCAGTCTCTCTCTTCAGGATCACCTTGTTCATGAAAAACCAATTCCTCCAACCTTCCCTATGGACCTAGGATAATTGCACCTGGTGTTGAATTTGCTGACTCTTCTGTCTCAGCTCCGCTGCTTGTCTATTAGTCACCTCTATTTACACGCTTTTCTACTATCTCCAGTTGGCCAACTTTCAGTTTATCTTAAAAGTTTCAAGGTCTGTGGTGAAGTACTACAAGAGCTGAAGGAATGGATTTTGAACAAGTCTACACAAGCACACCGTACACTGCCTGACACTACCGTTTACCCAGAATTTCCTAAAATACCTATCCTATTACATCCACCAGCACACATAGCATTGTTGGTGCCATTAGACATTAATGTATGGTGCCCCTCATGCCATTTCTTTTTCTCTACCATAGGAAAGCAAACATGTTACATGCCAACAGAATATCAGTATATGGGTATCAGGGTGATAGGTGCCAGAAGAGTGAAACCAATGAAGAAAGAGACACAAACACACATGTGTAGGTAGATGGGGTAGAGCTTGCCCTTTCATTTTTTGGAAAGCAATTGGATTGTGGGTGTTAATGCGTATTAAAAAAAAAAAGGCAGATTAAGTGAGACACGTACCTGGTCGACCTTTACCTTTAAATATTCAGGGCCACATTTTAAACCACACTTACCCTCTCAAAACCCTACATTTGCATGTATAAATGCAGCAAATACACACCCAATTTAGTCAGCTTTGTCACACATACTTGTGGGTTTCGCAGACACGATGAGCATACCTACACATCTGTGGACTCCCGTGTCAGGCCCACCTCCAAAATATGACCACTGCACAGAGCCTGCAGCATCTCTTCCTTTCAGCTGCACAGCTGAAATGGAAACAAAGTCAGCACCCAAAAATTTACTCTGTAGATTTACCTGATGGGAGCAGACTCATCCCCTTTATCAAGCCAGTCCTGGGGAGGGATTATATACATGCACCAGAGTCCCCAGTTGTAACCATGGGCTGCATTGGCATATTGCTGCACTTCGAACGTGTTGTACTTGATATTGTCAATAGCTGGGAGGATGATCCGCTTTCGGTCTTCTTTGATCCGGGTAAGTGCTGGCTCCACCCTGGAAACAGGAACAGTAACAAAGTGTTTTACAGCCACTCAGTACTCCCAAGCCCCCTTAGCAATCCGACCCAGTGAACGGGGAAGTTCCCAAATGCCATAAGCAATAGCACAGAGGCAGCGGGCTGTGATATGGCTCACAGTGATTTAATGAAGACTAGCTTTGTCTGTCTGCTGAAGAGGCAAGGGGCTTGGCTCAGGACAAGTCACACAGCAACAGCTGTTCAACTGCATGGGGCGTTGGCTCACAGCTGCTGAATCTTTGAGGCTGCTCATTTGGATTAATTTGGTGAGCGGTGACTAGGAATTGTTTCACCTAATGTCTTTTCAGTGTCCCGTGTGCTGGAAATTGGGTCCTCATGCCTCTTCCTAGTGAGCGGTTGTGAATATAACTTGGAAAACACCCCACCAAGATTAGTGCTGAGCCCCTGAGCTACTGTCTCTGAGAAGTTGGCTTCTGGGAATGACATTCATTCTCATTGATGGTGCCTGGGAGAGAACAAAAGTCACGTCAAGGACAGTGACTTCTGCAGTGGCCCTTCCAGTTCAGAGCTGAGTGGCAAACTTGAACTGCCATGCTATATCTCGTCAACACAGCTTGAGCCGCCTGTTTTTTTTATTGGACAGCTTTGACATGAATAGATAACCGTTTCAAAACACCCGAGAGCCCCTCAGAGGATACCCTGACCCTGAAGGCTTTGGAACATGGTAAAAATACTGAAGCAATGAGTTATCAACACAGCCATGGGAAAATATTAGCTTAGAGATACAGAAGGTGAGGCAGAGGTGGGAACAGCTCACATAGGGGCATGAAGCAAATTGATTTCAGGTCTTGGAGCAGGACTCAGCAGTTCCCAGCTGCTGCCCCTTGCAGTGTCCATTACAATGCATGGGAACAATTTAGAGCCTACCTTGCGGGTGAAGAGTTCGCAAAACTCCACAGAATTGCATTTAATTTGGTGGATGAGCCAGCTTGCTGGATTCACAAAGGTATTTGCAGACTCCTGTTTCCTGTCACTTAAACTCACTTTCTTTTTAAGTGAGATTAAAAAGGGCTGGCTGGCTCCTTTGCTAGCTTCACATTCGTTACTCTACCTTTTTGTATAATAGCTATAAACATGGCACGGAGAATCTGAGAAATTAATTCAACCCCAAGACTCATCTTGAAAGTCTCCTTCGGAAATGGACACCTCTGCTTTTCTGCTTCTGTCAGGCAGCAAAGATGCAAGCCAGCATGAAGCAAAGGGTCATCCAAGTGCGAGTGCTCTCACATGCAGGACTATTGGGTCTTCAGCTCCTCTGAAGAGTCACTCAGCATCTTGTGGCATTAGGCTCCAATCCATCCCCACCCATGTTTCTTCCTGTGGAACTAATACCATTTCCACCCTACTTTTTGTTGTGTGTTATTTAAGCAGGCAGCACCTCCCAGGCACAAAAGAGTACATTTATCTGCCAGATGGACAAGCAACATCTGCGTGAGATTTTAGACTCGGCAGTACATTAGTCAGGATGCCAATTTGCAAGGGTTTTTCTTTGGGCGCGACTCATGAATGCCCAGAGAAAGCTGACGTGACCTAGCAAATCAGGATAAATAGGAGTGTCTGCTATTTATATAAGATTATAGTTATGAGATTAACTTCCCTGGAAGGACTGTAGGCATCCAAAGGAAAAGCTACCAAAGGTTTCAGAGAGCAGGACAGATTTAAAAGCAAGATTGATCCACCCAGCAATTCTTAAATAATATGTGCTCATTAGACTACAGACTTCAGGAAACCCACAGAGAAGTCACCAAAGTGACTGAGATATCAGCTAGGCGCACATCCCCCACCATGGAGCATGGGCCTCCATGAATGTCAATGATAACTGCTGTGAAGAATCACAGCGGTGGCAGCTCCCACTCTGTTCCTGCCCAAGAAATGAAGGACTTCAAAAAACCAAGCAACAGGTGCCGTGCCATCGACTATCTAGGAGAGCCCTGTAGAGCCCTTCTGACCCGGACACCTATGAATCTATTTGTTGTGGCATATGGTTATATGTGAAAAAGCACATAGGGGCACTTCATTTTCAAGTAAACTCCATCTACAGAAAAACCTTTGAGGACTGAATAGTCTTATATAAAGAACAACAGATTTTAAGTAACTCCTGACCCAGGAGGTAGCCCCAAGGAAATGTGAAGAGAGGTGGTGTGACTAGAACTTTGCCCACTTTTTGACAAGCTCTTGGGGCACCAAATCCAAGACTCTTTCATCAGTCAAATTCTCACTGAAGTACAAGTTAGGACCCTTAACATTTATGGCCTGTTTCTCTCAAAACTTTCTGAGCTCACTTCTGGACTTTTCTGCAGTGTACATTAGTGGAAAGGGTAAATCTTTACCGAGGAAAGGTAACGCTTGAAGATTCCTAGTGATGAAGACTGAGAAAGGATCTGAAGTTAACCTTCCAATCCACACGCCTTTCATTCCTCAAATCTATCGTGTTCATCTGACAGCTGCGGTTCTGAAGTACTAACACCAGTCCTCACTGCCCTGCTAACCAAGGCCAGAAGCTGTTCCAGATTCATAGTCCTGTCGTCATGTTTGACATTCTCTATTTTCATGCGGCCGACCCTCTAGCTAGGACCATGTTACCTGGAGACTCTTTACTCTGGCACAAAAAAGCTACTTTGCAATCAAATTTTGCACTTGCGAATTTTGGGCGAACTAAAAGTAGTGAGGGCTGAACGTCAAAGCTAAAGAAGTCAGCACAACACTGTACAATAGGAGGCCTTGGTAGTCTTTATTTCAGCCTACTGGATCGGCCTTGGTAGTCTTTATTTCAGCCTACTGGACCTCATAAGCACGCTGATTAACTTCAAGGTGCAAAAGTCACTGCCTCTATTTTACAGCGGGGGAACCTGAGGATAAGTTAATCGATCGCCGTGTCAAGACTTCCAGCAAGTCATTATTAGAACCAGATCTCGGTTTTCTTCCCTCCCCAGTCCAGCCCCAGGCAAGTACCTTTATCTCTGCATGCTGATGTCCCTAAGCCTAGAATTCACTTCCATTTGAAGTTCTGGGCGCACAAACAAGTCTACCGTAAGGTAAAGAAGGGTAGGGATATTTAGCTCATACACTCTTCTGTCTCAGCCCCGTGCATTTGTTCCAACCCCATGGCACATAAAAACTAATCTGTGATAGTTTATGCCTCAGAGACAGAGGGCTTCACTGCTGTAAGCTAATTTTAATTTGCTGGGGGGGTAAAACCATCCAGGCGAGCAGGTGGCACGCTGCAAATCCCTGCCCTCAGTTACTTGGCGGTAAGCGGCATGCACGCCCAAACCCTCAGTACCCTGAACAGGAAAGATCCGATTTCTAAAACAACGCAATCCATCTATACCTTGCTAGCTGCAACCTCACCACGTGGGACGCTGAGCTCCAGGACCTCGGACAGACGGAATCGGTATCTAGTCTCTGTTGGCTATTTCTCAACCCAAACAGAGCAGCTCCTCTGCTTATAAACTGCACACCTGTGACATTTCACAGCTTGTCTTGCCAGATTGGTGAGGAGAGGAGTGAGGAACGGAGCTGGTCAACCACTGGGCTCCAGCTCCTCCTGAAGTCTTCCTCAGGAGTGCTTAGGTCCTGGACTCTGCCAACCCCTCCCTCCCTGCTAAACTCCCAGTGGTCTGTCTTGCAGAGGAGCAGCCAAGACTTGTGCCTGCCACTTAGCTGATGGAGAGTTATTGGAGGCTGCAAAAGGACTTAGTGGCATCACACTGTGTTGTATTACTTATCACAGGTAATCCAGTCTACATGTGCCTCCTATCACTGTTAGGCACTGCCAGCTAAATTCAGGCTTGGACTAACTCCATTGGCTCCAGTGGCATTCACCAGAGATGCATTTGTCTCCATATATTGAGTTGCATTGTCATCCAAACCTTTGTTGACTTGGCTAGTAATTTCACCTATGTTTGGCCTCTCTCTGAAGGTTTTTTTAAAGGATTATAATTAAAACTTTCATAGCAATTTTGACCTTGTCCTAGTTTAAAACTGTTACATTATTAGTATATTTATTCCTCCTCTCCAGGGATGTTTCTGGGGTACCGTGTATTTTCTCCCTCTTCAATAAAGGAAGGCAGAGGTTCCTGGCAGCTCTGAGAACAAAAAGAGCTGAGGTGTTGATAAAATTCAAGAGTTAAACACTTCATAATGATGAGCTGCAATCTGGTGTTTGAACATTTCCTTACCACACATCTATTCCCACTTCCTTGGCAACATGAGCTGTGAAATTTCACAGGTATGGAGAGATGAACAGAGAGATCCCTGTGGTTTGCAGAGGAATCAGATCATGCAGTGACTCTGCTTTGGGATGAATTATGGCAACAAGCAAAAGCTCTTTGTTACGGTCTGGGTGGAGCTTTGCCCCTCTCCAAGGGCAGTTCCAAGAAGTCAACCTGGTACTCTTGCTGGTGTGAACTATATCAAGAGCTCACACAGCAGCCTCCCTCATCCTTCCCAGTTACGTTTTCCAAGCCAGGGCCCTTTCTTCACCCTCTCTGTCCTGATAAAGCTGGTGGTGACAGCAGAACTAGCTTTGCGTTCTCCTAGCAAAACCGGGAACTTCAGGACCTGCACTGTGCCCAGCTCCTGCTTTGGAGCCCTTTGGCAGTTTGGGAGAAAACTTCCCTCTCCCCTTCCCTGAAGTACTTGCACCGTGAGCACGCAAAAAATACTGCTTAGGATAAGGCTACACTGAGGTCAGAACTGTGGTGGCAGCAGGTGTAGCCATACCAAAGTAGCTTTAATCTACCTCGCTGGGGTACCAAGAGTAAAGTAGCCACAGCCCAATGGACTTCAACATGAGCATGTAGCAAAACCCCCAGTTTTTCTTTTTTTTAAATTTATTTTAAAATGCATTCCCTCCCCTTCCACAGCCATTTCTGAGTTTTTCTCTCCCTCTCTATTCCCTATACATAAGTATAAGCAAGCTAAGATGTAGGATAAGCATGAACATTTATTTTAGGTAGTGAGCTTTATTTTTCTCTCCCCGCTTTGCAGTTAAGTTCCCTGCTATTTTGATATCGATACCCACTGTTTTATAAGTGATAATTATTATGTTTGTACTGCTTTTATATTGCGTGATTACTGTTTTAGGCCTATATATGTAAGTTAGCATAAGTCATGTCAAGTTTCCATTTTGTATGTCAAGCCTCCATCTTGTGTCCTCTGCCCAGGCATCCCCTTTGTTGCAACTGTATGATTCATGTACCCCTTCCATGTAAATTAGTTCCCGGATGAATGAGAGTGATTGGGAATGATTGGAATATAATGGTAGCAGGCCTCTACTGAATGGCCTGTAGCGACTGGGCCATCACCTTGCATTGATTCATCCAGGAACTACGGACCTCACACAGGAACAGAGACAAGAACCGCATTTGAAAAACAAAAGACCCTGCAGAACCAGCAACTCTGCCACTGTACTCCACTGTTACAGACACCCAAAACTGCACATCCCTGCATGGAGCACACGTGCTCAGTACGCCAGAGGCTGACCCTTGCCTGGGCATGCCTCCTGTCACTAGGGTCACACAAGGTCAAACCCAGTGGTATGCCCTCTCCATCTGGACCAGCACCATGCCACACCACCTATCCACCCAGAGGCTCTGCCGGTGACCCCCCCTCTGGACAACACCTACTGGATAAGGACCCCTTTCTAGCCTGATAGGTAGCTATCACCCCCCACCCCCACTTCAACCAAGGATTTGGACTCTGCTTCTCTTCCCTACCTCGACTCCAGCCTTTCCACTGAGTCTCTTTCTCCTGATGCCAGTGTGTGTCTGTCTGTGTCTATGTACCAATAATTTCATGGGGCTGTGTTATTTGGACCCCTAAGTTGGCTTTTGCTTTACTATGGTTTGGCCCTGCTCCAATCTCTGCTCCTTGCCCCTCTAACTCCTGGCTCATTTCTCCCTCTCCTGCTTCTGGCTCACTGCCACCTCCAACACCTGTCCTGAGCTCCTCTCTGCCTCCAAACCCCCTGTTTTTTCCCACCGTCTTATCCCCACTGCCTTTTCCTTTCCCCCTGAGCAACCAGGTTTCTGCCTCAGTTTCTTTCCTGGCTGTCTCCTCCTTGCCACCACTTATCTGCCCCCCCCCCCAATATCTCAGCTGCCTGTCTCAGTTTCCA
>NW_017728921.1:11181333-11182376 GCF_001723895.1 Crocodylus porosus
ACCTTAAGTAAACCCAAGCCTCAGTTCCTCAGCCAGCTTCTCTGTAGTCTACCAGTTCTAATCCTGGTTCTGGCAGCTTTCATTCCCTACACTTTCTGCCTCAGTTTCTTTCCTGGCTGGCTGTCCCTTGCCACCCACCACTTATCCCCCCCCCCCCCAATATCTCAGCTGTCCGCCTCAGTTTCCAGCCCCAGTCCAACTTAAGTAAACCCAAGCCTCAGTTCCTCAGCCAGCTTCTCTGTAGTCTACAGGTTCTAATCCCAGTTCTGGCAACTTTCACTCCCTACACTCTAACTCTCTCTCACCTGAACCTTCCCCCAGGTACCCCAAGCACACACATACACACTGTACCATCCAAGTTAGGAACTTACCTGTGTGTATGTATAGGTGGGCTGTATGTGTGTGAACTGGTGAGTGTGTGCATGTGTGTCATTGTGTGCATGATATACAAATTAATGATCTGTGTCTAACTTTTGGGGTGTATAGTGTATGTGCTTGAATTGGTAATAGATATGCATGTGCCTAGGCTGGTTTGGATGTGCATGTGCCTGAGCTGGTAGTATGTGTGTGTATGCACCTAATTGATTTGTGTGTTTGTATATATGCAATTGTGTCATACCCTCCTGTCTAGGAAGAGCACAATACTGAGATCCTGAGAGTTGGCCTGGCCCCACAGGACAACAAGAAAGGCAGGCCCACAAATTTGTGCTGCATTCCACTTAGCTTCACTGCTACTGAGATGCCTGCCCATGAAACTATCACACCCCTGGCTGCAACATAGACATCATCTTAAGACCGTATTTTGAACGTCCTCAGTGGCAGTTGGCACTCAATCCACCTTTTCTAGGATTCTGCCACTTCCCTTTCTGCCATATCTTTGGGCTTTGCCACCTATTATCTCCCACTTTCTAGCCTACATATTGTTACCTCCAATCTAATGATGCTATTTGAAAAAGCTTCAGACAGAAAGCAGATGCATTAATCCTCTAGGCAGGTAAAAGGGAGAGGCAACCATCTTCTATGTACTGGTGGAGCATGCAGAT
>NW_017728921.1:11182476-11244237 GCF_001723895.1 Crocodylus porosus
TACCTCAGAGAATGGGGGGAGGTTTGTTTAATTTATGTGCTTTGAGATCTTTGGAGAAAAGGTGCTATTTAAACACAAATCCTTTTTATTTTTGCCATAGTAAATGAATACATTTTTATCTACATTTTAGCTAGAGAGACTATAAGGCACAAGGGATATAAAGTGGGTTATGGAACTTTCCATTTTTAGGTATTCAAATTCAGTCCATGTCACTTGTATTGATGGTTGTTGCAATTTAAGTGCTGTTATGTGGCCTTTGGGAAACCAGCTAAGTCTAGTTCATAGTGAATAGGTGTTCATGTGTTGAAAATATCATCATGCATATGTGTGTGTGTATATATATATATATATATATATATATGTATGTATGTATGTATGTATGTATATGTACACACACACACATATACATATACATACTTACATACATACATACACACATGCTCCGCCTGTGACTATGAGGCATTTTATATACACACACACACACACACACACACACACACACACACAATTATACATATACATACTTACATACACACACACACACACACATACATATACATACTTACATACACACACACACACATGCTCCGCCTGTGACTATGAGGCATTTTATATACAAATATATAAATAAATATAAATATAAAAATAAATAAAATGCCTCGTAGTCACGGGCCACAAACCGTGAGTGTTGGGACCGGTTTTAGAGAAACAGGGATCAGTGATTGCAAACAGGCAATTTCAACTTTCTGAGGACAGCATGAATTTATAGATAAGCCATCCTTCTATGGCTCTTTAGAGTATGTATCAAAGCTGCCACCTCTAGGTTTAAGTTACTATGCTTCTTTTCTGTTTCAGTGTTGTTTGAAAGCTTTATCCAGCCTCTGCAGTTCTCTTCTACACACACAGAGGAACAAGGGTATATGTTTTCGGCAAGGCTGAGTATCAGCCTTAGAGTTGGTGGGTATAATTAATGCTTGCATTTTTGTGCTTGCACAATGAACTGCAGACACAAATGTGAGCACTCACACCTCTAAGCATCTGCTTTGCACCTGCTGTTAAGGCAGCCAGACTTGTCCAGTTTGCGCCTGTGAGTCAACTGCAGGCACAAAATTAAAAGAATAACTTTTTGCAGGTGACAGTCATGCCTCAAAAGGCAATGATGGCTTGTTTAAAAGCCTGCCCTGCCACGTAAGCATTTTAAAAGGCCTTGTGCCCTTTTCTGTTAAATAGAAAGCAAACAGCAAGCAGCCACTGCAATCCACCACTGAACATACTATTTAAACAATCATCCAAATATATGTGGCTGGTGGTATCAGGGATTTTGTTTTTGAATGGGAAATACAAAGCTTTTCAGATCTTTCTGAACCATAAACTCTTCATTAGCTCTACACAGAAACACTTGGGAGGCCTACAGTCTTTTCTTTTGTCACCTTTGTTTTGCACCTCTGTGATAGCGATATCAGAGATGGGCTCTGTCCTGGAGCCCCTGAAGTCACAGTCGAAACTCCTGCCGATTTGGGGGAAGGGACGTCAGAATCAGTGTTATAGTGAGAAGGTGGTATAGTGATAAGTAGATCCAACCTATTTCTCATAGGTACTGTGTTCACGGTCAAGCAGCAGCAGCAATTTTTGACCAATGATTAAATGTAGCAACAGGAACAATTTGCTTGGGTGCATTTCACGGGCATGATGGTTTCTGCAAAGTGACAGATTGGGAATATTCAGCTTTGAACTAAGTGCTTCTTCCGAAGCCTATGTTAGGCCTCAGCAGACCAAATGCCAGCAGAAATTGTACACTAAGTGTACCTGCACTAATTGTACGCTAAGTGTCTCACATCGTTATGAGACTACAAGGGAGTCGATGCCAGTGGAAAACAGAGGCAGTCTGATTTTTCACAGAACTACATGAGCCTAAAACCAATAGCTTCTACCTGGAGCACTGACCAAACAAGTTACAGACAAACTCCTCAAGGTTTCAATGCAACAAAACTATAATACTTTAAAAATGTCAGGCTACCTGCAGACGTCAATACACCAATAACAGTGCGTACTAACTAAAATATAAGAGGCTGCACTGGTGTCAGAGGACAGGTCTTCAGATGCTGCTAGATGGTGGACCTGCACTGATTTCATTGTCATTCCAGCCTATGGCACCTGAAGAACTGGCCCGCTTCCTGTCCCCACTGAAATATTTTGAGCTGAAATCATTTAAAAGTTGCGTCTGTAATTGAGCAGATCAGCAATTTTACAAGAAAACATATTTCCAATTTTTTGGACTTGCCATGATCCAAAACTCCATGAAATCTTCATGATTTTGACCAGCATTTTATTAGGAACATGTTTTGAGGGGCAGGGTCGAACTTCTACCTCATTTGGAGTTGGGTTTTGAACCTGGGTCTCCAATGTTCTGTCCCCCATCATCTCTTCCCCTATACACACATTCCAAAACGCGTGGTTTGCTATCCAACTTCTAATGAAAACACATGCTAAAAATCCAACGCGTTTCATAAAATGCAATTCTTGTTTTTGGGCCCATGTTCTAGATCCTCCAGAAGAGACATCAGAGTCATTGACTAAGATCGCAGGCTCAATGGAAAGGATTCCATTTTACACTCTGTGTGCGCCTCACACAGCCTTGGCAGTTAAATGTAATGCAAGTATTTTTGTTAAAACTTCAGATCTTATTTATTGTATGTAGAAGAGCAAATCTACTGAGAAACATTTCTCCATTTGAGACGGTCAGAGAAATATTGCACGTGGTATGTCTTTGCTGTGAATGAGCACTCAGACCGTTAAAAAAAAAAAATAAAAAAAATCAAACCCACTTCCTAGCACTCAAAGAAGAAAGACAAATCCCCCATCTGTTCTACCCGACATCTCTATCAGCATTCCTCAACTGCCCTTCGAGGTTTCAAACCTGCAGCCCCCACCAGCCAGAATAGAGCAAACGCTGCATAATATGCCTGCTGGAGAGGAAGATCAGCCATTCGGCTGCCAAATGTGAATAGCTCTTTTCTGCACCACTGCAGAGCACTGAGGATGCTTCACTGAACACTCTAGGTTGTTTAGGTAGATGAATAGTTGGAGCTGCTTTTCTGGCATGTCCTCTGTATGTAAGCTGGCACTGCCCCATAAATCTGAAAGGCCACATGGCATATGCCGCGTGCTTCTCCCTTTATTCAACTAAGTAATGTTAGTACACGTTTGCTGTCTGAAACATATATTCCATTAAGCTACTGAATTCATCCTAAGTGACTGGTAAAAGGTCTGGAAAAAGAGAGGCTTTCTAGATAAATACCTGTGTCCTTTTCTTTCCAAAAGCTATACTTAAACCAATCTCCCATGGAAGCCTTGCTATCTCAGGCTTGTATAGAGTGATCATAAAAGGCATACCAGCAGAGAGCTGAAGACAGCCAGGTCTTACTTCCGGCACCAAACACAGTGCCACCTTACCAATTTCAACTGGATCTTATGTGATGGTAGATGGCAATCCAGGAAGTTTTTGGAGACTGTTGGGGACAACTTCCTGGTGCAAGTATTGGAGAGGACAACTAGGGACCACGCTCTTCTCAACCTAATGCTTACAAACAGGGAAGAATTGGTGGGGAATGTAGAGGTGGATACCAACTTGGGCAGCAGCGACCATAAGATGATTTGAGTTCAAGATCCTGAGGAAAGAGCAACAGATTAAGGACCCTGGACTTCAGAAAAGCAGACTTTGACTTGCTCAGTAAACTGATGGGCAGGGTCCCTTGGGATGCCAGTCGGAGAGGGAGAGGAGTGCAGGATAGCTGGCTGTATTTTAAAGAAACCTTACTGAGGCTACAGGAATGAACCATCCCAGCGTGCAGGCAGACTAGCAAGTATGGCAGAAGACCAGCTTGGCTTAGCCGGGAATTTTTCAGTGAGCTTAAACACTGAAAGGAAGCTTACAAGAAATGGAAACTCGGACAAATGACTTGGGAGGAGTATAAAGGTATTGCTTGGGCATGCAGTGATGAAATCAGGAAGGCCAAAACACAAGTGGTTGCAGCTAGCAAGAGATATGAAGGGTAACAAAAAGGGTTTCTACAAGTATGTCAGCAACAAGAGGAAGGTCAGGGAAAGTGTGGGTCCTTTACTGAATGGGGGAGGCAACCTAATGATAGATGATGTGGAAAAGGTGGAAGTACTCATCTTGTTTCTCTCTCAGTCTTCACAGGCAAGGTCAATTCCTAGTCTACAGCACCTGGCAGCACAGTCCGGGGTGGAGGAGAGCAGCCAACAGTGGCAAAAAAAGAGGTTAGGGACTATTTAGAAAAGTTGGATGTGTACAAGTCCATGAGGCTGGGTGGGAAACACCCAGGGGTGCTGATGAGATGGCAGAGTCATTGGCTATCATCTTTGAAAACGGATGGTAATCAAGAGAGGTCCTGGATGATTGGAAAAGGGCAAACACAGTGCCCGTATTTAAGAAATGGGAAATGGAGGACCTAGGGAACTAGTCAGTCTCGTCTCAGTCCCTGGAAAAATCATGGAGAAGATCTTCAGGGAATCCATCTCAAAGCAGTTGAAGAAGACGCTGATTAGGAACAGTCGCCATGGATTCACCAAGGGCGTCTCATGCCTGACCAACCCGATTGCCTTCTATGATGAGATGACTGGCTCTGTGGATGTGGGAAACCAGTCGATGTGGTACACCTTGATTTTAGCAAGGCTTTTTATATGGTCTCCCACAACATTCTTGCAGACAAGCTGAAGATATATGGGGCTGGATGAATGGACTGTAAGGTGGATAGAAAGCTGGCTAGATCATCAGGCTCTGAGAGTAGTAATCAATGGCTTGATGTCTAATTGGCTGCTGGTATCAAGTGGATTCTCCCGGGAGTTGGTCCTGGAGCTGGTTTTGTTCAATATCTTCATCAGCGACTTGGAAGATGGGATGGAGTCCATCCTCAGCATGTCCACAAGCTGGGGGGAGTAGCAGATACAATGGAGGGTAGGGCTAGGATTCAGAGAGACCATGACAAATGTGACCAAAAGAAATCTCATGAATTTAATAAGAACAAGTGCCAACTCCTGCACTTGGAACAGAACAATCCCACACCCTGGTACAGCCTGGGGACTAATTTGTTAAGCAGCAGCTCTGCAGAAATGGGGCTGGGGGTTATAGCAGCCAATAAACTGAATATGAGCTAACAGTTTGCCCTTGTTGCCAAGAAGGCTAACAGCACACTGGGCTGCACTGGTAGGAGCATTGCCAGCAGATCTAGGCAAGTGGTTCTTCCCCTCTGTTTAGCATGGGTAAGGCCACATCTGGAGTACTGTGTCTGGTTTTGAGCCACCCACTACAGAAAGGATGTGGATGAATTGGAGAGAGTCCAGCAGAAGGCAATAAAAACGGTTCAAGGGCTGGGGGACATTACTTATAAGGAGAGGCTGAGGGAACTGGGCTTATTTAATCTAAAGAGAAGACTGAAAGGGGGCTTGAAAGAGGATGGAGCTGGACTGTTCTCAGTGGTGGCAGAAGACAGAACAAGGAGCAATGATCTCAAGTTGCAGCAAGGGAGGTTTAGGTTGGATATCAGGAAAAACTCTCACAAGGAGGGTAGTAAACCACTGGAACAGGCTACATAGAGAGGTGGTGGAATCTCCATCCTTGGAGGTTTTTAAGACCCAGCTAGAAAAGCCTTGGCTGGGATGATCTAGTTGGGCATAGTCCAGCTTTATGAAGGGGGCTGGACTAGAAGACCTCCTGAGGTCCTTTCCAACTCTAATTTTCTATGAATCTATGGTGGTCCTTGGGATGTTTTGGTTAAGTGTATAACAAAGTATATCAAGTGCATGGTATCTTTGAACTATCCTACAGGCCCACCCAGAAGCAGAATTTTAGGTAATGTAATACAAGTGGTCAAGTGAAGCAGAGACTGCGATAAATAACTAAGAAATCAACCTGCCTTCTGCATTGCCTTACCCCCTGGGAATCCATTGCTTATGCCCAGTTCAACACAATGTGCTATACACGAGCATAACAAAAGGAACCTGTAAAAGATTAACCCTAGACCTCGTGTTCCTGGGCTCTTATTTCATTAGGGTTCACATATTGTATATTTTAAACCACTCCTGCTTCTGTGGATAATCTCTAATGATGGACTGTGCTCATGACAGATCTGTGGAAGACATAGCTTATATTCCAGGACCTTTCTTGCATGTCAAGCTTTCTCCATCTCTCTTGTATATTGAAATCACTTAATGGAATACTCTTACTCCACTGCTTCTTTATTACAACACTCCATTCTCCAGCACAACCTTAATTAGTGCAATACTGCATAACTCCATTCAAATACTTAAGATACCTCTGTGATGGGTGAAAAAGTAATTCCTAAGATAGGAAGGAAGTGTAATACTGTATCATTATGTCTCCTTTTATGGATCCCAGAACTCTTTTTATGGCTGCATTATGTTGTGGTCTCTGCCATTCACTTTGAGTATCAAAGGCACAACACCTTTTCTTTGCCAGCCACAGAATTAACACCCTCAGCTCTTCATTAACACTTTCTCCCTGCTCCCTAGTATAACTTGAGTCAAGTCCTTTCCTCTTGGTTATATTATTCTCTCCTGCACCATTTCAAGGGTGGGAAGCTGTAGGGTGTAACGTTCTACATCTTCTGCAATACAATTAACAACTTCTGTGCAGTGGCCTGAGCCTCAGGCCACTTGTGCCTTGCTTAACTGGAAAACAGGTACAGCCTAAAGCAGAGACAGTGTTGCATGAACAAATGAATGCAAAGCACAGCTAGGCTGAGTGAAGACACAGTAGATACAGGCTCAATTCTGTCCTTGAAGATAGATATATAGCTCTGTGGATGAGAGCACAGGCTGCACAGATGTACTGGAGGGCAAGAGTAGGCCTGTACTGCTTGCCTCACCATTAAACTGTTAAAATGATGACCTCATCCTGTGCCTTCTGTTCACCAAATTATTTCTGAAGACTTCCCCCCAAAGCCTCAGCCCAGACAGTCTCCCCTTGTATCCTCTCAGCACAACCATCTGTTCCCATTTATTCTTCCCAGCTAAAATTCATTCAAAGAATATTGTACTGCTCTGTCCTCCCAGTGTGTGGGTTACCAATAAAAAAGGTAAGAGAACGGACACTTAAAAATACCCATGAAATTAATTTAACAGGGGGAGAGACCAAAACATGGAACGTTGTTATGTTCTACCTGCCTACCTCTTTTAGACACGTCTCTGGCATATAAAATGGATTAGGATTTGAGTGAAGAAAACCTTCCCAAAAACACAGGTATGGTGATGGGCTTTTCTTTCTCTGTAGGAGGTGGGACTAGGAGCAATGGCCTCAAGATGCAAGAGGAGGCTGGAGATTTGAAGGACTTTTCTGACTTGAGGGTGCTCAGGCACTGGAACAGGCTACCTAGAGAAATTGTGGAATCTCCATCCCTAGAAACTTTCAAAAGCAGATTGGACAGACACTGGGTCAAGGATGATCCTGCCTTGAGTAGGAAGCCAGACTAGAAGATCACATGAGGTCCCTTTCAGCCCTACTTTCCTATGACTCAGAAGGGGGAAGCTTTGTTTTTCATGGATATTCTGAGTCACCCCCAACACTCAAGGTTTTCAATGGGCCGCACCAAGAGCCAGGAATAATTGTGGTGCAGTAGCAGTCCAGCCATTTCCCCTCTACCTGGCTATGTCCCAATGCAAACCTTCCCCAAAGGGCTGCTTGTGGAAGAGGACAGAGAGCTGGCATAGGCACTTCTCTCTCATCTGGGGATTACCCTTTTGCTAATGGCTGTAGATTAGAAGAGCCAACAACAGGACTGAGTGTGGCTCCAGACCTGGATCTGGTACATATTTGCAGTTCGTAACCTTTACAAATCTACTGGTTCTGTAATGAAGCAGGACCTTTACTACGGGACATACTGTGGGACAGGTAGAATTTTACCTAAGAACCAGATGGTGAAATCCTTGCATATTTTGAATTTAAAGCTCCATTTGACAATTAATGGTAACAACCCCCATTTCAGCCAGTTCTTTCCACTTATTACTGCCAGAGTAATAATATCACCTCACACTACCAAAAGTCTTATGAGGAAAAGGTCAATGGAAAAATCTCTGGTCTATGCTAATATATTTCAGTACCTGAGAGGCAAAAAAGCAGCAATTAAGCACAGCACAGTTTAAATAATTCAGTCGTTAATTTAACTCGCCAGCTTTCAGAATATTTTTTTACCTCCTCCAAGACTGTATTTCAGCATAGAAGCAGCATCTTGGGAGAGCTAAGCTATAAGAGTATAATATGGTAAAATGCAATATAATGCAAAATCTCAAATGTGAAGAGAACTACTGTTATTTAAAGGGAAATATGGTCAGTGTCCAATCTGTGAATATTTCATGTGAAACAGATGAGGTATTTCTCTATACTTCTTCCTAATAAATGTGATTACATAGGTATTAACCTGCAGAGGGTAAAGCAGATTGGGCTTGGTAGTCCCACCGACAAAAAAGCTGAGATGGTCTGTGCTCTGTATGTGATTTTTTCCCCATATCAACCAATGGCTAAAAATTGACAGGGAATCTTTGGCTTCATGTAAAAGTATCATGGTCCTAGTTAGAATATGCATCAAAACCCTATTAGTGGCATTATAGCTCCCCTGCCGAACTGCCATGCTGATAGCCCACTGCCACACAGCTTGGTGCAGGTTTTGGCAATGACAATACGGAGATGAAGGGATGGGTTTCATAGTTAAGGGACTAGACTGGGGTTCAGGAGTTGAGTCCAACTCCTAGCTCTGCCACAGATTTTCTGCATGGCTTTTGGCAAGTCAAGTCTTCCTCTTCGCCCATCAGTAAAAGTACTTGCCAAGGGCACTGTGTGTGTGTCTGTCTGCATCTATTAACACATGGAGGTGCACAGACCCTGCAGTCAGCGATGGCCAGCACAGAAAAAACACATAAACAAACAGTGAATGACAGAAGAATTGAAGCAAGGTTGGGTATTGCTCCTCTGGCACACCCTGTAGTTGGAAACATGGGTGCCACTGCTGCACCAAAGAATTGCTGACCATGCAATACTGATTAGAAGAGCTGCACAGGGGAGCCAGGAAAGTCAACACACACGAGTTAAAACTTGTTCAATCCTTGTCTGGTCTCAGACTGGAAGACCCTCCTCTTCCAGCCCTTAGGAGGCAATATTACAAATTTACCCACTTGTTAAGTTAGGAGACAAACTGAGTGAAAAACTGGAGCCTCTTGCTGTGAGAAAAAGCCACTGTAATTGTCTTACAAAGGAAACATATGCAGTTTTCAACAGCTACAAGCCAGAAGACACCAAAGAATGCTGTTATGCACAACATACAAAAATGGATCGGTCAGGATTGAGATCTTGATGGTGGATACAGGAAGTGGGCAATACTTTGCTTCAGTGTGAGGAAGATTCAGGACTCTAGCCTGGCTCAGGGCAGGGGCAGACCTATACATGCCTCAGTGTTACTTACTATCCCAGGGCAGATCTCACAGCAGGTGCCTACTATGGGACCAGTCCACTAGGTGGTGGGAGGGCTGTAGGTGGTGGTAGCCTATTTGTCTTCAGCAAATGGCTACCCTAGGATAGACATAGACAGATAAAACCTAAACTGGTGTAACTTACACCAGTGGACTTTTGCCCCCCCGAGTGGTGACTCTCCACCAGCTTGGGCAAAGTTACATTATCTGTCCCCTATTTGTTAAACTGATGCAAACATTTAATTTATCCACACCCTAAGACTCCCTCAAGCTTTATACTGTAAAAGGATAGGAGTACATGGTCTTCATCTACATCCATTAAAAAACAAAACAAAACAATGCTATTGTATAGCAACTGTGTGCATTTTGGCTTCCTTCTGGGATGAAGTATAAGGTACATAGTGTTCTTGTGCCTGTAGACAATAACCTCATGTGGAATATTAAATGGTACAAACCTCGAGGACCTCCTTCACATCCATTTCAGCTGGAAGGATGGGAGGAGAAAAGCAAGAGAAGTGGCTACTTTGTCAGGCCATGAGGGTGGGGGCAATGAAAGTGAGGGGTAAACAGGAAGGTAGAAAGGGTGGTTAAGATAGCTGAAAGGCAAATCTAAGTTTTTAGGAGAAAGAGGAATAGGAGGAGAAAGATAAAGGAACAAGGTTGGCTCCCATCTGTGATTCTGAAGCAATGAGCTACATTATGCTTTTGATGTATATTTGGTGTACTCATTAGTTTTCTGCTGCTACTCAATGAGCAGAGCTCTTTCAGAAGGAAACCATCCCCCCAAGCAGCTGCAGAGATAGGCTCAATGGTGGTAATAAGAATTAGACACATCTGTTGAGAGAAGCTTATACCAGGGAAGAAGCATTTCAGCAAGCCCTTTATGAAGTACACATAAAGTCTCATTCACCACATCAGGTCCTTTTCATGCTAATCTCGGCCCCTCGCAATGCTCATAAAAACAACAAGCTTGAAGGAAACAATGACACATCTCCCTGATTTTGCTATGATGCTATGACCCAGGCCAGTTTACATCAGCATATCTCAAAGTGCTTTACAAAAGTGGTAAGCATTGTTTCCTTCAATGCAGAGGAGAGAAACTGATCTCTGGCTGGGCTAGGTGCTAAATGAAAAGCCATCTAGACTTCCTAGGTCTCTGTCCATTGCCTTGCATAAACACTGAAAGTCACATTGTACATACTGGTTAAAAAGCAAAGCGCAAGTGACTTTCAAATGGTTACAACTGACACTAGAATAGCCCTCAGATGGTCACTGGAGTGCTGGATGGTAAATATATTAAGCAAAGTCAAATCAGTAGTCATACAGTACACCTTACTTTATTTCATATTCCATTTGACAAGGACTGTTGAGTTGCAAATGTACACCCCCTCCCATAATTAATACATCTTTTGCAGGCATCTCTACCAAAACAACAACATAAACCTCCTCTTTGGCTAATACTAGAGCTACTTTTTATCATTTTTTGGAAGCTTCATCCCAGAAGGAAGCCAAAATGCACACAGATGCTATACAATAGCATTGTTTTGTTTTGTTTTTTAATGGATGTAGATAAAGACCCCAGGTATCCACTCTATGGTCACACAGAAGTAACTAAACAGCTTAAGACATGAAAGTTTTGTGACCAGGGTTGCACCATTGAACATACCGGCTGACAGGGCATGACTGAGGTTATGGAAGGAAAGATTACATGCAATCAGGTCCTCTGAAATGCACCTGGAACCCCATGAGGACCTTTCCAGAGTGGCTGATCTGGACTGGCCAACACGGTGATGCCTAAATCGCCTGTGCATGCAAACTGGAAGATCAAAAACAAATACGATTAAACGGGACTACTCTAACGATACGGATATATGTGAGTGCATTGAAGTACAGGCTATGGAGCACCTGCTCATTTGCCGACTCCTCTGTGAGACCTATACAAAAGAGGACCTCACTATAATAATGGAAAAAACTATCGCTTGTGCACAATTCTGGAAAAAACATCTAGTTTATGACAAGGACACAAGAAGAAGAATGGATGTTCCTACTGTGTAGCATATACCTACTAGTTCTTTCTGAGCTGAAAGTGTCTACTACGACATTCAGAACTTACTTCTAGTAGGTAGGGGTGTGTGAAAACCCCTATTCAATTCAATTCAACCCGTATTCAATTCAGATTTGGCCTGAATCGAGGACAGTGATTCAATTTGGCCAAATCCAAATATGAAGATTTGATGCCAATTCAGAGAATCAACGAATTGGACACAGACACAGCTTTAAATGTTTTTCCTACATACCTCGAGGTACCAAGCGTGGCTCGTGAACACTGCAAATTGTTCCACAGGAGCATGGGGGTGTTCCCCACATGCTTGGCGGTGAACCCAGGAGTGGACGGGAAGTACACCTGGGTCCACTGCTGAATGCGCTGGGGGGCCCCCCATGGCCCTGTGATCAGGCACAGGGGGAACCTGGGTGCCCCTCCAGACCCAGGAGATACCAGTCGCCAAGCTGGAGGGGCATGGAGAAGCCCCCCTGTGCACTCCCCAGCAGACCCAGAAGCAGACTGGAAGTGCTTCTGGTCCACTTCTGAGTTTGCTGCCAAGCGTGCTGGCACCCTCCCACACTCCTGTGAGATGCTCCATCTGCCCCACCACTGCAGTGTTGACAAGCTGCCTGGTACCTTGAGGTACGCAGAAAAAACATTTAAAACTGTGTCTATGTCCGAATCATCGAATCTCTCCGAATCGATTCGAAGAGTTCCGATTGGATTCAGAGAGATTAAAGGGTCTCCTGATTGGAGTTGGATTGGAGATTCGGCCACCGAATCAAGCCAAATCTCTGCCAAATCGAATCAGGGACTGAAGCTTCACACAACCCTACTAGTAGGGAAACCTACTGGGGAATTTACTAAAATATCTCAGAACAGGAAAGCCTGGTATAACCTACACTAAAATGATTTTGTCTGCTTTTGTTCTCCCCTTCTGCTGGCCCCTCAGGAATAATGGAGGAATTGACAGTAGTAAAATGCTCAAGCAGCCTGGGCCCACAGAAGTTAGCAGAGTTCTGAAGATTTACTCTAGCTGAGGATCTGACCCATTAAACTCAGAGCTATGCTCATGTCATCAGTGCCGCTGGCTTGGAAAACAGGATGCTAACAAAGTGAGGCATGCTAATTTCAAGGCCCATTAGAAACAAAGGGGGAAAAAAAATCAATTTCCCCCAATGTGAATACAAGAAGGGAAAAAAAAGTATATGGAAATTATATTCAAGCTTCTAGTGGGAAATGACCTACAGAGAGTAAACAGAACAAGAAATTAATGACAGTGGAAAATAAACAAAATAAAACAAAGTGAAAGTATCTGCAAATGTCCTTTAAAAAAATCCATCTCTCCTGAGCACAGAACTTGCTTGAAAGACTTTTCCCCATTACCCAACTTCAGAGAGATCAGATTAGTTTCAAGGTAAAAATGCTTCCTGATATGTTGAACCACATGAAAATGAGAACAGTAGTTTTTAGTGGATCTAGCAGCTACTGCAGAAGGCTTCCACAATTTACAGGGCTGCATTATTAAAATTAAATTGCTAATGTAGTTGTAACATCAGCCTCCTGTGAGCTCATCCCTGCAGTTCTCCTGCCTCCCCTGTGGCTGAACAAGTCTCAAAGCATTTGGGATGCAAGATACAGCGTAATAGCACTGATCTCCCAGTGGGAAGTACAGAATGCAGACAGGCATGTGGCCATCAACATGTCTTACCAGCCAGTGTTGAACTCAACATGTCTTACCAGCCAGTGTTGAACTCAACATGAGCATCGAAGAAACCAACAATGGGAGCAGTTGCTGCTTTCCAGCCTTGGATTCTGGCTCTAATCAATCCTTCCCGTTTGTTGTTACGCACTATTTTCACCAGGCCTGGGTATCTCTTATTGACATACTGATCCAGATTGAACTTCAGCTCAACTGCAAATAGAAACATAAGCACACTCTCAAAGACAGTCCAACCAAGAACAGAGCATCTTAATTCATTCCGATTTATCCTGAAGCAAACATTTTTAAGACTACGGGGGGAAAAAATCCCGAAGTTTAGCTGTTTCCAAATAATTGGCAAATTCTGCTCACGTAAGCAGGCCAAATCCCTAGGCCTTGGCTTGGAATTGAGGTGTTTCTTTACATCTCCCCTGATGCAGTCTGGTTATTAGATTATAGAAACTGGCTTTTATAGACACTGGGGCTCAATATGAGACTTGGGATTTTGTCCAATGTTTAGAGAAATTCAAGCTTGAATCAGTTCCAAAATAATTTTACAAGTAAGTTCCCTGGACAATTTCTTGGGTGCCTGAAGTTGCAGTCCCAATTCTGATCATGTACCACTGCCACTCAGTTGACATCAGTGGAGGCGATTCTGATTTACACTTGCCAATGATAATTTTCCCAATGCCTTCACTGAGCCAAATCAGAATGAGACTTGGGAGCTTAAGGGTTTGCACTTAGATGCCACTCAGAAGCTGTAACCACATACATCTTCATCTTAAAATGAAACCTGGCACTGAAAATCAAAAACCAGGCCCCCTTCTCTGTTCCATTTACCTCATTTAATGACATGCAAGTCCAAATTCACCAGCTGCTTCCTTTCAGTAGGCTCAGAGAGAGACAAATTGTTATCTGCTTCTTTAAAAAGCCTCAGCCTTGTTATTATTTAGACTAAATTTTACTTACAAGATTTCAGACATTATATATTTACTAAATACATTTGTGGTAGCCTCCATGGCATTAGGGACCTCTGCTGAGGCTCTCCACATTACAGAATAGAACAATTACCATTCAAACCAAAGAATGTGGTTCATCCTTAATTACTTGGAAAAGCAGTGGGGAAAGCTACTTGCAGTCGCCAACTCAAATTCTGCTCTCTCTTACACTGGTCAATGTCCTAAATAACCCCAGTAAACTTAAATCATGACTTGATAATCATACTGGTGTAAGTGAGAGTAGAATTTGACCAAGCATTTCTATGTCTTGTACTTTTGGGTGTGGATTTTATTATCATCAACTTTATTATTATTTTATTTCATTGTTTCTCTCTCTGACCCACTTTTTTGAAGTTCTTGAGAAAGACTACTGTCTGAAAAAGGAGGGTTTAAATTGCTGGGCTAGCAGGAAAATACTATACTTGAGCTCTTATTTTAGCTGGAGCTATTTGAAGACACTGAACCTTCATTTTTTTCCTTAGGTAGAAACACCGTGAAACAAAAAGAATATGTACCTTTACAACATAATTGTTAACACGGAAAAGGTCATGCTGATCTATATTTTTAGTTGTGTCAAGATTAATATTAGTTACCGCACGTTATTTTTGTCCTCATTAACTTCATGACTTCATTGTTCCATTGGCTTTGTGCCCATTCTTGTCATTTGATTCAAACAAGCTAACTGATACATGTTGAGTACCAAAACAATTCAGAATCAGATTCTGATCTTAACTCACACCCAAGTCAGCTGGGAACAACTGCGTGGACTTCAGTGGAATTGCTTCCTAGTTATCCCTAGGTAGACAAGAGAGGACACTATCCTCAGAAAGACTCAGTAGCCTAAATTTCCTGTTTAAACATAATTGTTAAATTTGAGATTTGGGGCTATTCACTAACATATCGTCCTGGTGAAAATTTGGCAACCGAATAAACTGTCTGAAGCTTTAAAAAAACACCCAGTTTTGGTAAAGTTTTATATTCTGGCAAGAATTTTATGCAAGAATGTATTGGATCTTACAAACCTTACTTATGCCAGTATGTAGTTACTCAAGTGGGTCATTTCAGTAATTTAGTAGCACAACCTTACTGGGCGCATGGGACCAGATCCTCAGTTGGTCAACCCTACTGACTTCAAGGAAGATAGTTTGATTTTCATTGTCACCAGTTTGAGATCCAACTTCTTATTTACAAATCAGAAGTTTTATTTGTGAATTTCCCCAATCCGTCTCATTTAGATGGGCCCCGACTGAATTCCCATTCAGGCAAATATTAGAAAACTCCATTTAAATAGAAGCAGGCAAGGTAGTATTGGTTTACATGTCAGTCCCATTAGGAAACACAAGATAAAACACGTAAGAATAAAAAGCAGATGTTAGTAATGTTCACCGTTATCACTGTTGTCGTCCACCAGAATGATCTCCTTGAGCAAATGGGATGGAGTATGGTTCACAACACTGTGCACAGAGCGCAAGATGACAGACAGTGCCTCGTTTACAAAAATAAACACCACTGAAATCTGGGGCAGGTCATCAGGGTAGGTCATCTGCTTGCACCTGTAGAGAACAAGGCAAGAACTAAAACCCAGTAAGAGACTGAGATGTTAAATACATGGAAAAAATGGGTTTCACGTCCCTCCTCCCCAGCACGTGGACATACCGATCTTGTTCATTATAAACTACTGTAACAAATGGCATCCCCAAGGTAACATTCTATTCGGGTGCAAATAAAGACCAGTTTAACACAAAAGACAAATCACCTAGTTAAGTGCTGCTAACGCTTAATCAGCTTAATGAAAAAAGAACCATACATTTGCTTATGCCTGCATGTAGACAGGATTTGTGGGCAATTTTAGTTTCAGGAAAGCTGAAAGTGTCTTATAAAAATGAAGCAATACAGAACCTTTATCAATTAATATTTTTTGCTCTAAGACGTTAGAAAAAGCATCACATTAAGGATTGTAGTTCTGTTCCACTAATGTCAATAGGATGTTATTGGCTTAAATGGAAATAGGATGTGGACCCAAATTTTCAATTAGCTTCAAAGTAAAAACTGCAGAAATTCTGAAAATTCACTCTATGAATACCAAAGCAAACTCCACGTGTCCATGCAAACAAGCCCTTGTCTTGTCAGCTGGGCACAGGGGCATAGCTAAACGATTTTGGGGCCTCAGCAGTGGCGATGTATGGGACAGTGTAGTCACCAAGACCAGTAACGGCTGCTATTTTTGTGCCCCCACCCCAAGTTAGCACCTAGAACTGGTGCCTCATTTGCACCCACCCTCCCCCAACAAACAGTTACACTAATTTTGAGGTAATTACAGGACTTCCAAATGCATGCCTTGAAGGATGCATTTGCAAAATTTACAGTCACGATTTGGTCAACCATATTTTTCAAATTCTATTGCCTTGTGTCTATACGTCACGAGCAGTAGTTTTCACTAGTTTTGCTGTTGCCTATTGGTGATGGGCATTTATATGGACTACTGAAACCCCAATAGCAAATAAATATTCTGTACCAACAAATATTCTGTACCCTGAGTTCAAAATGAGAAAAGGTTGTCACTTCAAATTAAATTTGTCACTTCAACTAAAAATACAGGACTAAAATATGCTGGTAGAATTGGAAAAGATTGTAAGCCATGCAAATCTCTCCCATAGAAATATCTGTTACCTAATGTACAGTCTGGTAAACCCTACACAGTCTCTTTTTGACATCATCTATGGCAATGATAGGTAGACAGAGAAACAAACATAAATGACAACCACCATCTAATTCAGTGCAAGAAACACACAAAATACAACATTCTTCAAACCTCCGAATCAAATGGGGGGAACTATGTTCCCTGCGCCCACCCGAAACAAAGGCTAAATATGTTGTAGTGTGGTTGTGACTTTATTAGGAAATCACCCAGTGCCAGGGGGAAGCCTTGGTTGGTCTCTCTGTCCCTGAATGTTCAGAAATTAGAAGATGGGGAGAAACAAAAAGAAGAGGTTGACATTAGCGTGACACATCTATTTTTGAAGAGAAATAAGCATCCCACCAATGTTGTCTGGGCCTCCTGCCCTAGAAGTGCTTATCATGTGCATATCTGTCCTATTGGACTGATGTGTGTGTCAATTTAAGAATCATTCTTAGGCGTAGCCGATTCATACAGGTAGTCATTCGTCCTCAGACCTACAGCTAAATGGTAAATGATGGCCATCACAAGGTTAGCATTTAAGGGTGTGTAGATGAAACGGGGGCCCTAAATTGAAGCAGTGAGTTTTTTAAATACACCACTTCAATTTAGGGCCGATGAAACCCCCATCTCGCGTGCACACCCGACTCACCTGCCTCTCTGGCAGCGGGGAGAGAGGGCGAGTGGTTCCTGGGCTACAGGAGGGACTGGGCTTCCCTCCATGGCAGAGATGCCCTCCCTGCCCCCAGGCAGCACCCACCCACAGGCACCCAGCTCCAGTGGTCCCCGGGGGCACCGCAGCTGCAGAGGGAAGCACCAGGCCCCCACACACCTCAGGTGGGCAGACAGGCTCCAAGAGAGAGGTGGGGGGGTGGGAAAGATCAGGCTCACCACTTTTCTTGGGCAGAGCCTGCCTTCCTGGGCTGCTGCCAGGCTGCCTGCAGGGTTTCCTGCAGAGCTGCGGAGCTGCACAGAGCCTAGTGCTTTGCTCCACAGCTGTAGGGGGAGCAAAGTAAAACTCCTCGGAGAAGTTTTAGTTTGCTGCGGCCCAAGTCATTTAAGGTACATTTCACTGCTGAATTTTCTACAGTAGCTGGAATTAATGCACAATACCCCACTGAGGCATGCAAACACCGACACCATTAAAGCGGTGTAAAAGCATTTACCCCGCTTTAAAGTGTCCTGCACACACGCCCCTTGCTTCATCTACACATGGCCTAACACAGGGGTAGGCAATTATTTCAGCTGGAGGGCTGCTTAATGAGTTTTGGTGAGCTGTTGATGACCGCAAGGATAGCCACACCCCTGGTCATCATCTTGCAACTGGAAGCCCCACCCCCTAACCCTTGACCTTTGCCACTAGCAGTTCCTCCCCTTGCCCCAGATGTACTCCTTTTGTGAAGGGGGTTTGCTATCTAGGAACCAGAAAAAAAATTATATACTAAAAATCAAACTTCTACAATAACATATTTTAATGTTATTTTTAAAAGATATTTTTGTCCTGATTTGTGTGTGTTTCTGTCATGTATATGGAAGTGATTGCATAATAGCTCAAAATGAAGTCTTACTCTTGTATATTGTGGGGGTGGGGAGGAGTATGGAGTTTGTGGGGGGGGCACATGTGGATGTGGGTGGCTGGGCGGGTACAGGGTTTGTGGAGGAAAAAGGTGGCTGGGGGTATGTATGTAGGAGGGTGTGGGTACGTGTGTTTAGGTAGCAGTGAGTGGGGCTCCCCCCAGAGGCCCATGGGTGTGTGTACAGGAGGGTAGGGAGAGGGTGGTGGGTGGGTATGGTGTTTGTGGGGTATGTGATTGTGTTTGGGAGAGGGTGTATGGTGGGGTGTGCGTGGGAGCCCCCCCGTGCACTTCCCTAAACTGGTCAGCATCCACCCCCTCCCTGCAACCGCCTGGAGCCCACGTGCCCTGCAGTGCCTCCCCACCACCACCAGCACACAGCCGCCTGTTCTAGACTCACCCTGGCAGGTACGGATCAGCCAGAAACGCACACAGCCCCAATCCGGCCCCCATGCCTACTTTGCACTCCCAACACAACTGGGCACGCAGTGGGGTTGGGGCAGTTCCACATTGGACTGCCTTTGTAGGCAGCCCAGGTGGTAGCAGTCACTGGCCTCAGCCCTGTGATACTGGCGGGGACCCGCGCACAGTCTGGACCCACCCCACACCTGCTGCAGACTTGCCTGCTCTCACTAAACAGCTGCTGCATCAACAGCAGCACCGATAGGGCAGAAGTGTATTCGGTGCAGAGCAGAAGCGGCCCCTGCCCCTCGCCCCTCGCCCCTGCTGAGCATTTCCTGCTACTGCTGTCTAGAGCCTGTGCTGGGCTGCCCTGCAGCTCTTCTGTGCTGCCCCCACTGCCCTAATGGCAGTGGAGCCACAGGGCAGCCCAGCGCAGGCTTCACACGGCTGCTGCAGGAAGCACTGGGCAGTGGTGAAAGGGGGTAAGACAGCTTTTCCCCCATGCCAAGCACACTTCTGTCCTGCCAGCACTGCTGTTGCTGCAGTGGTTCAGTGTGAGCAGGCAAGTCCGCAGCAGGCACGGGGCAGGGCTGTGCGCACATCCCAGGGCTGGGACCAGGGGCAGTGGCAGCCAGAAGGAGCTGCTGCCACCTGGGCTGCCTAGAAAGGCTGTCCACCTGCAAAGCTGCCCCAGTACTGCTGCATGCCCAGAGGGTGGCAGGACACATCACAGCAGGAGGATGCCTGGACCAGGCGGGACCAAGGGACCCACCGTGGGCCAGATAAAGCCCCTGCACAGGCCAGATCTAGCCCGTGGACCATATTTTTCCCATCCCTGATTTAACAAGGTACAAATCCTCTGCCACATCAGGGCAGTGAGTGAGTGGCAGCAGAATCAAACTGCATCTACTGAAGCTAACATAATTCCAACACAGCAGCTCTTGCAGCAACTCTCCTTTCACAGGGACAGAAATGGACTGGCTGGGAGATCGGTGTAGTCTCTGATCCGCCAATCCTGCCACCACCCTCCTGGCAGATAACAGCTGTCTGGCAGGCAGAGGATGCAAGCCTCTTTGCTGATGCCCCCCTTGTATCATGGGAATTCCAGCCTTCTGCAGGTTTAGGGGGGCTAGAGGTAGGGACACAACCTCTACCAAAATCAGGAAGAAAGGATCATCAAAATGCAGATGGTTACTAGATCATGACACATGAAATAATAACACAACCTAAAGGATATTATTGTGTGGCTGAATAACGGGGGCTTAGTTGCTCTTTCTTCAGGACGGCTAGAAACATCAGGTAAGATGGGGTCCAACTTCTGTATCCACAGACAGTGAGAAACAAGCTCTGCCACCTCCCCAGTCCCTTACCAACAACTATGGGAAGAGAAACAGGCCTGGAGAAGCAAAAAGTGACTTGCCAGAGCCAGACAGCAAACGTCAGAGCCAGAAATAGGACTGAGATCCCCAAGTCCCAGTGCAGCGCCTTGTTTGCTGCACCATGCTGCCTTGTTTTAATGAAAATGTCTCCCACTAGCAAAGAAACCAACTTAAAAAATTACCTCCATGTTCTCACAGTCAAAAGCCATTCCAAATTACCATAGCAATTACTGAGCCTCTCCTCTAAAATGCTGCTAATGATACCACAGGAAACAACTTTTCCTGCTCCTATGCAACTTTCTGACCTCTTTGCTCATCACTTCAGCATAATGATTCCCTTTTCCCCTCCTCCCACCATTAGCAGTTATTTTTTGGGGGGTGACAACTGCTTGACTGCTAGGTAACCTCTGGAAATCTGTTATGAAATTTAGAAATGAACAATTATTCAGGATTCCTACTCGTTCCAACCTTATTTTCAGTCTTGGCATTGATTGTAGTGTTACCATGGTTATTTAAAGTCCACTTGTGAGGAACCTGTACAAGAAAGAGGACCACTGGGCATAACTTCTTTATGAGCAGCGTTCTTGTGTCATCTAAAAATAACTCAGGCAAGAACTGGGTTTAGCAAGAACTGTGAATATTGTGAGAGTTAGATTCTTTACTTGAGTTTCTCTTTGGATCAGATTCTCCTCTTGCTTGTGCCAAGTTTCTGTTGGAAGTGAACCGGGATCATTCATTTTTAAATGCACCAGAGGCACCAGCGAGTAATAAACTGGAATTCCTGTTATGGGAGATGGTATTTTAAAATAGTGCATAGAGAAAGGCAACAGAGTAGCAGGCCCCTGGAAAAAAAAAAGGCATCATGAGTTTGATTCTGCTTCCATCCTCATTTAGACCAGTATACATCTGGAGCTGGCTGGGTTTAGAGCAGGGTGGGCAATTATTTGGGCTGTAGGGCCACTTAGGACATTTTGGTGAGCTGTTGTCAGGTCAGCACCCCCCTTCCCCTCCCACACCGTGCTGGGTCAGCACCCTCCCCACTCCCCACAACAGCTCATCAAAACTCCCCAAGTGGCCTCTGCGCTGCGCCGGAGGGATGAGATGGAGCTGTGGGTGGGCAGGGAGCAGCATCCAGGAGCTGAACAGGCAGGCAGGGCTCAGGCTTGGCATTGTGGGGTGGTGACAGCACAGGGCTGGGGCCTGAGGCAGAAGCTCAGTCTGCTGCCCACAGAACCAGTGCCCGTCATGGGGATGTGTGGGCAGCAGATCATAGCTCTACCCTGGGTCCCGATGCTGTAGTGTCACAACCCTGGCCCATGATCCTGGCCCTACCCACCGGCCATGACTCCCCATCCATCCGCAGCCCCCTCCCATCCCAACCCCTCCCCTCCACCTGGCTGCTAACCCTGCCCGCATAGGTTTTGGCTGGCCTCCACAGAGACTCTAACCAGTCTCCATAGAGACCACCCCCCACCCTGTTTGCCACCCCCCCGGAGCAGGCGCAGGGTCCAGTGGCAGCAGTGGAGACTGGCAACAGCAGCTGAAACGAGTTGCCACCGCAGGGCCTGCCAGGAAGCAGAGTCCGGCCATCACACGGCCACAACCCTGCTGCACATCTGGGACCGGCAGCATGCACCGTTGCCTGGGCTGCTGCCCGCAGCTGGGCTGGGTGGGGCTGAGGGACCTGCCACAAAATGGACCAAATCCCTAGGCAGGTTAGATCCAGCCTACGGGCTGTATTTTGCCCACCCCGGGTTAGATGGATGTCATGTTCTTGCAAGATGAGGATTGGGCCTTCTATTAGTAGTACAAGAATGAGCATGGCAACCGAGATGATGCCATGGTAGCCTGAGAACAACTGTTGGCCAGTATCTTTGCTAAGCCACTGGATATGCCCAGTGTAACCTAAATGGTTCCAGCAGCCAAAGCACTGAGCTTGGAGAACAAACATGGTCTGATGTTTAGGGGGCACTAATGCAGAATATAGGAAGTTTGGGTTTAAGTCACTTAGGAACCCTTCATACCCTTAGAAATCTGTCCTTCGGCCTCTCTGCTCCCCCTGTGGAAAGTGGGGGTAGCATATTTCTCCACTTCACCAAGAATGGGAATGTAAACGCATTTAAGAGCGAGAGGCAGTGAACAGTAGGGGCCATAATTACCTTAGACAGATCACTCACAAAATAAATGGGAAGCGTTGTCTCTTCTTTCTGGTTCAGACCCAAATATATGCTGAGCATTACCCATGCCAGAAGTTACATGAAACCGAGAAGTCCTTCCACTGGCTTAACATGGGAAACTAACTAACTAACTAACTAAATAAAAAAAAAGGATGTCACTAGCCACACGTACAAGCTTCTCCTTATTGCCTCAATGTACTGGCAGGCAAAGCATCTGAAGCACAGGCAATGCCGAGGCAGGCAACAGTGCAGACCTGCCATGGTTTTCAAGTGGGTGAGTGCAAGAAAGAGGGTGACTGTCAACTATAGAGCAAATCCCAAATTCATGATAGGTACAGTAATGAAGACAGAATACCTTTCGCAGGCATGGAAATTGCACAGAGGACAATTGCAAATGGGAGTGCTGACTAGCATGCTTCATGGTGCTATCACCTTAAACTGAACCTAATTTCTAGGTTTGCCTTAAGGTATCCCTGAGGCCAGGGGTAACATCAAATAAGAGCTAGATAAAAGCTAGTGACCCAAGTCGGGGATACGCGAATAATCTTCCTTCACTTTCTGCTCCTGATCTTTTATTAAAGCTGGTTTACTGATGAACTGGGAACACCCACGAGAGCCAAGGTTCCTGTTCTTATGTCCTAGCTGAAACCTAAACCAAAACTTGTTTAATCTCTTTCTTTCCTTGCCCAATTAGGTACTTAAATCAATGAATTATTATCCAAGAGCAATTGTATTTGTTCACCGTTTACAAGGCTGTTTTCCTATCCAAGTGCTCAGCTATTACTCAACTCCGTGGTGCACAGAGAGGCACCTGTAATAAAATGAACTATTTCAACATTGTTGTTTCTTTCGGATGGAGTCATTTCTGTCCTCTCAGACAGTAACTTGCTTTCAACTATAGCTCTATTAGCACAACATTTCTGGAAAGCAATTTAATATGAAGCTTGCCATGTACGGGAGAGGCTGATCTAACCCTTGCTTAAAAGTGCATCTATTTAAATTATGGCTTTTGCTAGACATGGTCTTCAGGAACTGCTAGACAGAAAAAGAGAGAACCTGGAACTTAATAAGGATTGAAATTCATGTCATGAATATTTATTTTACTTAATAGATTGGGGTCCCTTCCAGCCCTAAATTCCTATGGTCAAGGTCTTAAGAATAGAGAAAGAAATTGAACTGATAAGCACATTTTTGTGTGATTCAGGACCCCAAATCCCATTTGTTTTCAGTGCAACAAAGTTCCTAAGTACCTAAGTCAGTTCAGAAAATGAGATGTTGATGTCTAATAGGCTTAGATGCTTTCAAAAGCCCCTTGAGGGGGCTCTTTCATTTAGCACATAAACACCATTGAAAAGTTGGCCCTTGGACTCCTTCAGAGCTTTTTAAAATGTTACTCAAAGATAACTGGCAAAAAAATGGGCCAAATTTTCTTGTGATGTAAGTGGGTAGAACTCTAGTGAACTTAATGAAGCTAGGCTGGGCAAATTTAGTTTAGTATCCACAATTTTCTAACTCAGTAAGCAAAAACTGCTGGTATCAGGAGGGGTCATTTTAAAAGACACACTCACTAGCTTAACCTGCCATTGCAGCACACTAAACACCTCCAAGCACATTTAAAATTTACAAATCTCAGTAGTCCCAGGCAATGGGCTTTTTTTTTTGTTTTGCATTCTTAAAATTAAGCATGCACTTCAGTGCTTTGCTAGATGGAGTCCTAAGCTTTTCCTATTGCATATTATAATCAGGAAACAACAGCAGCATCCTCAAATTAATACACTCTTTATGCCAAGAAGTTCTAACCAGCACACGCATTAGAAGCCGAGCAGTTACATTAGCATTTTTGCACTAAAGTGTCTTTGATGCCTTCAAGCAAAATCCACACCTATCATACCACTAAGGTTGCTAAAAGAATGTGCCTATGTTGTAACACCTACCACAGAGCCAATGCACCGCAGTGGGGAACCCAGTCCCGTGCGTCATGGCTGTTAAGCCACCATAGCAAAACCTAACCAGGGTCATTCCATAGAAAGACATAAATGGGATGGAAAATGCTGTGGCAGACAACGTGCAGAACTGCAGACAATCACAGCTCCTCTCGCTTACTGATTAATTGCTTCCCATTGGCAATTTGAAGACATGACAATGCCTGCACAAGTTCTTTTTCCTTTGGTCAGGGAATCAGCATATTTTCTTCAAGCTGCTGGTTAAGATTTCACCCACTAAACGAGCCGGGGCAATTCTAGCTCCCATCTAGAGTGACAATTCACTGCCTATTGGGTGTCTCAGGGAAGCCTCACTGGAACGACTCCTTGGTTATCATCACATCGCACCAGGATCCGACTGCCACACTCCGCTTCCTAGACTTCTTCTCCTGGATGACATTGGTGGCTTGTCTGCCCCTGGGCCACAGCTGAAACACTTTCTCCATTGGAAAAAAGAAAATTGTGAGCAAAGTCTGATTTTTCCAGACTTCTGTGGTCTGCCAGGTTAGACTTCCAGAGACAGTGGCACCTCCTCCAGCATGGAAAATTAAGAAGTCAAAGCTCCAAGAAGCCTCCAACTGCGTTGGTTCTGTTCCTGGCTTTGGGGACTAAGAAGGACAGAAAGGGAAAAGCAATGTCCAGAAATGCCAGGAACAAAAATAATGCCACCCTGAATCTTCTGACTTCCTACTGGGCACTGATATAATCCGCTCATTCAGAATCAGCCAGCAGAAAGTCCCATCATCGCCCCAGTACAGGAGAGAGTAGAGCAGCCAGAAGCCAAGAAGTCACTCAGCACCTGCACTGGATTAGGAGCAGCAGCAGGCTGCAAGTTGGCAGGGAAAGGAAAGCCAAAAAGTCTGTAGCCCAAGAATTGAACAGAGATGCACCCTATTGACCTGTTGGGAAGGCAGCAGCACCCATGGATTCAAGGCTACAGCCTGCAGGCTGGCAGGACAGCCCAAACACGGCACAGTAGGACCAATTTAATCTCGTGCTCTTCAGTTTATTGGCCTTCAGGGCTTTGTCAGGAACTCCCTTCAGATTGGGTATGTTACCATTAAAGAAACTGTGTAAAGGGCATGTGCACTCTTATTTCTGGCAGTGCTAATAAAGGGATCTGTTCACTGATATGAAGTGCGTCAGTGCTTTAGGGAACACCAGAGCCAGAGGAGATGAGTGCCTGGAGGACCCAGGGCAGTCATGGCATACTCAGGGCACCAAACATCTTGGGGGACATGTGGGGTCTACTACAATGTGATGAACAGCAACTGCCAGATGAAAGGGGCCAGAAGAGAGTTAATCATTCATATCTGCAACCCTATGGAGACTGGTAAGGAGGTACCTGAGAATGGAGATTTGACTGGCATGGTGGTTGCAGTAAGCCCAGCAAACATTTAGCATTGGGTTTACCCTAAATAAATGCCGTGAGAATGAATCCCAAGCCCTTGTCTCATCTCCCACCTTCCCCGCAGTGACAGAACACCACCCCTTCCAGAAAGCAGCACCTTTCCTGGGCCGCTAGCGTGTTAAGAGATGAGCGCCAATATGACTTTGGCCTAGTGACTGCAGGCAACCTGCAATACCTGACATTGCTGCAGCTGAACAATGCTGCAAGTCAGCTAGAGGTGGATAAGATGGTAAGAGCTGATACGTGCTATAACCCTCTTGGCTCCTAGCACAGAACAGGCTGAGCACTGCCCCAGATCCAGAGGCACCGTGCTTCTGTAAAGCTGATGATGGATCCCTAAGGCAAGAGCCCTCTCTGCATTGGGTTTCCAGGGTAGAAAGACAAGGGGTGGGGGATTTTCCCTTTAGGTTACAGAGAGCTCAATATCACAACGTTTTTCCACTGCAGGGGTGATAGTCACATGGCATCTCCCTTGTGCAGTCCCATTTCCCTAATGCAACTTTTCCTAATCCCCCAAACCTAACCAGAAACACTTTCTTTTCAGCTGCAGGTTAAGCAGGAAGGCTGCCGGTTTTGCACTGTGGAAGCAACAAATGTATTGACAACGGCAACAACAAAATGTTCCCAGATTAAAAACCAGGACCAGGATAAAACAAAATGGTCCTTGACAGCACATCAGCATCCTCTTGGCAGCCTGTGGAGCTGGAGGGAAACCTGCTTTCAACTGGGCCTGCTCTCTTTTGCTCTGTTTGCATTTGATCCAATATAAAAGTGTGAAGTCCCTACTTTAACAGAGCCTTTTATTTTCCATCTTCCAAATCAATTTGAGCTGCACCATTTTTTTGAGTGGCTGACACTGCTGCAATTCTGGTTGCTCAGTGGATTACCAGAGGAAGAAAATCTTCCCCAGTCTCTTCTCCACTCCCCTCACTTCTGTATACCTTCTGTATAGCATCAACAATGAGTTTTTGCTTGCAGACCTTAATATACCAAGTTTGGAAATGTATTAGGCAATATACTTTGAGATTTCTGACTGCTACACCCTCTAGGAAGAAATGCAAATGGAATTAAAGCAGCTTCATAAATCTTTAAAGAGTTTAATATAGAATATGTTATTCCAAAGAACCAGTGGGATGGGTACAACTCCAGGTTTATCTTTTGCATCTCAGCTACAGGCCCACCTGCTGCACATGCTGAAACCTGGCTCCAAATACCAGCAGCAAAAGAAAAAGAAACACTTTGTTCCTCAAAGAGTTTTAGAAAGGAATGAATCATACCTCCCAGCCATTACAGGTGGAAGGGCATTGGTATTCAAGTGGTAAATGAAAAGATAAGAAAGAAAGCAAAGATGGTTGAGTCCCAGCTCGTTAGCACAAACAGATTTCTTTTAATGAGCAGGTCTGATTATTTTTTTTAATATGGATCTGTGCATATTTTACACAGTGTCTATTCCCCACACACTTAAGAGCATGTTGACCTTTCGAATGCACCCAAACACTCCTGTGGCTCCAAATAGAGTGGTCCTGATCTACAAAAGCTGAAGAGCTGACTGCTTGTATCTCCTACCCCCCACACAGTTAAACGTCTAAGATACCCAATAAGGGTAGTAAAATGATTGGGTTATTGGGAACTGAAACCATCAGGCCATGAATTCTAGCTCCATTCTACTTTCTACTGACCCTGATCATTTCTTCCTAGTGAAAGGTGTGGACTGTTATATTCCGGGACTTCTCCTTCCAAACGAGTAACAAATTTTTCTTCTCCTATTTTGCAGGATTAGAACAAAGGAGCAAAATAAGCTGCTAGATTTCATAGACATTAGGGCTGGATGGTACCTTGGAAGATCATCGAGTCCAGCCCCCTGCCCCAGGGGCAGGAAGTCAGCCAGGGTCAAAGGTGCCCAGCACGATAAGTGTCCGAACACATCTTAAAGGAGTCCAGAGTAGGTGCTTGCACCATCACTGGAGAGAGTCTATTCCAGGCCTTGGGGACTCGGACAGTAAATTCAAGATGCACTCCTGTTCTTTTCTTTGGTTTCTAAAGAAGGGCCAGCAGGATGTGTTGATAATGTAAGTGCCCATCAATACATCTCCTCCTAAATGAAGAGATGATTGAATCTGTAGCTGAAGAAAACCATAGTACTTCCAAGAAAAAAAAAATCTAGTAAATCGTGTGTCTAGGAGATATTTTCCCTATGGATGGTCCTTTCCAAAGACCCTCTCAGAAAGAATAGCCTTTGTCTGGAGTGTTTTTTTATATCAGTACCAAAGAAAATCAACACATTCTTCTTTCTCTACACTTTAATTTACTTGGGGATGTGCAAGATAAGGTTTGAGCCAAGTTGGAAGTGCATGGAGACTTGTTATTCGAGACAGCTCCTCAGAGCCATTAGCTTAGCCCTAATGATCAAAGTTCTCTCCAAGCAATAGTTGGAAGTGCTCACATACTTTTCTCCTACTCTAAAAACATCATTACATTTGTATCTGCACTGACGTGCTTGGAGGCTTTGCACTGACGCTGTCTGCCGTGTCTGTTCATTTTTTGGATCACTGAGCGATGCTAGTGTTTGTCAAAATAACAGAGGCTGATTTCTGGAGTCCTAGCTCCCAGTTCTACCTTATAGAGCAAACTGCATCAAATTGCTGCAGGAACTGAATGTAATGACAAAAAGACAGCAGCCCTTCCATCTCTACCTGTAGGTGGAAGATAGTCCTTCAGTCCACACATTCATTATTAAAGAGTCCTTTGCCAGGATGTTACACACATATGCCTGGGTTCTTTAAGTCATAAAAATGAGTCTCCAGGGCCTGAATTTTTTGCCCTTCCTGGAACTTGACCTATTTTGTTAAGCTTTAGGTTTCATCCAAGTTCCTGAATCCAGAACAAAGCCTGCAAATCATTTGCGATTTGCACCCTCTTTTTCCATTCAAACTTTGCCTTTAGATGTGCTCTGTGAAGCCTTCCAGTGTCAATCCACCGAAACAGAGGTGTCAGATTTACCTTGGGTCGGATCTGGGGGTACCTCCTCGGCTGGATTCAGAGGGCCAGATGTCGCTGTGGGGGAGTGGTAGCCCCACTGGTGGTGGAGGGGGTCTGGAGGGCAGCAGCAATGTGGATCCAGCAGTGGGGCAGCAATGTGGATCCAGTATTGGGGCAACAAGGGTTGTATCTGCACAGCTCTCGCTTGTCCCCTTCAACCATTCCCGGGTGTATAATGAATCTATTCTCTTTGCAAACCTGAATCAAGGCTCCTACAAGGTTTGACACACAGACAGACTCCTCTTTCGAACCTGGAGCCCCAGCAGCCATCGGTCAGGTGCCAGGCAAGTGAAGGATTTGGATCTTGCTCTTTGAAGTGGGGACTGTGCTCTGAAAGTTGGCTCCTTGCACAACAGCGTCAGTGCTCAGCCAGGAACAACAGCAATAATAACAAAGCGGCAAAAGTCAGCCAGTGAAATGATCTAATCCCTTTCCCCACGTGTCAGCTGCACATTTAACACCATGCAGCAATTCTACAGTCATCTCCAGAGTTCTCATTAATTGTGAGAGTGAGCTCTACCGTAGCGACTGAATCCTCACTCGCTTCGTTCCCCTTTTTCCTTCTTATTTCAACCCTGCGTCTTCTTTGCCTTCTTGAGTCAAATGACAAAGCACACTCATGCCACTGCACTTTTAAAGCAGCCTAATCGTCTCATCTATAAACACCCAGAAGTAGCTGATGCCCAACCATCAAATGCATTCCCTTCACGGTAGGTACAACCATGTGCCAGAGCAGAATCATTTATAGGAGCTTGCCACATTTCTACAGAGAGGTAGGGGACTTCATGATGGTTGGATCTGGAGCAAATTACTAGCAGAAGAACTTGCATTTTAAATAGGAAGCCATCTATGCCAGCAGTCAGCAGCCCTTTCAGGCTGTGGGCCAAAGTGAACTAACTGAAGTCAGAGGTGGGTGGGTGCTAGGACGCAGCCACCACTGCTGCCGCTTCTTGTCACCACAGCACGGTGGGAAGCACCATTGCTGAAGCCCCTTGTCCAGGGGCGATATCTGACCCATGGGCCGTTGGTTGCTGACCCCTGCTTCACACTGTGGCACCATCTCTCTCTTCCTTCCTGTTTTCCAGTCATAAGGTCAAAATATCAAAGATCGCTCTCCTATGGTATGTCTGTGCAAACCTTTGGAACGATGACGTTTTCAGCTCTACCAGATTTGGATTTCGCACTATGGCCGCGGATAAGCAAGTGATGAAAGTCAATATTGGACTTCAACCAGGTTATACCATCTGATGTTCCAGCCAATAGTTTGATTATTATTTACTATTTCTATTGTGGTAATACCTAGAGGCTGCAGTCAGAGACTGGAGCCCAATTATGCTGGACACTGAACACTCATAAAACAAGAAAATGGCCCCTGTCACAAAGAACTTGCCCTCTAAGTTTAAGACTCATACACTGGTGGAAATGCTCCTCTGAAGTCAACTTAGTTACAGACCCGCATAAAACAGATGCAAGGCAGAGGCCCAGTGATCAATGAGTGACTTCTGATTTACAACAAGTAATAGAAGAAATAGATCCAATACCTCTAATGTTCATTTTCATAATTTCATAAAAATGCTGAAAGTAGTTCCAATCACTTCCACAATGAACCTCTTTGTTAACAATGTGAGAAATGGATAAAGACTACATCATTCACTGTCCTGTATTTCTGTAGTCAAAAAGGTTACCGACAAAAGTCAATCACAACTTGAATAAATAATACATTTTGAAACACCGTCTGTAAGAAATTTCCACTCTATCCCCTAGTGTGCCCATCCTGATCTGCCGTTGGCTGTGTGCACACTGAATCACAAAGCATTAAACTGATTGGAAATGAGTAGAGAAGCCAAAATATGCTTCAAAACCTGCTAAAAACCCAAAGAAAATCATATCCCCATATGCCTTTATTTTCTATTTTCTGTTGCACCTCAGGTAAAAAGAGAGTATTGAAAAATACTCCAAAGAAAGCCTCAAATCATATAAATCTTGACTGGTTTCAGGCTGTTCATCAAAAATTCAAACCCCCAGAAAGGTTGAAAAGGATCCTAGTTGTAATTTCACAAGAACCTGGGTCTCCCATATTCTATGGCAAGCCAGACAAAACTCAATACTGGCTAAGTTCTGCTTTGAGATTTGGGGGCTCTTTGAACTTGAAACTTAAAGTAGGATTCAGGCTTATGTAAAACCAGGTAAAGTGAAACAAAAAAACCCAGATAAAATTCAGTGAAGTGGGACCAATTTATACGAGCAATTAATTTGATCCAAAGCACTTACCAGCAAAAATACCCAGGAACGCAGTAAGTTTTCTGCAAATCTTCTGAGGAAAGTAATTTTGTATTCTTATTTGGAAACCTGAGTCGACTGTTATTTGCAAAAGCTACACTTCTCTAAGGAAGGAACGGAAAGAGTAGCATGGGATCTGTCTGATCAAACCTGAAACATCCCCAATTTCAAATAAAGACTTTGCAATGAATGGCAGCTGATCTACAGACCAGGATGTATTTATTTAAGTTAGGCAGGATTTTTTTTTTTAAATTTATATTATATATAATAAATATCGAAGGCATTCACAAAGTTTGCTGTTGCTTTCTTTTAAAAAAAAAAACATACTACTTACTGCCACTTTACAGCCGGAGGTCATGCCTTTCACTTAGCAAAGCAAACGGCAATCCAGTCATCTCTTCAGCTGCATCTGTAACTGTGATCTCCAACATGCACCCCTATTGGAAAATCCTTTTCTTTTCCATGGTGACATAGCAAGCTCTAAGGAGGGAACTTTTCATTCTTTGGGCTACGAGTGAACTGAAACAAGCTTGACTCAGTTCAGGTCAATATCTAAAAAGAGTCTGAATCTGAAAAATTGGACTAGGAGTCTCAAGACAACATCTTTTCAAATAACTTGTATACCTTTGCACTTCAAGAGCTTGCCATGACTAAGGGACACTAAGCTAAGTGAAGAGTCAAATGAATAATTTGGAATAAATGATTTACTTGAGGAATTTAGCTTCTTCTTCCATCTGCACAATGAACAGATTGCCGAATCCCCAAAGTTATTCATTATTCAAATGTATTATGCAAATGTAGAGGGTTCTTAATACTCTTTGGATCTTAAGGAGTTTGCTGCTGGTATTAACTATTCCAAATTTGAGTTAAATTGCTTAATTTTAACTGACCTGATACATTACTTGCCATTGCCCTGGTTCACTGACTGGACATCAGAGGAAACTAATTTTATTTAGCTATGCAAGGTTTCAAAAGGCAACTAACTATGCTGAAGATCTTTACGGATTTCATTAAGGTCTTTACTGTCATGTTGCTGTGCGAGGAGGAGGAGGATGGTGGAACACAATCATTGCCCTCTATTACCTCAACTAACAATGTTTTATATGGTCTCAGGAGGAAACACCACCATGTTTGGCAAACAATCCTTTCTTAATGGGCTCTTCTGTATTTCGCAGGAGACCTGCTTTAATCTCTGGTCAAATCCACTTATGCAGCAAGACGTGTCTTTCTATCCATAGACAAATAGAGAACGACTGAAGAAGTAAATAATCAAACAGGAGGTCGGTCAGGAACTGAGCAAGTCTGTCTTACAGCTGAGCTTGTCCTGCTGTTACTACAGTGCGAAGACATTAATATTTTATGCTCCTACCAGTTACAACGCCATTTACCACTTAGCCCGCAAGCTGCTTCCTCCTGGTAACTGGAGTGGTCCAAGGGCTCAATGAAGGAACAGTGCCTTATAGAAAGGGGGCAGAGGTGGAGGGGGCCGGAGAAGGGATAGAAAGCATTAACCTATAGTCTTGGAATAATTTGCGTTAAAGTAACCCCCAGGTTTTTTTTTCCCCCTTTCCTTAAATGGAACAGTTTCTGTCAGACTGAAAGTAGGCCAAGTTTATGGTACCAGAGAAGAATTATGATTCAGTGTGGGCCTGTGTTCCAAGAACAAATGCATAAAGAACATTGATTTAGTGCGGAGAACGGGAGCATTAAATCCATGATGTTTAGATGCTTTATATTGGATTGAAAAAAGAAGATGGCCACAGTAAAAGTGGGTTTATGAAAGGACGTCTCACAGATAGCAAGGCCGAGAGGACAAAGCAAAGGTGTGCGCACAGTTGGGGCACAAAAATATTTCTATCACTAAACTTAATTAGCAGCAAATGATGACGTTTCATCTGAAGACCTCAACAGGCTTTGGATCAGATCCATATAGTATATGTGCCTTTATCTACCATACAGACCCAAATACTGTAACCTTGTTCAAACTTTAGGATATATTTTCTGTGGCCTAGATCCCACAGGTATAGCTCAGACAAGTCTCTAGTTTGCATCTTTGCTGGGGATCATTTGCAGAACTCTCTCTTACGCACTGTTTTTAATGTGCAAGTCCCAGTAACCAGCAAAAGCACATATGCCCATCTTACCTTCACCAGGGTTTCTTATAAACTTAGAGCGAGGAATGTGGTGAAATGCTTTGCTGGATGGAAGTCTAATTAAACTTTTTACAGCATTTTTTAAATTAAAGGATTGCTAAAGCTGAGCAGTATAGTATGAAACAGGTCTGTGAGTTTAAGCATATAAATACTTAAAAGCAAAGCAGCCAGTATATCTTGTGGGGCGGTTACTTTTTATTGGACCAACTGCATGATTGGGAAAGATTTTAGACAAGCTTTTGAGCATAAATTACTCTTCTTCAAGTCACAACTATGCATTTGCTCCAATAACAGATGTCACCCCAAACTTGCATCTTGCATATTTTCTGGACAAATCAGGGCTACAGCATCACTCCAATGCTACCTCAGCATAAATGTAAAAAGGAATTTCTTATGCTGCGTTTTATTTTCCAACTCAGTTATGTACAGTCATTTTATTAAAAAAAAAAAAAAAAGAAAAATCATCTTGTCCAGCACAAAATATGAACTCAGCAATTCCCAGGAACTGATTGCAATGCTCTTTTAAAGAGGCACTAAAAGACCTGTTTCCTGACCAGTCATCGTAATAAAGCACATGTCCTTTCTAAACATGTCTCTATTAAGAGGTACTGACTGAATCAAGGTCTTCTTGATATCTATGGAATTCTAGAGTTTTTCTGGATTCTGGGATATTTGCTCCCAAATGGATTTGACAGTTACAAACTTGTAAAGAAGCTAAGAGGCCACCCAAATCCATATTAGGCCACCAAAATCCATATTAGATTCTCTATCCCATAAGGCCTTATTAAGGAGGCAAGGATTTTGATGTGCGATATCTTTTATTGGACCAGTTGCGTGATTGGGATACACTCAAACCAGTTGCTGAATGCAAGGCATTCTTCTTCAGGTCACTCTTTGCTTTTCATCGATGTCCTGAACCATACCAGCTACAGCATCACTCAACAACTACCAAGACCTTATCAAGTTGCTTCACATTGAAAACCTGTGAAAAATGAAAGCAATGGCTGTGCTGACCATGAGACAGCAAAAGATTTCATATGAATCCAAGTAGAATGAGTGCATTCCTTCTGTAATTTTGATTAGGAACTAATTCACTCTGATTCAGGAAAACATTGAGGCACATGCTTAAGTCTCACTGAAGTAAAATATAAGCATGTGTTTGAAGGTAAAGGCACATCTAAATTCTTTCCCGGATAGGGCTGAACTTAACCCTGCAGTTAATTGCTTTCTTGAACCAGAGGCCTAAGAAACTAAAGCAAGTCTTGCACAACTAAACACACTCTCTCATAAGAGCGTATATATGCACACACAATACATGCTTTTTTTTGGTCATCATTAATTCCCTTAATTTTTTGCCAATATAATTGTTTTGATCTGCTCTTTCAAGCCAGTGACTTCCAAGCTGAATTCCACAGGCAATAACTGACCTATAGAGTCATTTTTGTATTGGTCCACAAAACAAATATTTTCAGACCCGTAGCTTTAGTGTCTGGAGATTGATGAGAGCTGTAGAGAGCATTTGCTCTTTCAAATACTCTTTCTCTCTTTCAAATACTCTGCAAATGGGAAGAGCTCTAGAATCAAATGCATTGTACCACTGAGAGTTGAATATTCCCCATACCTATTACCCCAGCCATCTCAAGTGGCATTCATAATGATGCCATTTCCTTTCACTTTTCCCTTCCACCCTTGATCTGTAGATATAAACGCTCATTCCTATTTCACCCACCCTATTTGCCACAAACATTAACTCACTCCTTTAAAGAGATTATTTCCATGATTCCAGAGGAAATTGCCCCCCAAACTATCACGCAAAGGAGTTGTGTTCCTTGATGGTTAAACAGAACACAGATTCACCACCCTCTTGGGTACACTTGGGTTAATAATAATACCAAGGCAGTAAGCCAATGGTGCTAGCTCCAGGTCATGTATTTATATGCAGGCAGTGAAGAAAATATAGGAGCAAAACTTCCATGTCAGTTTTATCTCGAGTTCACCGTAAACTGCCTAGGGTTCCTTCGGGGGAACTGTGTTCTAATGAGACATCCACAAAGTGAACGATAATTTACTCCAGGCTTCTGAATGAGACAAGTACCCACTTTTGGGTAGAAATAACTGGCTTTCCTTTTGCAGGCCTCTTTAGAAACTTTACATGGACGTTTTCATTGGGTAGAAGAACCCAAACCATTTTGTTTTAATGTACTGCTGCTGTTAGCGCTAGCCTGCCACAATCTATGCAATTGTCTCTGCTACAAAAGGTAAAAGTATATTTTATATCACTCTAGGCTAGGTCACCTTAAAGATAAAATACATAACTACAGAATAAAGACCGAAAACACAGAATAAATTGTGTACTTGCCAATGAAATAAAAGAAGGAAACTAATTAAGTATCTATTTGACAACTGGTAGCCAATTTAAACAGGTAAAATTGTGACCCCGCTAGGTTAAGTTTCTAAAAGCCAAGAAACGGGCAGCCTGCTGCACATGAGATAGACAATTAGAGATGAAAGCTCTAAAGCCTGAAGGCATATCATGTATTATAGATATTACAAAGTGGGTACCCTGTGTAGGCCTCACATCTTGTATTCCACGTTCAAAAAGGGACTGAATAAATTCATGGATGCTTGGAGATGTTTCTTCTGGCCTTTCTAAAACACTATTGGTTGCTGTCAGGTAGGGTATCGAAGAGCGGATAGATCTGCTCTGACCCAGCATGGATCTTCTTATGTTTTTATCTGGGGTGCGTTTGCTAGCTATCGCTTCCTTTTGCCCTTAGCTCAGTTACGCTATGATGGTTTGTGGTTTATTTTGCGGTATGAACCAGTGGTAATATTTGTTCTGTCAGATGATTTCCTGGTGGCCACTACACCATGGTAAAGTATTTGGTTTACTGCCAGGTTAAAGAAACAATGCTACGGACAGCAGAATTTCCTGGAGTTCTTGGGTTTCCCTTGGGTTCTCCTATGCAAGAGTGACTGGGTCTGAGCTTGTTTAGCTTACCAGATCTGAGAGGAAGGCCTGGAGGAAGGCATGTAGAAAAAGCCAAGAACTTTCAGACTTACTAAAGAAACAGTAAATTGCCCCAAGATTTTCCAAACTGCAGGACTGCCTCACAGTCTAATAAGCAGGCATGTTTCAGGAAAAGCAAGATGCTGGAAAGCATTTAAAAATTGAGCTGGAGTGAAATGGTCAAGCTGTCCTGTGGGCTGACTGAGATGTGGAGCTTACAGCTTACCTGCTGGGCAATGCTAACCTACCTCTGGTTCTCGCTAGTTGTAAGAGCACCTTACTTTTATAAGCAGTACGTTCAGTCAAAACTAGAGGCACAAGCGAGCCAAACAAGCACTGATGCCATTAAAGTGAAACGCTGTGCTGACTTGGAGTTCATAACTCACTTTTATTTTGGACAGATGAGTAAAACTGTCTGACATTTTGGCCCGTTTGTGCTTTTATCAACAGAAGTCAAAACAAAAATTTTCTGGGACCCCCCAGCTGAAATCTGCTCACATCTGAACTGTGATGCACACCAACCAATAAGATGGATTGCCTCATCACAGGTACCAAAAATAGACATCTTATTAAAGACAAGTAAGCAATGCACTTGGACATATCATGCACTTTTGATCTTGCGCTGCACTAGTGTACAAGTTTTAAGCAATATGAGGGGACGACCATTAATCGCAAAATGTTAACGCTTTAAACCTGACAAAGACTAAAAAATTCAATTTGATGGGATGCGCTTAAAATACGAAATGGGGACAATACACTATATTCATGGCAGGGTCTGGCCCATTACCTCCCTTTTATTCTTTGACATTAGAAAGTGAAGTGTAACATAGCATGACAGATTAGAGATTTACAAGACTACCCTTTTCTCCCTGGAACTTATAGCAGGCAACAATCAGAAATATGCCCAAGGGATGGAAATTAAATGAGCTTTAAAAATGCCACTGCAGAAGTGTATTCATGTTAACTCCAAACCATTCATGGGTAGGAATTATTTTGGATGGCCCTTCCAGAGCTGTATACACACTTGGCTCAGTTTTACAAGGACTCATGTAGGGAATTATGAAAGACCAACCCGAAGTATCTGAAGAAAAGCATGGGCAAAATTCTGCCCCTGGCTCAGCACTGCCAAACCTGCTCGACGCTGGTGGTCGCTCAATAGTTAAAAGCCCATGGAAACCACCAGGAAATGGGCAGGTGAAATATGCAATGCAAGTCTGCTCCAGACTGCAAAGGAAAAGACCTAAATACCACACTTTGCTCTATGTGTCTATAATACAGGCACAGTATCGTTTTATAATGAAATGGGTAGCCAATTTACATCAGCTAGTATTTTGCTCATCGTTCATCCTGTTTTGATAAAAAGGACAGTGAACAGAAGAATGCCTTTTTTGCTCCTATTCTCTAGCGCTTAAAAAGGGTAATTGTTGAGGACATGCCAGTAGTAGATACCTCTATTAGTGCCCACGTGCACCTGCTATTTGTGTCATTCCTTCTACGCTATTTTGCGTTCCTCTCTGGCTGATGACATGTTGCAATTCAAGACTGCGCAAGTTACATCTGTGGCCAAAGGAGCCACCGTGGGGGCTGTATGTCCTGCAGAGATTTGGTTGCATCTAACTGGCCTTTAAAAAACTTGTCAAATCTTATGCATATTCTTTATTGAGAGGACAATGGGGAATTGCCCTTTTCCAGTGTGATTGAGGCGAATGCTGCAGCTCTTATGGGGGAAAACCTCCTTTGGTCTTAAATAACTTCTAGAACTCTTTCCAAGAGCAATTAGCTTAGTACTGAGCCAAGTCCTCCATCATGGTATAGGGGCGGCTGTGAAGCTGCATGCACTGGCCTCAATTCTGGGTTGCATCCTCGTGATTCAATGGCCCCGTAAAGCAGCTGAATAACACACCAGAGAATTCTCCGGGCATGTGAAGTAAAGATGAACTAGTTAGTTCAAATAAATGATTCTTCTTTACCACTGAATCTTCAGTCACTTAAGAACCAAGCTCAAAAACCGGTTTTTTTTGCAGGCTCAGCACTTCCAGCATGAACTACAGGCAGACATGAGAGAAGTATTGATGAAGGATGCTCCTGTGAGACTTCCAGCCCAGTTTTGCCTATCCAAGAGGCTCAGATATGTTAAATGCGGGTTTGAACGCTTCTCCCCAAGCTGAGTTTCTTTTAAAGGTGCGTGCATTCTGCAGCAGTAATGGGTGCGCTCGGCTTTGGAGTGGAGGCCAGTGAATTTCTTCTTCTTTGTATTTATGCCTAGTAAAGTGCTCACACAGGTGGAAAGCAATCCAAATCAGCAGTGCTCAATTTGGTGGCACTAAGTGGCTCTAAGGCCACAGATGGGTAAGCAGCTGCACAGATCTGCTGCGCTGTCTTTTCATCAAAGACAGTCACATCCTAAAAAGGTAAGCTAATCAGGTTACTCAAGCCTTTTGTCCTTAAACGAAACGAGAGTGCTATGTACTGCACATCTGCCAACTTAAGTGGTTTTTGGCTCAGCGTAAGGAAGAACAGGTAAGGTAAGAGCAATCTGCAGTGATGTGGGAACCTCTATCTTCCTTTACAGAAGAGTCCTCTTATTAAAGACAAGTAAGCAATGAACTCGGAAATATCATACACTTTAGATCTTGCGCTGCACTAAACTCATGTACAAATTTTAAGCAAAATTAGGGGGCAGGTAAGTCCCCTTTTCATGCAAGAATTAGATGTGAACTTAGCAAGTTGCAATCTCCCCAACCTCTTAAAGTCAATGCTTGCTCTTTTCTTCCTACTAGGTTGTAGGATTATTCTGGAGTCAGTCATATAAAATATCCCCGCACCACCTCTCTTGAGCCAACTTCAGCAGCAAGAACTAGGGTCTCAAGCACTGCAAAGAAAATGATATCGCTTCCCCAGAACTAGGTAAAACTGGCTCAGTCTCAAAATTTTGCTGCTATATACCCCATAATGTTCAGCTGACTTAAGGCACAATAACATTTCTTGGTGAGACGACAGCAAGAGAAGACGAATAGCTCTGCCTTATTTATTTCAAGGACTCAGAAACTTAGACCCCTCTTTGGGTTCAGACTCACACGTTCTATAAAACAGTGGCCTATGGAGAACTGTAGCTTTTTCAGCTCGACTGATCCTGATGCTGCAGTTCCAACGGAGGGAAAAATGCCTTTTCTCTTAAGCAGTACTAGATCTTCTCTATATTCATAAATTTACCATTTCTCTCAACATAGTACTTGGTTTAGAAAGAGTAATCTGTGTCTAAGACACCCATGCAGTTGACACTGCAGAACATAAGAAGAGTAAATAAGGAAATTAGGGGAGAAAAGTCCTTCTTGTTCATTTGGCCCACCCCTGCACATTAAAAGATTGCTGCCAAGGCTGTATATACTACTGCTGTTAGAAGTATCTTCTCTAGCTACCCCCAGGAGGCTGTTCCATTCTGCAATAGATGTTGCTGGTAGAAAGCTTTCTCCAGGTATTCTTCTATGCTTCTGGTTATCCTTCTTAGCTGAGCACATTGTAATGACTATCATTCACCTTAGAAATTGGGCAGTAAGGCACTCACGGGCTGCCCATACTGCTCAATAAAGGCAAGATGCAGGAAGAACATCAAAATTTCTTGTGTTTAAACACATTGCTGTAATCAAGTATTCATGAAATCCCTAGCTTACCGACTGCTTGAATACAGCTTCCATTAAATCTATGTTTATTGGAGCTGACAGTCGTGCAGAATTTGACTTAGACAATTAATATGCGGGAAGATACTGTAAAAATGTAACAAGGGGGAAATTATTGCATTAGAATGTAGGATGGGTTTTTGGGTAAGGTCATTCATTTTTATGATTCTGTTTAATTTCGATTTGCCAGTCTGCCCTCCTTTCATTATCCCATGGGCCAGTGTTAATAATCAAGATCTATGTTATATGCTTTGTGGTATAATTAAAGTCACTGCTTAATTAGAAAACCTAGCTAGCACTAAACAAAAGGGAATCAATAATGCATCTAATGGGAAAAGCCAGAGAGAACTTTGGTTTGGTATCAGAAATAGCTGAGAACTACTGCTGCGCATCCAATATCACTTACGTCTGGTTCAGACTAGAGACCTGAACCTTGGTCCCCTTAGTCTAAGGGAGTACTCTGATTGCCAGGCTGTTTGCTAGTCTAGGATGGGCGTCTTCACGTGTCCCCTGCTGGGTTTCTTCCATTTTGCATAAATAAATATTCCTTAGAGAAAGGAGTTGGACCTTGGTCTCATACACCCTACATGTGCAGCTTAATGGGCCGTCTATTGAGTCAGTCTCTATCCTGCTCTATTTTGTTAGCATCATTCTTCTTTGTATAACTAAATATATATACAAGAATGAGACAGACTGACTCATGATAGTGCTAGCATTCAGGTGAGATCTGGCAGTCCAACATCCAAAACCCTGCAGTAACAAACAATTAAACATTTCCACAAAAAGTAAGTACTCCAGAGTACAGACCAGAGTACTGGAGAGAGAAGGAATGGTCCCAGACCAGCCAAGAGCTGGATGATCCCAGGGCACCTCACTGGGATGTAGGACGTTCAAGTCCTTGATCTGAAACAAACAGAGCAGGACTTAACCTGCATCCCAGGTGAATATCCTACCACAAGCATGTTAAACAAATGGCCAGCAGAACCTCTTTATCTGGCCTGATGGGCTACTGTGGGCATGGGAACTTGGGGGGATGTGGCCTGCTACAGCATCTGGGGCCCTTTGGCCCCAGTGGACATAGCCATTGGCAGTGAATATAACTCAGTGCTGCCTCACCTAGACTTACTCCCCCAGATCACACTATCACCACAGTGGCCATTGCAGCAGCCCTCACACCCCATGCTAGATCCAGCCCACACAGACCCCTGTAATCCCGATGCAGCCCAAACCCTCAACTGAGTTGGATACCCCTGTCTTAATAGGACAGTTAATAGCTATTCTGTGATGGATTAGACCTTCAGAAGAGCTGCCCCTCTCCCCTACTCATTTTCATTAAACAGCTTCCCAAGAGGTCTTGGTTTTGTTCCTGGGAAAAGAGGGAAAGTTGCAAAGGGCATGGGAAGTATTCCACACCTGGTTCACTGGCTTGATTCTTGCCTAGAAGATGGAAAATGGGGAATGGGCTGCCTCTAATGAGAAGTGGAGAACTACAGGACCTTGACCTTCAGTGTAAATGGCAGGTAGAGGAACTGAAAGAAACTTTGGCAGGGCTTGTGTTAAGGTTATAGCTACAAGGGCAGCAGGGGGGAGGAGGGAAATGTTCTCCTTCAATGGCACAAACAGGGGTTGTGTGTGCTGGATCAACAGTCCAAATCTCTTAGGCTCACATGCACTTTGGCTGGAAGCATGCATGAATGATGGGGAGTTTCCTTATCCTAACAAAATCTGAAACCAGAATAATTTTGCCTCCTCCGTGCAGTTTTCACAGCTCCAGTTACAAGCCCCGTATAGTCAAATAGGAACTGTTTTTTAAAGCTCTACTATAGGCCTTTGGGATGCACAGATAGCAAAATAAGTGCAAGTGGCCCAGAGGCAGCAGCATGAGCAAATTTAGGTTGTCAATTGACATCCCAAATGAGCTGAGCCAGAATTATGATGCTAAGCACTCTGTGCAGGCGTTGTTCAGAGCACTGGCTCTCCAAGGAGGAAACTAGCAAAGGAACGTACTTACTCAATTCAGCGACTCTATTCCTGTCTGCTCTCGGGCAAGATGGAAAGTCAGATGAAAGTCAGCTGCATCTATCTGAAAGCCTTGGCACCAATTATGTACACAAACACAATACGGCTTGTGCAACCATTCCCACTCTGAGCCACAATCTGGGATAGACCCTCAGTTAGCATGGGTTGGAATGGCTTCATTTAAGTCATTGCAGCTACGGAGATTTACACCACCAAAGAATCTGCTCCACCATATGTAAACAAGAAAGGCAAATTAGCAAGACAACAGCCCTCCATATAAACACATCACGGCCGCAAACACAGCCAGATGGAAACGGATTGTTTACATGCTCATATTGAGCAAACTAGAGTGTGGGCCCCAAGCAAAGCCCTCCGCTCACGCGCACAGACACATGCACGGTTGCACACTCGCAGATACAATAGGTATTTAAAATCCATATCTGAACATGCATTCTGCAGCCAACTGACATGCTTCAGTCAATTTTCCTATGTAGTTGTCTTCCCTTAAACATACAGAGTTTCAATCTATCATACTCCTCATGGCTAACTGTTTTCATTTCATTTTTCACAAGTGCTCCGTTACGCTCTCTATTTTAACTACTTCATATGTGACAAGGGTCACCATCCTTTTAGGAGAGATGGGTCAATTTGTACAGATCACTCCGAAGACGTGCCACTGTGCCCTCCCTCCCACCACACGTTCTCCCAGCTACTGAATTGCTACCAACATCCCAGCCCGATGGGCCAGAACCGGCCCGCGGGTCACAGGTGCCCAAATGCTGATATGAAAGCATGTAGGATTGCCCAAGCCTGAACTCTGAACTTCAAATATCACCTAAGTCATGGTGTTATATGTTTTAAGTATAATATTCTTGGCTTGGTAGGGAGAAGGCCAAAAGAATCTAGCTGACCAGCTTTTTGTTGCCATCCCAAAGTGGCACATATGAGACAATTCTGATCAATTTTTTAACAGAAAAAAGTTCAAAAGTTTCAGTTCAACTGGCATTATTTCATTTCATATATATACAATTATTATTATATATAATAATAAAAATGATAACATCTGTTAGGTAAAAAAAAATTCTGACAACTAAGCATTAGGGCTGTGCGAAGCTTCAGTCCCCGATTTGATTCAGCCTGATTTGGTGCCTGAATTGCCAATTCTGAATTGAATCAGAGGACCCTTTAATTTCTCTGAATCGAATCTGAACCCTCCGAATCATTTCAGAGAGATTCAGAAAGATTCGACAATTCAGAAATAGACACAGCTTTAAATGTTTTTTCTACATACCTCTAGGTAGCAGGTGGCTGATTACTGCTGTAATGCTGAGGTGCACTGAGTGTCTCCCAGAAGTGCGGCGGGGAGGGGTCCCAGCTGACTTCCTGCTCTTTGGGCGGGGGGCTGGACTCGATAATCTTCTGAGGTCCCTTCCAGCCCCAATGTCTATGAAATCTGTGAATCAGGAACAGTGATCCAAATCAACAAATCGAATCACTGTCCCTGATTCAGGCCGAATCCGAATCCAAATTGAATAAGGATCACTTCGCACACCCCTACTAAGCATTCCAGTGGAAACTAAATCATTTCAATGGTGCATAACAATTTTTTTCCACAATTGTAACTTTATGGAAAATTTCAAGATCTCAGGTTTTACCTCTATTCCAGAACTACCTACCTACCTACAATACTGGAGGTTTCTCCAGCTTGGAAATGACACTTCCTAGTCAGCCTCAGAGTTATGCCAACTTAAGAGCTGTTTCTTACCAAGGGGCAAGTTACCCTGTAGTCGGATACCCTCTAGTCAATCTGGGTAGAATTTAAACTACAAATGTTAATTTTAAACATTTCCAGGCATTTTCCTTTAAACCATGAGGTGGACAAGTGGGGCCCCCAGACTATCCTAGAAGTGGGCATAAGACAAAGGAAAGGGAGAGTGGCGGTGAAGGTTGTTCTACAGCACTCAAGCTGCCCCTCTTCCTTGTGTTGTTTCAATAATAATGGCTCCTGTATCTTACCTTCCTTAGAAGCCACTTACTTTCTTTTCATGGGTCTACAGGAGCCTGAAATGCAGCTGACTGCAGAAGCAGCTCATTTCAGGCAAACCCTTGCTTCTCTTCTCTCGGCACTCAAGATTCCTTGCAAGAGCCTACAAGGCTTTCCTCAATAAAGGTGTCAATGGGCAACTCCACCGAAGTGGTGCTTCATCTCCTGCTGAGGGAGGGAATAGGTTCATCAGAATCTATAGATGTGAGGAATAGGCAGAAAATAAAGGTGTGTCCTGATAGCCAGGAAAGTCCCAGAATCTCTGAGCACAGCCGGGCAGGGCAATTCCTGATGGGAAGTTTCCTTTCTAGCTAGTGCCATTTCCATTGGTTGATGTTACTAAACACCCCAAATGAATAAAAAAAGGAGTGTATTTGCCAAATCTACTCCCTCTATTCCCCCTCGACCCCTTTGATAGCCCTATTTGATCAGCTCCAGCATACTTGCTGATAGGTAATTATAAAAGCTTTTCTTGAAGTACAGTGTGGAGTGAACCATTAATTACACTTCAGAACCTCAGAGATGCAATTCCTTTGCTATTGTGAAGCAGCTATAGCAAGCAACTAAAACGCCTGCCTCTATAAAAAGGCTGAATAAATGAAAGTAATTTCCTTGAGACCTAGATTTCTCTGCTCTTTATGGCTGAAGATTTGAGTTCTTTCAGCATTAATAAGTTTGCTCTTTAAGGGCTACATTTTCTCAATATAAACATCTAGGAATATAACACAAAGAAATATCTTCTCTGGCTGAACATGGACCAAAAGACTGAATCCATTTATTAGTACTATTGCCACCACTTCGCTGCCACAATGTGCTAGGTATCTGGCTGCACAAAAGGAATCAGCTAAATTAAAGGATCCTGCCAACTGGTCCCGTTTCCTCTTAAAGGGTGTGTAGCTCTTGTATACGCTCCTGGATAATATTAACTTTCCTCAAATGTATGTGTATTGCATCACGAAAACACTGTTTGAAACGTGTGCGTTAGATACAAACCTCACCTTCCCCTCCAAGCTATTTTGATTGCAAAGTCTAGCCCTAAAAAAATAGGAAATGCCAGGCTTAGAGGGGTTGGGCCAGCTTAATTTGGCCCCTTGTGACCCACATTGTGCACTGAAATAAGCAGGGCGATCTTGTGAAATTGTCATGCAATAAAAAAACAAAAGGATAATAATGCATAGGACCCAAGGGGCAGAAGTAAGGTTGTATAGGTGACACCAAAGCTAGGATTTCCTCATTTTCCAGAACTTCGTTTTGTAACCTAAACAAGGATTTTAGTTTTATTTTCAGATTTTTATGCAATTTCCTAGCTTTCTGAAAGGAAAAAGGTCAAATCAAATTCTCTCATTATGTACAACTGTCCCATCACTCACAATCTAGAAAAATGTAAGTTTATAACTTTCCATACCACAGCACAGAGAGCTTGCCCTTGTGCTATGGTATGGATGTCAAACTCACCTTGTGCCCTGTGCCAGATCTGGACCCCAGGGTTCCTTGTGGGTCAGATATGGACTGGGGCGCAAGGAAACTGCTGCAGGAGTGGCATTTCTGGCTCTGCTGGAGCACATGGCCATGACAGCAGCTTTGGCTGTGGACCAGAGCATGAGACAGTGGTGACAGCAACTGTCTCCAACCCAGAGAATATGGCGATGGCTCCAGCTCCCACCAGGTGCCCTATGCCCAAGCTGAATGTCCCATGCCACAGCCAGAGCCGCCGCCATTGTATGCCACTTGCCACGGCAGCAGCTCCAACATCTGGCTGGGACTGGCAGCCAGTGGTGACCAGTGACGCAGCACGAGGATGACTGGGGCTGTGAGCCTCCCTTGTCCTTCTGCTGCTGATCACCACTCTTCAGCAGGCCACTCTTTCCCCCCACCACACCCCATGCTGGTAGTCCAGCAGGCTGTATAGAGCAGCTCTCGATCTGGCCTGCTGGCCATATATTTGACAACCCTTGTGCCACAGGATCGCTGGCAGCAGAAAAAGGCTGATATCCCCATTTGAAAACATCAGACAACTGGTATTTAGGTGCCCAAGCAGACATTTAGGCATCTAATTCCAAGCGTTTGTTTAAAAATTCTTACTACAATTCATATCAAAATGAACGTCACTTGCACACTTGCTCAGGCTGATTCAATTCTGTCTCTTGAATACAATTACCTCGGTTTTCAAGATTACTGTAAAAGGCCAGATGAGAAAACTGTCCATCTAAGCAGGTAAAGGTCATGGCAGTTTTGCAGTCATGATCCCTTCCTCTCTCTCCCCATTATCACACACATGCGTACGTGCACACAACTTAACCTGCATACGCGCACTTTTACAAATACACACGCGCGTGCACGCACATTGGCTAACTGGACAATACAAAGACCCAATTCACTTTCCTACTGCAGCCATCAGAACCGATGCTCAGAACATGGAACCTGAGAAATCTTAGTGTTTCCAAGGAGAAGTTTTCTATTAAACATGAATTCCCCGCAGAAATCTAGATGGCCAGCATTGGCTTTCCACAGAAAGATTACTGGCTCCTAAACTGAAGCTCGCCTTCCTCCTACCCATGGCAGAGAAAGGGACGAGAGCATTCTAGCCAAGTTCTTCTAGTGCTTTGACTGCAGGTACCCTATAAAAGAAAAGGAGAAGCAGGAGGGTAAGCCTCTTTGGATTACTCCTTAGCTGATCCACCATGTGCTGAGAAACCAAGTACCAGCAGAGAAATGCATTAGTCAATAGCATCCACAGATTAGCCTAGCAGGTGAACGGCCTCAACATGTCAATAAAGCACTCAGCAGCATCAGGGAATTGCAAATGGGAGACAAATAACCCCCTTTTCTCATCCCTGCTTTCCTTTGATTTGTCCTTAACTTGATGAACACTGCATAATCCAAATGATGGGTATGTATGTCTATCTGAAAGCAGATCAAAATAATTCCATCACAAGCATGATTGACTCCTTTGATATGCATTGCAACAAAAATAATCCTGCAGGATGTTGGGCGTTAATGTGGATTTCAGAAGCACTTCTCTAGAAAATTTAGACAGCCAGTAATGACTCCTGCTAACTGGATTGCACTTTTAAAAGCACTAGCATGTATTTTAATAGATGTCAAAGACAGAGAATTTTCCACTGATATGAAGCTGCCAGTCAAAATCCCAGTTCAGTCCAGTGCAAGACTTTTCAGTTCAAAGATTGTGAAATTCACCCATCAGCCAGAACAGATCCACTCTATTCCACTCTAGTTTTGCACCAGAACATATTTTACAAGTATTGTTTCCGTTGCTTGCATCTTCTCAGAAAAATAACAGTCCAAAATTGCTGGACTACAGACATTAACCATAAAGGCTTACAACATTTTATAAGCAAGGGTCACCAGTTTAACCCCACAATCAGCCAATTTAGGGCACAAAAAATGCAATGGGAAATCAGCTCTCTCAAAATGCTGTTCAGGATCAAACCTAATTAGCTCATACAAAGAGGTTCTTTTAATGAAAAATGGCATGAGTGCACCTCAGACGGTAGGGGAAGGCAAAACCAAGCATATTTCCTGCACAATGTTTGGGCTACATATTTGTATTTTACTCCTATTCTGTAAATTGTAATTTTAAATGTACTGTAATTAATTCTAATTGCCATATGGAAATAAAATGCATGAAAACCTGCTGCTTGACCAGTACTAGGTATTTTTCTTTCTTTCCTTTTTTTTTTTTTTTCCTGGAAAAGACTTTTGATTCTAAAGCTATCTGTAACTGCAGCAGGTGGAAAAGCAGGGAAATAATGCAATCAAAGGAGAAACGGCTTAATGGCAGGGCTACACAGGTGCACAAATTTCCTTGCATTGGAGTGAGACAGGGAGGGGACTCTCATTCAGTGTCATTTGTACTGCTATGTTCTGAATGTATATTCCTTTTGTGAGAGGGTGGGGCGCGTTCCCATGTTACTGTATGGATGAAAATGCATCCTTAAAAAGAAATAAAATTGTGGCACATTTACTTGAGACACATTAGTAGATATAACAACTACATTACTGTATAGTAAGTGAACTAAGACAGGGGAAATGTCCCACAATCAGTAGTTAAAGTACAGTGAATGTAGAACTCCATTAATATTCAAGTGACTTGCACCATGCAAAATAGATTCGCTGTCACATATTACAAGCTCCGCACGTGCTGCATCACTCCGTTCACGTTCATAAACCAGGCACAGAAGTACGCGCACGTGAGCAGCTGAGCATAATGCTTTTTGACTTGCATCCATAAAACCTTCTGCTGTATGCAAATGTCAGGGTTTAGACCTGCCAAAAAGGAGGTCAAGTTGGGCAGGAAGAATAGTGTAGAGACAGAATATTGGAGTGGGGCTCAGAAGATTTGGCTTCAACTTCCTGGCTTCTCGTGTGACTTTGGGCATTAATTCTATCCCGTTCCTAACCGGTAAAATAAAAATATTGCTATTTTGTTGTATAGTCACAGGAGCTTTTCGCAGATAACATTCATGCATGATTTTCAGGTTCCCAGTGAAGAGGGCCACAGAAGTTAGGGATCTCTAGGCAAGTTGGACACTGTATGAAGTCATGCACAACAGGACCATTGAGGCTTTTCCAAGTTACACAAAGGCTGACATCCAGTTCTTGCTGGCTCCTAATGAAAACCCGGCATCCCAATTACTTAAGCACCTGTGAACAACTCAGTCTCAGCTTCTAGACAGAGCTGTATATTGCTCAGATGGCAGCAAGTTTCTTAGGGTACAACATCCAGATATAATGCTGAACACCAGGTACGTATAGTGAATGTAACTAATGATAGTCTTTGCTCTTTATGTTTGTACATGGCCCAAATGGTGCCTCTGAGTTCCCAACAACTATGCTGTTTAAGCGTCTGCAAGTCTAGAGTTTCAAAGAAAAAAAGAAACATGTGCCTTATGAAAATTATAGTAGAAAAAGGGAAATATAATAAAATATACCAACCAAACAACTGTGGACTCCCTCCTGATGTGCACAGATAATACAAATCCCTGCCTTCCCCTGAACTTTCACTCATTTTTCAAAGCAAATTTGAACTGAGGGGTTTTTTTTTAGATTCATACATAGCCAGGCACAGATGTTTCAACTTCCAGCTCTCAGACCCATCCGAAAAGTTTCAAAACAACACAAGGGGAAGGTGTTTCTCACAGTATTTCAGACCTTGTATGAGACAGCATGTTCTCGTGAGAGTCCCAGCCATACCAGGCATGTCATATAGGTTTGGTTAATGTGTTTCTAAGCCAACTCTCAAAGCTTCTAAGTAAAGGTGAGGGAAGGTCAAACCGCAAATGTGACTATTGCCAGCTTTAAACATCCTACAAGCTTTGGAGGTAGATCCAAACTTTGTGGCTGTGGCCTCCTTTTTTGCAGTTCATTCGCTCTCGCTTACCAGCCATCTGAGTCTATTGGCTAATGACACATTTGCTCCAAAGGCCACTGAAGTCCATTTGAAATATTTCCACCGACTTCAATGAGCTTTGCACTAAGCTCAAAATACAACTTTTATAGTCACAGGATAACTCCAGATCAGAAGCTTTGCCTCTTTCCTATTATAATCCAATGCTGGGTTTTTTTTGTGACACAGAGATAGATATGACATCCAGACAATGTTCTCTTCTCTCTCTATTCAGCCTATCTGATCTAGGCTTACTTTTCTATAAGAAAGCATCTTTGTACAAACGTGCAACGTAAACACTTCTGAGACTAGACTGGCCCAGGGAGAAGCTAAGGGAAGACATAGGTAGGCTGAGGTTTCCTTTTGCTGGATTTCATTCTTGGCAGCTTGAACCATCTAAGAACCTTATTTATATTGTAATGTGATTATTGAGCATGGCTATTGTACTTAACTAAACTTTCCACCCCACTTACTAAGCTACTTTTTATTTAACTTTGAGCTCTGCCTGGGAGCCCCAAAGGAGATTTTAAAACAGAAGATTATTATTAGAAATTAATTAAGGATACTTTTCAATCCATCTACCAAGAGTAACTAAACATTGCTGCTGATCTCCACTGCATTAAAACATTACTGATTTGTCATTCTGAGGATGACAGAGAGGGACGGCTCTTCTGGAAGATACAAAACAGTGTACATATGGAAAGATTGGAAAGCCACTTAATGCAACCGATCATAAAAAAGTAAAAAATATTAAATACGTAATTGCTGTGTCAAATGCAGTGTAGACATGTGAGGAATAAAATATTAAAGTACAAATAGGCATATTCCATAGACAGTAAAAAAATCTTAAATGCATCTCTTACTATAATTAAAGGGCCCTGATTTGTTGCTCTTGGTACCCATTTCAATACAACAGAAAGAGGAATAAATACCCCACCTATACAATTCTTTCACAAGAACATCGTAAGTGCAAATAAATACAAGGAGTTTGATTTGACATTTTCCCTCTTAAAATTAGCAGTCTATAAAATAGTGCTGTTTTGATTAGACTGGTGCTGCTATGAATCCTACAAGCACAGAACAAGGTTGTTGCCTCTGAAAACTGAGCTCATGTGGCTTTTGTCAAGGTTTTTAGTGAACTAAAACAAAGTCCATGTTTTGAAGTAATGTTTGATTCAAGGACACAGACACCGGTATATTGCTGCTTTCCTTGTAAAATTAGCTATGCATGTTGCTATGGGTCTTCAAGCTTGAGATCGCAATTGGCCTTTATAATTTTCATTAAATTCGGCAGTATATACATGGCTGACCTTTTCCTGCATGCTGATGCTAAGGCGTGCAAAAAAGACTGTGTTACCAGCATCAGGGGAACAATAATCACTTGCAATAATAATAATAATGTGGGGTTCAACTTACTTTTTTGGTCTGTAGTCAGGAATGGACCTGTCCAGGGATATCCGGTCACTAAGCTGGGCGTTGTAACCATATTCTTCATACTTAGTCTCAGACTCATGACTGTCATCTCTCAGAGTAGCAGCCATTCCTCCCTGGCCCAGGCCTCCTGGACCTTCAACTAGTCCCATTGGCTTGGCTAAACCTAGAGGGGAAAAAATAAAATTAAAGTAACAGCACAGAAGAGTTTGCAGTAGGCTTGGGATCCAGGTGGGTTTTTTAAATGTTTAAGCAAATAGTGTTGTATTTATTCAAATACAAGACAAGGTTTTCTTCTCTCCAGTTGGCGGGGGGGGGGGAAGACTCATAGTTGCATACAAAAACATATTGCTAAGCACACCGTCTATCATTAAACTGCTGCCAAAAGCAGCATGTGCTCAGCAATAGCACACTGGGGAATAATGTGCTGATGGGAATCTAACACAAAGGTAAGTAAATGCAGCCTATCTAGATAAGACACATGGTAGTGCCCACTAACCTCAGTCCCCCTCACCACCGTCTCTTTTTCAAGTCATGATGAGCCACTACACTGCATGCTGTTTACTCCCACAGCCGAGCTGCACCTTTTGTTCCCATTTCCAACGATTTTTGTTTCTTCACCAGCCTTAAATGTCTGGCAAACGTCATGACATGGGGCCCCAAACAGTTCACCCAGACTCCCTCGATCTCTGAGGGTAGACACTACCCAATTCTCAAGCATCAAAGGAGTGCTGAATTTTTAAGCTCAGATGCAGTTTTTGGTAGAGCACGAGGCTAGCTAGGAAGCTTAGGCCTTTTTGCTACAATCCTCAGACTTGGCTCCAGCTAAAAGTTTCACACCTTTTAGCTAGTTTCTCTTATTAGCATAAGACATTGTAAGAAGCAGATCTGAAATCCCACACAACTCAGATTTAAAACTTCCTGAAATTTTGTGAAAGTCTTTATACTGGAAATGGCTTTTAAGGCAAGGGTCCATTATCTACACCTTCTATATTATGAATGAATAATACCAGTAATTATGAAACAACCAGCAAGGACAAAATTAGCAGCATTTGAAGTTTTCCCAGTCTTCCCATCCAACTCCACTGAGTAGCTAACTATTCCTCTAGCTGAACTTCCAACCAATTCAAAAGTTTTATTTTAGCGGCATATGAGAAACTAGAACAAAAATATTCCCCATCGTTCAGAGGGCCATACTTTTTCTAAACATAGACTAAAAGCTAACCATTCGTATTTTCATATCTGTCCATAGTTGTGTTTGGAAGGAATAAAATGACATACAACTCAAATTTACAGATCTCAGGGCTGGAAGGGACCAGTAATTAGGTCACTGAGGAAGATGTCTTGAATTACACAAGACAGGGAATATCATCCAGTTACTCCTTTGAGCCCAATTACTTTTACTGGACTATTGCATTTTTTTCCAGTAAGGCATTCAGGGATTGATCTGAAAGCCTCAAGGTATGCATAATCCACAACTTTCTTCGGTGGTTTGTTAATCACTCCAGCTGGAGAGTCAAGTACCTCCACATTAAGAAACTCACGCCCAAATATTATTCCTACTGGATCTTTCCATCAACTGCAAGAGAAACTCAAACATTATTAAAAGAAAATAAAAGGCATTGTGTAGCATACTCTAACGCTAGGAACTCTGGTCGAGACCCTCAGCTTGTATATCTAGCACAGCTTCATTGACTTTACCTGAGATATGCTGATTTTCACCATTTGAGAATCATGCCATGCATTTCCCAATTAGTGTTTTCTCTGAAAATAATGCTCATAAGGTCAGTTTCTCATTGCTAACTGTTGAGACATTAGTCAATGAACAACGCACTCAATAGCTATTACTCACTAATGCCTTCATTCTCATTTCAAGAAATCCATTCAAAACAAAAGACTCACATACAGATTCATTGCCAACAACATCCTTCCTGGACACTTAAATTGGTACCGAATTCTTACACACTGCAAGTCTTGATAATGAGAGCCCTGCTTTCTGCCGGGCTGACTACCAACAAGTCAGTACAAGTTAAAATTGTGTTTATAATAGTCTTGGGCTACTGTAAAGTCATGGGAAATGTTTTTCAAATCATTTATAATGCAGAGCAAAACAACTGGTTGACATTTCCAAAAGTAAGATTTTTTTTGAGAAAATGTAATTGAAGTTTAATAAAAAAGACAGGGAGAAACAATTAATGATATTTTCCAGAGGGTAGCAGCCGGAGGTGGAGAAAAGATGTGGGCGGAGTCCTTTGCATGGCAAAGTCAAGTCTAAGACGACCTTTTTTCTACTTTGTCAAATGGAGCTGCTGGGAATATCTTCTGCAAGGCATTATTCAGCTCCATGCAAACAGGTGGTCAGAAATCGCAAAGGGACATCGTGGGGGAAATGGCAACGTATTAGTGGGATGACAGACAAAACGTCAGCAGTGTCAGATTCAAGCAACACACCTCAATTCATATTTATACCGATAAATATTAGTGGCCTGCTTCAAATTTTATTCTGATCACCTGCAGATCAGGTGCTTGGTGCCTTGGCAAATCAAGCTCATTTTAGCTGGGTAACTAGAACATGGATTTAGCTGCCTAACTTCAGGCATTTGTGTCTGAAATGATTTGCTATAATCCTGCAAGGGGAAATCCCAGTGCAAGTTAGGCACTTATCAGCCATCTGTGCTTTTGAAACCTCTCCTAGTAGCTCACAAGCTCATTGCCATCTATCTAGTCGTGTTCCTCATTGGCATGCCCTGAAACGCTCAATCGGCTCAGAGTGAGTCATGCGCCACAGGGAACAAAGAGGGGGGAGGTAGGCGGGTGGAAAGAAGGCCTTTAGGAAATCTTCCTTGGCATGACCAAGCCATTGAAAACTATAGACTGCTCCAGGCAAAGCAGCCAACTGGGTTGCTAAAATGAAAGAAACACGTGAAACTCACACTCTGTCTCATTGTGGTTTGGTGGTGCAATGGGGGTGAGCTCAAGGCATGACTAGCGACTGAGACAGAGGAACAGAATAAGCAGGAGCGTTTTCCAAACCCTGCCCGGCTATTTAGACCTGGAATGGCTATAGGGGAAAGGAGGAACTTCAATACAGACTGCTTTAAAATAGTTCTTAAAGGTGTTTTGTTTTGGCAAAACGGAGGAAGGCTGCAGAATCCGTCTGAAGCTACAAATGCCTAACATCCATTTATGTCTATAGCCAAAAATAAATGACCTAAAAGAGATAACACATTTGTGCAAAGCAAGCAACTAGGCTAAGCTGGTATATTGGGCCAGTCACCCCCCACCAATTTCTGTCCTGTGCCTCTTAATACACTCTTTCTTGTGACCACCTGATTCTTTCCATTTCCTACAGATGTTTTTTCATCCAAGTTAGCTGCTGATCTCCTCTCTCATGTCCTTTCTCTCCCTCCACTCTGTGACTGCAGAAGGCCCAGCCAGCCCATTTAACAGGCTGTGCGACCTCTTAAGACACCTGAATCAGATCATGCATTTGGTAACAAGGGAGGATATCTGTGCTTAAAGTTGTTTATTATATACATCTACAAGCTAAATTAAAATCTACCTAAAATAAGTTTTTACATCAAATCCAGACTTCCTGCAAGAAAATAGGAGGAAGGTTCACGTGGGTGACCGAGAACACTTGCCTCTTCTTTCTCTTGGTGAAATCATATTTGTCCCCCTTTAAAAAGACAAATGCACCTGAAAGTGAAAGACTTCTAGTGAGGAGAGAAAATACATGCAGCCAGCTCACACTCAACAATTAGCACTCAGAGAGAAGTGCAGAACAGCCAGAGAATGTGTATAGGTGGCAGACTGAGTGAAACTAAAGCAAAGGTTTCCAAAGGCTATGAGATCTGCATCATTTATGTTGATTTCATTGGCCTTCCTTGTTTGCTGAAGCTATTCTTGGCTTTGCAGAATTTTTCAAAGTTAAAGCTTCAATAAGCTACAAAGCAGCTGGAGATCTTTTGTTCCTCTCTGGCCAAATCATTTATAAAGCATTGTTTGCTTGATAATACCCTTCTGTGGGATAGATTGCAATTTACCCTTAACATGGATCTTTGGTCTGGGTGCAAAGAATTGCGAGGCAAGTAGGAAAGATGGGGGCAAATAGATGGCCGGGCTCAACCGCCCAACTCACTGGACAATTTTGTTTTTGCTGGTGGAGGAAGTGTCATAATTTGCATTCGAGACAGGCCAGTGACAAAGACATGGAGATGAACACAGGACAGGAGTGGTGTCTCAGAGAACCAATGCTGGCTGGGGCTACCCTGGCCTGGATGTGCAGCCTAAACACTGTATATGTCCAGAGATGTACAAAGAGTCTCAGTGGTGCCTGTGTTTAAACAATACCCAGAACAATGGGACTCAATCCTGAGCCACTCCTCTGTCTGCGAGTTTATTCGTGATAAATAACAAGTGATCTACATGTTGCTAGGTGTTTCAAGACACAGACAGGACCGGTCCCTGCCCCTAGGTGCTTAATACCGTGCCACGTAGTTTTCCAGCCTGCTCCGAGAAAAACAGCATTTTTCCCCTTGCAAGGTAATAGAACCTGATCCTCATGCGTCACAAACTGCTATTCTTTATTACTCACTTCATTTCTAGGAAATGCCCATTAGGCATCTCTTTTCCACTTAAATTGAACAGATATTTTCTGGGAGCCTTCTTTTGCTAGAGTACATTAACCTGCTTGTGGCTATCATAATAAAACAACAGGGACTATATTACTGACCAAGGAACAGCAGTACTGCATTCCTGCACTCTGCAAGTACAATGAGGCACCATCACCGGCGGTGCTTAGGAGTAATTGATTTTATCATGCCTATGATTCAGCACATACAAATGAAGCAATTGTAACCCAAAATGTCAAACTCAAGTGTTTAATAGACCTCAAGGAAGATTTTCCAACAGATCAATTTTCTGTCGGAAAATACCAATTTGACAGAATGGAGACTCTTCAGGGGATCACAGGGATTTTTGTCAAAATTTGAAAAAAAAACAACCCCCCCCACCTACAGTTGAAGAACTTTGCTTTGGCAAGGAACTTTTAGATGATAAGACTCTAAAATAAACTGCTTTGACCAGCATCAAATTTTGAAATGTCTACCTTTTTCCAATATGAACTGAAAGGAAGCTTTGACAGGTTAGAATTGCTTGGAAATTCTGAGTTTGGACCAGGTCTAGCATTTAAGATGAAGTGATAATCTCAAAACAGAGTATTATGTAAAGGCCTGGTGTTGCAAGCTCATGCCCCGACAATTAGCACGTGCAAGATGCAACCATGAGCTACTTATGTCCGGTACCGACTTGGGTACCGTGTGTTCCTCAGATGAAAACACCCTGGGTGGGGGAATTGGGGAAACTAAGTTTCAAAAGGAAGATGCTTAGTAATTTCTGGTGAAAACAGAAGAATACAAAACAAAAAACCCCCATGATCCTATATGGGTCTCAAATAAGACACTCATGGAACTGAATGACCCAGAATAACCAGCCACATTCAAATGTCTTCACTCCACAGCCTAAATAGGCTGTGCAAAGCCCTGGAGTTGAAGCAAAAGTCAGCCCAGTAATGTCAATGGATTTACACTGGCATAAAGGACATCAAGATATGGCCCACTCACTTCAGTGGAAGTGACAGTTTTGTTAAGGTAGAAAGGAACAATGTCTATTTTTTTACAGTACAAGCTCTTCTTGGTTACAGGAAAAAAAAAAAAAGGAAATGGTTTTTCTGAAAGGCACAAGGACAAGAAAAACAACCATTCAGCATGTAGGAAGTATCAAGCAGTTTGTTTGCTATTTTTCTCACTGGAGAGATGCTTAGGTAGCCCACCTCAACCATGCATAATTATAATTATTTAGTATGCTTTGCTCCTAAGTGTGGTGTTTTAGTTGTTCACGCTGCTAATCTGATCTTGTTCTAGGAAACAGCCATTATCTATCCCATTTGCACTCCGAATGAATTGCTAAGGGTTTTTATTTTTTGTACTCATTACCTTCATTGTGCTGTAGCCTGATTGCAATTATCATAATAATGCAGTAATATTGACCAACATACAGCAGCAACTAAATAAATCATATCCAATTGCCACATTCTGCAAGTTCAGTGAAGACGTGGCTCTAAGATCAACTGAGTATGACTTATCTCACATTCTCTCCATGTAGCTGCAAATGCAGCCATTACAGACAGCATTTCATTTCAGTATTTTGCTAGTCAGTTAAACAGCATGATATTACTGTCGCTCATATACGATACCATTTATACAGAACTTTTTGCAGAGGATGCCAAATGGGCTTAAACCAATTCTGTGAAGAAATGACTTCCTTCACCATGGCAGAGGCTGGGGACGTTCAGACACATCACGACTCCTTGCACCCATTGGCATATGCATCTCAGCATGAAAGGGAAGGATGGGGGTGCTGGTTCTCTAGCACTGTCTTGTTCTTCCCCTCAGACCCTGTGAAGGGCTCTCCATGGGGACATGATCAGGATGTGGGTGCTCCATGCTGGGCAGAAGGCAGGGCTGAGGGAGGGCAGGAGACATTTGGTTCCCTCCTGTGCTTGGAAGGGCTTACATAGAGAAGGTGACATGATCTGGGATTGTGTTGCCTATTCCACAGAGCCTCCACCAAAGTCAAAAACCACCATTCAAAGGCAGGGAGAAGATCCCTAGCCATAGCCAGGGAGAATTAAGCACGGGCTCTTTCTGTGCATTTCCAAGGATCCAGGGCTGGGAGCAGGTCTTGGGACTTTCTGTTGACGAAAACACACTCCTTTTGACCATGTGGGGAAAACCTCATGGAAAGTCCTTCATCTCAAGTGCTGAATGATGCAGTCTGCAAGACTATGCATGGAAGGGAACAAACTTCAAGAAATACCGTTACGAGGCAGCAACTGATTGCTATCGATTTCATGGGGAAGGTAATGGGCAGCTCTGCAAGACCCATGGTAGATAGACAACAAAGTTCTTCACATTTCCAGCATTTCTGGGTTGTTAACACATTTTAACCCGGGTGATCGATGTTTTTTGTAAACTGCTGTGAAATCTGGAAAGTCTATTTGCATTTTAAATGTCTGTTTTTTACACCAGTGGATAACAAGAGTATGCGTTTGGGTTTGGTTGGTTTTTTTTTAAGTACTTGGAGTTTTCAACTGCTCTCTGAAATTGTCAATAATTTATTGCAGAGCAGAATCAACTCTAAAGAGATGCAATTACTTTATATGCTACTGGCGAGGAAGAACCCCCCCCAACCACCCCCCCTTACCCCCCAAACATATAATTGCTATTCCATCATGGGTTACTTAGGGCTTTATTAAGCTAATGGGAGACCATAAAAAAAATAATAAGGGTCTATTCCCCATTGCATCAGTCCAATCTTGCATTACTCTAGCTTCATTAGTTACCAACTGGAGTAACTGAGTGGTGAATAAAATGCTTCAGTCCTAAGTGCTTTCCTTTGTTTTGAATTTTTAGCCAGTAAAAGCAGGTCTGATTTTGCTGGAGACACGAAAGGCTTGAAAGGCTCAGGAAAGTAAGTGGAAGAAAACTGAGGAACACTGGCTGCCTTTTTGCCGTTGCTTAGTGAGGAGGCTGTAGACAAAAAAGGATGCGCTGAGGGCACAGCTGCCTGCTTCATGTCATGTCAGCGCTAGTGATGGACAGAGAAATCGCATTTCCAGCCTAGCTCCTCTGCACTGAATCCATAGCGAGGTTCGCTGAAAATGAAATGGGGTACAAAAGTGATTCATCTGTGAGCTGCTACATCAAGATGCAGCCTCTCTCTGAATATTTAAGTCTTTATTTATTTATTTATTTTTAATAGGAGAGCAGAACAGAGACAAAAACCTGTGGTCCATCACCAGTGCAACTGCTGACTTCAGTGGGTCATACAGTGACTGTCATTCACACCGAATTTATCTTTCTCACTTCCAAGATTTCTGTAGAAGAGAAGAAGCCAGAAGGATGAGGAGAAGAGTGAGCTAGGCTAACTTTCTTAACCAGATTAATTACTTCACGCTATGCATAATTTTCTAGGAAGAAAAGCGGCTTTTTATTCTTCACTGTAAATCCTGTCACAATGGGAAAATTACTGAACAAATTTATGGGGAAGGCTATGATAAAAGCCGAGATCAAACCGCATCTGCAATTATTTTAGCACCTTTATTTTTTCATTTGCAAAGTACTGACATGCAATAGTAAATCCTGGTCAGGGAGGTCATTTGAGTCACCAGTAACACTTTTCCTCTTCAAAATAAATATTAACAACTGAGAACAGTCACCTGTGTCACAACAGCATGACCTCCTTCCTGGCCTTTTCCACACCTCTCTAGTTTTTGTCCTAACCCACTTGCTCCCTTTTCCATCAAAGCTAGCTGTGCTCCCACACTACCAAGGTACTTTTGCATCATCTCCATTTGGATCCCACCAAAGTCCTGGCATGACTAGCTCAGCTGCTGTTAATTTGCATAGGCCCAAGCCATCCCCTACTGAAGCAAGTGGGAAACTTCCTTTATTGATAGAGGATCAGACCTCCTTTTGCATACCTCTCCCCTTCCTTACCACTTTGGCTTCCGTTCTTGTTGGTCACAACCCTTCCCCTACTCTCAGCAATCAACAGTAACTCCAATCCCAACCCTTGGGGCCTAAAAATCTCTCTCATTTATACCAATTTCATCCTGGTATCACCCTACAGAACTACTGCGGATATGCAATGCTGCAAAAGGACAAAATAAAAGGGCCCTCTGTTAATAATTTGCCCTGTCTGCTGACATTTTTCTCATCCAGGGTTGCACCATCCTAAATACTTACAAATTAAATAAATAACTAAATAGCTCTGGCCCTTTCTCTGTTTAAAAGCTTTTTCCTGACATCATTCAGATTTCTTTGTTGAAAACCTGCCTGAATGTATTCTGAAAGAATCAATACTCTCAGATGTTGGTTTAATCCTGAAATAAAGAAGGAATTCAGAGACAATGACAAATTTATATAAATTGGAGCAGCCTACTTTTGGAAGTCAAATTCCAACCTCCCTTTCCACCCCAAACTAAAATTAAAAAGAGTTGTAAGGCTATACAATAGATATAGCAATCTAGTTAAAAGAAGCATTGGCTTCTCACCATCTTTTTAATCCAAAGTAATTCTATGCAGCATTTCTGACATGGTCACACAGAAAACACTGCAAAATGAATGTCGTCACTTTTCAAAGAAACCACTCCAAATCTCAACTCTCCCAACTTATTTTCATTTGTATTGAAGTACCACCCAGTGATGTTAAAGAAGGTATGAGCACACAATACATAAAAGACTGTCTTCTGCAAATAGTTACCATGGGTTAGACCAATAAAAAAGGCTGCTGAGAGACAAACAGTTGATTTGGGGAGGATAAAGTAAAGCCACATGAGCAAGCTGTTATATATTAAATGAAGATCTCCACCTGCCCTAACAATTGCTAATAGGTAAGCATGTGGGAAAATACTATCAGTTTAAATTAGAGAAAGATAAAACAAGATCTGTAAAAACCTACATCCAGACTATAAACATGGTAAAGCTCAAGAAAAATTCTGATTTCACAATTCAGTTCGCCACCAACTCTGGACTGAATGGTCTGCATTATTATTTCCCTGTCTTGTCATTTCAGGGAAAAGGAATTGGAACGACTAGGCTCTATTTCAGAGCTGAAGACTCATTTGCTTTGTGGGGCACGTCATTCAACCTCTATGCAGGACAGCCTCCCCTTCCGGGAAATGGTAGTAATCATTCTCCATCATGATGCAATCATTTGTGATCTTTAAATAAAGGGGGCTGTATAATTCACAGAATAACTTTATCATACTCTACCAGAAGTAGCTTTAGGACTTGGGATTTGGGTTGACAGAGAAGATGACAAGCGGTAGGGCCAAAAATCTGTTCCAAAACTTTCTTACATTTTTGAGAAATGAGGTGATTCAACATTGAGTTTTTGAACTGGGCTTTGTCATCCCTTTTAGCCTTGAATTGTGCTACTGCATCCCGAATGGGGACTTTGTTGCGCCTATCACAGGTACCTGTAGTATCCAGGTACCTCACAAACATCAACAACAAGAAATTTACAGCCCACCCCCACGAGGTACAAAGGCATGGCCATTTCAGCTGAGAAACTAAGTGGTTTGCTGAAGGTCACGTCAGCAGAAGCCAGGAACTGACTAATAGGCCTGTGCGAAGCAGCTAGTATTCGCTTTGGATTCAGATTTGGCCGATTCGGGGAACAGTGATACGATTCGGTGATTCTGACGAGGAAAAGTACTGGGGCCGATGAGGAAAAGTACTGGGACAAGCAAAAATAAAGTTAAGCCATAATAAGGAGCATAAGTCAAGGCTGAAAGACAAAGGGGCCTTGAGATAAACTTATCAGGAGACAGCTGGAGAAAACACGTTTAGCCTAGCGGGACCCCAAGGTGATTTCTTGTCAGACTGCCAAGAATGTATTCACGGGGAGGCTTCTGTGCATCTTTTTCTCACACGTCTATAACAGAGTCTGTATGCTGCAGCTGCAGAGAAATAGCCACCCTTGCTTCTTCTCCCGTAGCCATGTAAAATAAAGTAAAGTAGAGCGCTCTGTTAGCCAAGCAGTGATCCTGTCGTGATTTCCACATCAGTTTGAATCCCTGTCCTGATTCGACCTGGTCGAATCAGCCAGGCCAGGCCAGGCCCAGCCCCCACCCGCTCTCCCAGCCCAGCAATGGCTGCGCCACCCGCCCCAGGTCCCAGCACTTGGGGGAAAAAATGGTGCTGCCAGGTGGAAGTGGGGGCAATCCCTGCTGCCCCACACTGCCCCAACACTGCGTGAAGGGCTCTCCTCAAGACCCCCAACCCG
>NW_017728921.1:11244673-11247638 GCF_001723895.1 Crocodylus porosus
GCTCCCCTGCCCCCTACTTACCAGCTCCAAGTCGAGCCGCAGCTCCCTGCTGCACCCACCAGGGACTGCCTGAGCCAAAGCTCTCCAAATATTTTCCGAAGATTCAGAGAGATTTGAATTGATTCGGGCCTTTTAATTGGTCCCCAATTCGACTCAGTTTCGGCCACCGAATCGGGCCAAATCTCCAAATCGAATCACCACCCAAAGCTTTGCACAGCCCTACTAACCAAGTCCCAATGACTGATTTGCTACCACCGGGCAAAACACAGAATTATACAGTAGGATTATTTCTGACAAAGAACGGAGCATTTCCTGTAAGATGGTAACATTGCTGACTCACAATATGACATTAGCTGAAGTCAAGGACACCCTAGTGCTTTACAGGATTAAGTTCTGAATTACAGTTCAGTTCTTACCTTTTCAGAGAAGGTAACAATTCTCTTTCTTTTTCCATCCTTATGCCACCCCAGTGGATAAAATGCTGCGAAAATGCTGAGTATATTTTGCAGACTGTGCTTCAATTGTTTTTTCTTTTTTTCCCCCCTCTGGATACTTGAATTTTGTCAATACATTTCATGCTTGGGTTTGCCAAGAAAAGGAATCTGCCTCTTTTGTTGACTGGCATAAATCCTGTGCAAACTATGCTTAATGAAAAGAGGGCCATAGTTAAAGGATGGCTTCCTGAAATTACTATCTTGGTGAACATCCAAATGCCGTCTTGCCCCACCAACATAAAGAGGTCACTGAATGCATTATCAGTTCAGTAGACCAAAATTAGGACTGGGGAAATGCAAGCACTTTGCAGAGGTATATACCAGGCTCAACAATCCCCAAAAGAAAACAGTACTGAAAACTTAGGTTTCAGCCAACTTTGTAAATGGTATTATGAAACACATGGATATAGAAATAGGCCTGGTTTATGACTCGATCTAAATGTTACATAGAAATGTCTTCAGCTCCTGCATATCTGACCTTTGCATATCCAAACTCTCTTCCCCTAAAATGTGGTAAGTCTATACAATGTGTGGTATAGAATAATTGCTCAGGGGACTAACCTGAATGCTGTCTCTATAAAGAGGTATATTTTCTGAGCTAGGAAGACAGTTAAGATTCACATATGGAAATCTTCTCCAAGTCACATATGGCATGATCCTGAACTTTCCAAAGAAAGAGAGCAACGTACAAAAAGAACAAAGGCTTGTCTTATTTTTTAAAAGACTACAGTGCTTTCATTTATCTGAAATCCAGAGCAAGTAAAATCCTATTTTTTATACTTGTAACCAAGTTTTATGCATCCTCTTGAAAGATTTATGTCCCACGTTAGCTCCAGTATCTTTGAAGATATACCTGACCCATCAGTGAGGGGAATATGAGCAGTAAACTGTGGTTGACTGTTTCAACAAGAAAAACTGCCATAACTTTATGGGAAGCCACAGTATTTAACTTGTGATGTTCTTGCTGAGAAACTAGGCAGGGTAGAGGTTTTTGTATACTAGCCTTTGATCTCTGGACCCTTCTGTGGGCTCCAATGGTGCCTTATAGTCACCAGGATAAGGGATTTTGATTGCCTGAATCTGTGATCAGACAGGAGAATCTCAGTGGTGTATGATGGACTGCACTTACTCAGCAAGGGAACAACCTGAGAGTTGCAGAGGATGCAGGATGGGAGAAGAAAGGACCAGGAAGGTAAGGTGGACTGTTCATCTCCTGCCTACAGTAAAACTCAACACAGTGCATATATCTTCCATTTTCATCTTCTGCTTCCAAACACAAAGGGAGGAAGTGTTTTATTAAGCCAGACATGTCCATTATAATGGGTCTGCTGCTTAATGTACAGGGCCTCAGAATTTCTGCCCCAGACCATCAAAACCGGCTTACAAAAGTCTCTGTATTTTTAATGTTCCCATGAATCAGTTTCAACAAAAAGAATCTTCCTCTTGCAAAGTACAGCGCTTTGGTAGTACATATATATTTTCTATACACACACACGTATATATGCATACATAAAGTATATACATACTTGTTAGTGCATATATATGCTAAACATTACTTATATATACACACACATATAAAAGCATTACATGTATATACAAGTGCAGCTTGTATATAACTATAACTATACAATCTACTATATATATAAATTAGGCTCCTGCACATTCTGTTTTGAAAAGTCTTAATTACACGTTACCTGTGTGGTGACTGAGCGGTACCTTCTTTTAATCTGAGAAGGGGAGGGTTATTTTTATTGTGTTACTGCTTTGTTCTGTGGAATTATGGAAACATTTTGATGGACAACACCAGCCTAAGATGTTAAAACACAAAATCAGGAGATTTCAGAGTGGTGGAGAGTTGGACAAATTCTCAGGTGAAATCCTCCCACCCCACCCCACCCCAAAAAAAAAAAAAAAAAATCACATAAGGGAATAACTTGGGCAGTTTGGGAATTTTAGCCTCTGAGTCTCATGTACTTGCATCTTACAGGTAAGGAAACATATGTCCACTCCAGGGCTGCTTTGGGACTTATATCCAAGTCTGTGAAGTAGTTTGAGCTCCTTAGATGGCAGGTCCAATAGACAAAGCCAAGAGCTATTAATAATTATAAATATGAATTTGGTATAAGTGACAAGATCCCTACGTTACCACATAAAATACCTCATGAAAAAGCAAAATTCACCAGGGAGAAGAAGAATCTAGCATACAACTGCTTTGAAAGCATGTCCTGTTCTTCACCTGGCTCTTCACCATGACCTTGGCTTAGGTTTGTGCACTTCATGTATACCCCTCTACACTGAATGTGCCTAGAGTTTGATCCATAGTGTCTAGGGGTGCAAACAAACTTTCACTGCACCCAGTCTAGATTTAGACAGCTTGCTTTGCACCGCTCCCAGTCTAGGTTTAGGTGGTTTATGCAGGTGACAGCCATTGCATGAGGTAGGTAAGCCAGGGTGGGAGGAGGGGCTTCTGG
>NW_017728921.1:11247738-11271803 GCF_001723895.1 Crocodylus porosus
GGAGTTTGGGGGGGGGCATTAAATATAGCCCCATCAAGGTTCAGGGTGGGGGAAAGGAGGGAAATTAGCACAGGCCTAGGGCTGGGACAAGTAGCTGGGTTTTGCTAGCCCTGGGGTTGTGCTGCAAATGTGTGTGCAGACATTCTCCAGATTGCATGAATCCCTTCCTACATCAGGTTAAGCCTGTCTCAATCCAAGTTAGCGCACTTCCTCAAGTGAAACAACGTAGATCAGGCACACCATTTTTTGCCTGAATTAACCCCTCTGAATGCCTGCAGAAGTGGGCATCTGGATTGACTGAATGCTGGTCAGATCAATCTAAACGTAATGCCCTTACACACCCTGCGTGACCCCCATCTACGACCAGGAACCCGTTGTACCAGGCACTGATCCAAACATGGACCCCAAAGGCCCTGAAGGTGCTTGCCATCTACGTACGAGACAAGAAGCAAGAGATGGAGGCACACAGACTGTCCAGGGGGCACCAGGAAACCAGGAGATAACCGCATGAAAAACAGCGAGTGGTCTGATCAAACCAGCAGCCCATGCATTTGCCCTGGGCCCACCAGGGAGCTTCTGTTACTTGATTCACCCAGGAATCTTATCCTGTTGTACTTCAGACAAGGCACCCTTTGCACAGACACTGCCTCGGGAGAAAAAAAAAAAAAAGCAAAAAACCCTTGCTGTGAAGGACCCTAGGGATTTGATTCACAGCCTTTCCTCCAAAAATATGATGACAACAAGGATTCTGCAAGGATTCCTTTGCCAAGAGATGGCAATAAAAGCTCCTGATTCTCTCATCTTATTTTGATAAGATGAAAGATGGCAGATCTGATGTACGGAAGAGTGACTTCCAGCTGAGGAGGCTTAGCATGGCTCCTCCCATGTCAGTAAAGAGGAGGATGCCATGCAGTTCAGTTGGCAGGGCAGCTGTCAGGCAGAAACACAAGGCTTCTGGTGCTGGTGTTGGCTGAGCTGGTATCCAGGCCACACACAAAGAGCATGCAAACATTTATCCCACTGTTGTTTTAACATTAAGAGGATCCCTCCTAGCAGCTCTGCTGGCATACTGGTGTGCATACCAGACTGACCCTGAGGACAGATACATTGGAGCTACACTGAAGGATGTAAATCAGTTCCACTGATCTTAGGATGAAAACCAGGAAGCAGCAGGAAACATGGAAAAAAGTATAAGGGACAGCCAGCCACTGGGTATAAGCAAAAAACAGAGGGCTGGCTGCACGCCTAGAGGAATAACTCCAATCTGGGGTCTAATCCAGTTAATCTTTTCAAAGGAGACCACAACACAGGAAAAATAAAATCACTGTGCCATCATGTACATCTCCACCACTGTTCATGAATTAGATAAGCCAATATGCACACTTGAAGCCACTGTATACATGAAGTTCACATCCTGCCTGCTCAGTCTTGTGGGTGCAGCTACTGACCACCTATGGCAGCATAGTATAGGCTGCACACTCTCAGGACAAAATTCATTAATGTTTTAATTGGAAAAGACACTACATTTATGTGGACAGATCTCTAATATCAAAAGTAATTGCTTTTATAGAATACTCATTTGAAGCCTATTTCCCCTTGAGATGAGCAAATGTATTCTAATTACAAGAGATAATGTTGGAGACAAACAGATCGCTGAAGATGGCAAGGGCCAAGAATTGGATGATGCAGAGGCTGAAAGAAGTGAGGATGAAGGTCCTTTAATGCTGTTCCCAGTCCTGCGGACTACAGGAAGATCCCATTGACTTCAAATCACAGCAGAATCAAGCCGAATGTGGGAGGTGTGTGTGGGAGGTGGGGACATATTGAAGAACTGCATAAAGGAAAATGCTAAACCATTCCATGCTTCTAAATTAAACAGCTGTTTTGGTTATTATTTCTCATTTCAGTTCAGTGATCAAGGGACAAAAAAAGAAAGATCTGTGTGTTTTCTTGTATTTGAATAATAGATGCCAGGACTCTGCCACTACTTATAAAATCCCAGCAGACTTGTGGTTATGAAACACCTACAATTAATTGCTCTCTGCAGAGGTTTAGGTTGGAGCTGGGCTACTTCTGCACCTCTTGATGGTGATGGGGAGCCTGGAGCAAGGAAAATAGTGCTGAAACTGTGATGCTATGGAGAAACTCAACAGCCAGTTGTTGTTAAAAGCACCCAGAATCTGTTATGTCATCAGTTTGATACTTGGCCTCCAGCAGGGGCCAATATCTGAAACTTCAGAGGAAAGCAAACACAAATCATTGAGTAGTTACCCAATTAAGCAATGCTACATAGTATATGGGAGAAAAATTCCTTCCCAGATCCCACAGGTGAGCAGCTTGAGCCCTGAAGCATAATATTTGATTACCCTCATCATTATCTTAACTTGGTCAGCCAGAAATATTGCTAGTGGTCCTAAAGCAATGCAAGTCTCCTTAGAAAAAAAAATAGTAATATTGGTCTCTGTCTCCTGCAGCAACAATATTCCACATTGCTATAATGGGCAGTCCTACCAATCAACACCAATTGGATCACATGTATCAATGCATTAGATTTTCTACAAGCTTTAATTTTCCAAAGGAATAGGAAAGGACTCCCAGGGTGAAGTGCTCATTAACAGAATAGCAGAACTTCTTCAAGATGAATCTGCATGCAGACACAAAGGGAGACAGCTTCTTTTTGAAAAGCTCCAAGGGGTTAGAGTTAGAGTTTCTGGGCTGTTTAATTAGCTGTGGGCACAAGCTTTTTTTTAAGTGAACTTAAAGGAGTGCATTCTTAAATGGGGGGGGAGTCTTTTGAAAAGCAAGGAGTTCACTCATGCAAATCGGAGGAAAGAAATTGAAGAGCTGATTATTTGCAGAACAGCAATTTGGATCTTAGTCCAATACAAGTAAAGAATGAAATAAATGGAAGGCTTGAGTCATCTCTCTGGATGTCTAGGGCCCTTTGTTATGGCTATAGGACTAGTTGCACCTCCACCTCTTTTTACTGACCCTTTAACACCACCCCTTGGTCTCCAACCCCCTGCCTTCACCCTGCAGTGACACCCTAAGAGACTGCCTCACTCTCAAGCCAAGTCCCTGGTTATGGGGCCCTTTGAATTACACCAACCTTCCTGCTTCTTCTCCCAAAAGTCTGCTAGTAAACCAACACACTCACATGGTTAACTTTTCAATGCCGAGGTCACATGCAGTATTCATCAATTCTTACAGGTCCACATTGTTCACCTGATTAAGGAATCTGGCAGTAAGCCCACTGACTTTTAATGTCTGGACCCAAATCCTACAGGCCCCCATTTTCCACCTATTCCACAGCTGCAAAATTGGTCACCAAGTCCATCCCTTGAAGCTGAACTATACTGTGAAGGAAAGCTGGACAGAAGGGCCTGCTGACCATCTGCGTCTGCTGTTCTTCCCTCTCACTCCCGAGCCGTGCTACAAGATGGACAAAGCGAACAGTGACGTGGAGGAGCACCAAACAATCTGAAGGGCTTCCAGACTTGGGTAGAACAACATCGGGCCTACAGGGATGGCTCTCTGTTTTAAATCAGGCAGTTGCTCTTAGAAAAAGTTGGGAGAATAGATCAGCTGCCATTGTGGGCTTTGCCTTTATGAATACCTGGGTAAGAGCCCAATTCAGATACCGCAGAAATCACTAGGCATTTCACCATCAACTTCGACATGAGCTTGAGAGGACCCAGACTCTTCCATTTCCTTTACATTGTGACATTATTTTGTTATCTGTTGATGGATGACAGACTTTCCTTGCCTATCTTTACACAGCAACGCTGACAGCTAATTCCCTAGCATTCTCATTTCTTTGACAGACTGTGTATTTTACATCTGTAGGTATGTGTATTTTCCTTGAACTGCATTTGCGTGCCTTTTTTGCAGGCATGTCTCTTACTCTTCACAGAGAGTTTTGTTTTGAAGTCTGGGTTTAGAGAGAACTTTTATCTTTTCTTTTTTTCCCTCTCACTCCTTTGATTTTATTTCGATCTTGCTCCAACGTACACTCGGGGTGCCCCTTGTCTGCCACTTCCCCATGTCTGTTGGGTCTCTTCTTCAGAGATTAAAGAAAAAAAATGGATATATTTCATAAAAAGAGGCACAGCAATAGTAGCCACATGATGGGTCAGGTCACAAATGAATGTGGACACATATGCTCTCTTCCTTGTAGCAGAAAAAAGAACTGGGGATTCCAGCAGCCAGAAGAAAATGCTTAGAAATCAACCTTCTCTGGCAGGGGTTTTCAACCTTTTTGGATCAGTGTACCCCCAGCAGCCAGGTACAGAGAAGTGTACCCATGGTGGCCAGATGCAGAGTTGTGGGGGATGCGGCCGAAGTGGGTGGGCACTGCAGGATGGTGTGTGACAGGACTCCAATCCCACCCACCTGCATATATCCCTTAGGGCCTTTTCAAGCACCCCTGGGGGTACACATACCCCTAGCTGACAACCCCTATTCTATGGCAATGTCGAGGTGCACAGAGGATGAAAAAAGGCCAATTTCCATCACATAAAAAGGTCTGTGGACCAACCAGATCTGCATGCAGATGTGTAGCAAGTCTTTTAGAGATGGTCTATTTATATTGAGGAACATCCATGAACTTTAAGACCTGGTTTTCTTCTCAAGCTATTGCAAATCAGGTGATGATTCTGCTGAAATCATTCTTGTGGGATAACAGCAGAGTAAGAGACAGAGGACCCAGGCCTCAGAGGCCATTGAGTGCATGCACTGTTGTTGCCTAACACCTCACAGAATTCAGCCAGACTGCTCTTGCTTATAGACAAGCCCAACAGCAGAGCAAAAATTGTCCCAATGTGCATGCACAGCCTCATAATATTGCTGACTGTACACAAATGGAAAAAGGAGCCCCAGTAAATGGATACAGAACTGAGGAGTAAGGAAGGCAAGTCCATTTTTATTGCCCCCTGAGGAGGGATGGAGAAATCATCATTTACCAAAGAGAAAGAAGCAAAGCAATGCTAATTTGGAAGAACAGAAGAAAAAGAACGAAGCGGACACTTGGTTCTGTCTTTATCCACCCTACAGAGATTAATTGAAAAATAATATAGAGAGTAAAATATCATGTCCTCCATAACAGGAAAAAATGAAAGGACTGGGACAGTGGTAGGCAGAAGACAAAAAGATGACAACAAATCTCAACTACTGATACATTTGAGAAAATAAAGATGGAACGTTATAGGAAATAGAAATAATGCTTTATTTAAAAGTAGCAATAAAGCATTGAACACTTCGATTTCTGTCCTTCCTGGTTTACTGCTGATATAAAGACAAATTGAGTATGTCATCTAGGGGCGGGAACTCTATGATCCGCGCTTTGAAATACAACACTGCTGTAGTGGCTGGCCCATCATCAGGAAATTGGTTTACTTTCTTTTAAGAACTGATTGCAGCCAATGCTAAGCTGCAGTCATGGCAGGCTCACTCACAGCAGTTTTAACATCCAAACCTATCATGGTTGCTTTATTTGGCCATGATGATGCATTTGGCAACCATACGGAAATTTGATTTGCAAGGAGGGGATTGTTTGAAGACATTTAACTGTTACATACATATAGCATTCCCATAAGGCAGAGAAGCATGTCCTGACTAAGACTCAGCATTAGAAAGTGTGAGTTGGTCTTCCCTTATTTACCTGCTGCAACTCCACTGAATTCAAAACCTTCCTCCTGATTTGCAGCAGGGTAAAATAAGAGAATCAATTCCACTGGGGTCTTGATTTTCTCCTTGTTCTCTATGATGATCATGTGTCAAGAGATTCTGCACTTGACTCCATGCTTTTCATCAGATTTTCTCAGATGATGCATTCTCTGCTGGGTCTAAACGAAGACGGCAAAGAGTGACATAGGGTAACTCCATGGTAGAGAAGATCTCAGAATAGGTCTTAGTGCAGTGAGACTTCTAAAAGACAGATGGATCTGAATACGAATCATAAGTATTTGAATTTTTGGAAAGTGTGGGCCTAAGCTTTACAGCTTGGACTGCTCTCTACTTGGAGATCTGAAACAAGTCGGCAATACAGAAATATATCAGTCCCACATCTAAACAGATGAGGCAGGCAATGGGTTCAAGGGTAAGGAGAGATGGAAAGGTAGAATAACTGGCTCCAGGGTTACACTGCAGGCCAGCGGCACAGTTGGGCACAGAACTCATGTCTCCCAATCCCAGTCGAGTGTGCTCGCCACTAAGGACCATTACCTATAAAACCAGTACTCAGATTATATTATTGTCAACATGTCCCCAATTTCCGTATGCTTCTTGTCAAGTGACAAGGATGGCTACATTCAGGAGGTGCAGGGATGTTCCCTATGGTGCACAGAAAACCCCCCAGTGATGCAACTTGTGACCTCATCCAGAGACGCTTACTCTTACGGACACTATGCTTGAGCAGAATGACCTAGAAGAATGTTGCTAACTAAATTGGCTCGTCTCACCTCAGAAAGCAGGCAACACTGGGTTAGAGGTGATGCGCAATAAACACCGTGTGGCACGCCTCTCTGAATAAATTGAGCAGACAAACAGTAAATAGCAGAATCTGATTATCAACAGTCGTCGTAAGTAAACAACGCTCATTTATTACAGAATAAAAAGACACAGGAAAGGATCTAATCACCAGGAACTTATAAAAGTCTATCCCCTGGAACAGGGTAAAGACACAGTCACTTCAGGGCAGTGTACCAGAAGTGAATGAATAGGATACTGCTATAGTTCATATTTATTATCAGACTGAGGGATACAAGACTGGAAGCACAGAACTGCAGTTTGAGAACCACAGGCTTTTACAATTACTTCTCATAAAAAACCCTTTTGATGGCAGCAGCAGTAAGTCCCTTATTCATTGTGTGAGGATAGCTGTTTTTCCAGGCAAAGCCAGTACATGATCACTGGCTATGAATGAGACAGACATCCCCACCCCACTGCAGCACAAGCAGGCTCAGTGGGGACAATGGGAAGGAGATGCATTGTAAGGAGCTAGGATGGATGCATCAGGTGGGTCCCAGGAAAAGAGGGTTTCATTGGTGCAAAAGTGGTTTGACTTTCAGGATTGCCCCCTGGATATGCAGTGAAATGGGGGCCACATGCTGCTCTGGGTTCAGGTACAGAGTCCCTGCCACCTAGTGAGAACCATAAAAAATGTAGCCTTTTGAGGGCACGATTTAAACTGTAGAGACATGAGTCTTAAACCTGGAGCCCCTTCCACTGACCAGCCCTCTAGTATCAAAGCTTTGCACATAATTTGATGCAAAGAACATCCACTTCCTGACAAAGGCAGGCTCGCTTCTGCTGGGGGAAGCCACAACAAAGGGAAAAAACTCTCCAGCGAGATGTACGTTCTTACAGTGTGACTAAGGCAGCACCTTTCTCAGGGATTATGATGACTCCTGGGGTCTTGAACTTCCCTTGGGCTAGAAGGGTAACACTTCCCTTCCCTTGCCCCTAGGACACCTCAATCAACTCCCTTTTCCCACCAGAATGAACCCAGGTCATTACTGGCCCAGAACTTTTCCAGCAGACTAAGAAGCTTCTTCAAGGCAGGTCATTCATTGCACCTAGTTCCTCTGGGGCTAGGGACAGAAATTCAAAAAGCCTGAGCCTGAATTGCTTCAATCTTTGCAGGTTAGTCTAACCTGGCTAGGCTAAATCACTTTGTAATTGCACTGACATCCCAAACATGCAGGTACATGCCTGCAGTGGCTCAGGCTACAAGCCAGGGGGTGCTAGAGCAGCCCTCCTTTCCCTTCTACAGCACCAGCTGAGGGAGTGGGGAGTGGCCAGGTCCCAACAGGATGCTCTGATTATCCCAGCAGGGAATGAATAACAGTGTTTATCACCCTTAACTCAGTGTTTATCACCCCATTAAGAAAACAACAGTAGTACATTACCAGCTACCTCTTGTTTCTGCCTGTTGATTCTACCCGTTGACTAAGCAGGACCATGGCCAGCATGTGGTCTGCTAGCTAATACACAGACACCTCTCTGCAAAGCAGAGGGGAGGGGGGAATTCCTGCTTAGCAAGGGGAGAGGTGGGGGGAGCAGCCTGCAGTCCCTGCCAGATCTGCAGCCAGGGAGAGGAGGGGAGGGGCCAACCCTACTGTGGAGCAAGGAGCCTGCCGAGATGCTGGGGGAGTCTGGTTTATCTTAAGCCAGCAAGGGGTCTGGGACAGACATTGCACAAACCAGTTTGACCCACAGCAATTAAGTCTCATACTACATTCAACCAGGTTTATCTCAAACCAGTTTCAGCCATTTTCAAACAGGTTTATGTGCGCTGCACATCTGTTCTGTTACAGGTTTAAGCCAGTTTCTGATCACTTAAATTGGTTCGTGTATAATGTTTGTCCCTAGCCTGGAAGATAAGTACCCCTTCTGAGCTTTAGTTATTGTGAGGTGAACACACACTCTTACAGACTTTATAAATAAATCCTGAGCAGCACACAATCCTATATCTACATGCATCTGGGAACAGTGCATTAAGTATCAGTTAATTCAACCCATGTGAAACTGCTCTTGATAATAACTAGTCTCTCCCCACCATCCCCCTGGCTTCACAACAGCAATTGTTTAGCATAGAAAGGCTATAATGCATGTAGCATTGCCACAACCAAAAACCAGGAGGTATTTTCTGCCAATTTAACAACAAAGATCCAGCAAATGCCTGCATGATATCCCATCTTTTCTTTTTCTGCTACAATATGACATTTAATTTTCGACTCTACTGTGAACAAGCAACATTAATTTTTGTTCACTGCAGCTCCCAAATAATATAGATATAGTCTATGCAGAACATACCAACTTATTCAGCCGTGCAAACCCTCATAACTGGAACTGTTTGGTATCAATTCCAAATAAGTTACTCCAAATGTCGCTTGGATTCTGATTTGGTTTTTACAATTACATGACACTGCACTGAAAGAAAGGTCACATCAGCTGAGGATCGGGGCCAAAACAATTGGAAAGACAGACATTCTTATCTACATTGTAATGTAGGGTAGCCAGGTCCTTTTCCCAGCTATACAGGCACAGAACTAGCATAACTCAAGTTGTGCCTCTGAGAGCACAATTTGCTCCTTGAAGTCTAATTATGCAGCACTGAGAGGCCCAGTCCTGAAGCGACGTCTAGAAAAAGCTCTAATTCCAGGACTCTTTCCTCCTGTAGGTTCTTTATGAGAAAAAGTAACTCCACAAAAACACTTCATTGGTCTTATTCTTCCATGACCTCCAGGTTTTCTCCTAGTTAGAAACATTAGCTTTGCAACGGCCTGTCAGTATGATTAAAGCTGAAACATGCCTAAATGCCAAATAATGTAACATATGCAGAAATGCCCACTGGAATGAATGAATGAATCCTAATCATCACCCCCTCTCCCGGCAGCCACATTTTCTCCAGCTCATGCAGCAATTGCCTGTAAGCGCGTTGGCAATGCAATGGGTCGTGCTGTCCCAGCTTCAAAGTCAATCCAATATCTTTGTTCTCACGCAAAGGCGTTTCCTCTCAGTCTTTGCTCACTGACTGTTTGCTTTTGTTCTTGCATAAGCAGCATTTTTTAAATGTGTTTTGTGCACTTTTGATTCTACTGCATACAAAAGGAGGGAGACAAAGAACAAGATTATTAAGCAGCTGAGGTACAGTGCAATCAAGTGAGAAAAGCTCGGGTCCTTTAATAAGCTTACATTCACTGTTATTTGACTTTGGGTTTTTCTTGTGGGGCTGAGGTGGGAACCAAGCTTAATGTCTATGCTAGCCAGAGTGACTACACTGTTTCTTGTGCTAATGCCTCTGGTGAGGGACACTTGCAGGAAACCACTGAAGTCACTGGAATCGGTTTTCTGTTGAAACAGAAACCAATTCAGGTAGATGCACCTACTGCAACATTTGGGCTGCACTGGCCAGCTCTGAAACAACTCCAAAGGCAGTAGTTGGCCCAGGAAAGAATCGACTTTCACTGAGAGCAGAAACAGGCCTCCGGGGTTCTGAGTTCCTCATGGCACATTGCAGGACTTTGGTACCAGCGATCATTCCCTCTGGCACTTGCTGAACGACAAGTAAAAGGAAGATGAGAAATGCCTGATGAGACTTCCCACAGCAATAGTAGATATAAGGGAGTAGTGATGTCACATTTGTGTCTCATTTTAGTTGCATGTATGGCCCTAACTACTTTTGTATCCAAATGCTTCAGAACACCTCAGCAAGGTAAGGCAGTGCTAGCGCCCCCATTTTACAGATAGGAAGCTGACACACAGAAAGACTAAGGCCTTAATCTGCAAAGGTGCTGGACATACATCTCTCACTGAGGTCACTGGCTGCAAGGCACCTGAACACCATTGTGGATCTGGGTGAAAGTAACCCGTCTAGTCACCCAAAAATTCTGAGCATGAAATCTAGGTCCCTCCAGACACAGGTGACCACTGACTATCCATCCTTTCTAGTCTAGCATAGTTTTGTGGGTAGCCATCACACGTTTTGTAGGCAGCCAGAAATTCAACAAGCAGGCTGTTGTGCAGTATAACGCTTATTATCATCACCATGATCTTCTCTACTGTTACCTCACACACCATCCCCTGCTGTCCCTCATTGTACGCTAGCACTGCCAGCTCATCTCAGCAAGAGACCTCTTTTCTATTAGCTGGGTGTACAGTTCCAAGCTCCTCGACTAGGTCCACTAGATGTGAAATCTATAAACTCAATCAGCCATCAACACATCAGGCTTCAAAAACCTCTGCAACTTGGCAATCAACAGACTTGTGCTGGTAGTAAAGTAGCCACCAACAGCACCGAATTTCTTTGCAGATGCAAAACTGCATCGCTATCAGTAGCCTCATTTTACACTTGACTGGTTGAACAGGAATCTCCCACAAGGAATTTATAAGCAACTGCAAGTTTTAATCCCAAGGAAGACTAACCTTTGGGTTATAACAATTCTATTTCAATCGGGCATATTTTTAGTCTTATCGCTGCTTTCCGTTCAGCATGCATGAGAATGAACACCCCCAATCTTTTCTACAACACAAAGCCCGCTGGAAAATGAGTTAATATAATAAAAATACATTTTTATTTATAAAAGCATCATATCCTAGAGGCATCCAAGAGCAGTAGAAAAATAAATTCAATTTCTAAAAGGGCAGCAAGGCCCTGTTACCAAATGAAATACAAAACCCAGCATCAAGCCTCCAAATAAAAACAACCAATTAACCCCATCACCCCACCAAAAAAGTCACACAAACTAAACAAGAAGCAAACTTCTTCAGCCTTCCAGGAGGGGACTGGCAGCTTTCCAAGTGGAGGGCATGCAAAAAAAAAAAAAATAGCTTCTGTGCAAAACAGCCCTCTTTTTCTGCAGGAGGACGGATGGTACAGTGGTTAGGACCCTAGTCTAGGACAGGAGATGCTTGAATTTGCCACATACTTCCGGGGTGATCTCTTGGATAAGTCACTTAGGGTTAGTTAGTTGCCACGAAATGTCTAGAGAAGTAATTTTTAAGTGCCAGGCATTCAGAGTGAAATCCAAAACCCTGCGTTAAGTTCCCCGCCTGTGAAGACTCATAACGGGAGCCAGAACAACCAGCCAGTTAGCACGCTGCTTAGGTAGCTGCCTAGTGCCGGCCAATATGAAACATTGATGACAAAAGGCAAGTCTTAAGCTCCAGGGACAGCGGGGACCCACAGTTCAGAACCATCTCTTAAAACAGGCACTTATCTCATCTCTCTTTAGCAGGGCCGTGGCTCCTTTCTAAAGAGCAAGGCTGATACCTCCTTTTCAGGAAACAGATTAGTCATTAGAGCAAGACGTGGGAGACCTGGCTTCAACTTTCTCAAGGGACTCAAACGCACATTCTCCGTCCCCTTGGACAGCAGCCTGGCCACCAAGATCTAAGCCATTCCAGAGTGGGGCTGTTCCACTCTCCGACTGAAGATCTGCCACTGTGTGCCATGCACTGTCGAGATTCACTGGACCGGAGACAAGGAGAAAGAAGAAGCAAAACTCTTGCCTGGCCTAGAGATTTCACTATTTTTACTTCCAGCAGGAAAGACAACCCAAGTCTCCCGCCTTACCCTGGGAGTGCACAAGCTACTAGGCTGAAATAGATGCCTTCTTTTCTTCTCTCTCTAGCCCAAAGAGCCTTTATTTCTTTCTTGTTCTGTGGCACAGCTTCAAAAGGTATGGGATGCAGGGTGAGGAGAGACTCTAGCCTCGTAGTTAATGGCAGTCCCCTCCCTCAGAGTTGTATTGTAGGCATAAATACATTGAATACTGTGAACTTCTCAGAGCCCCAGTAATGGGAGCCACAGACAGAGCTTTGGAGCCTGAAGCTTCATGGGAAAGAGCTCAGCCAGCCCAAAGACACGGTCCCTCAAATGAGAAAGGCCCCTAACTTCATTGCACTGGATGAGCAGCACATGGAGCTCCTCCATATTGCTCAGACATCATTACAGCTGGCTGCATCCTGGTCATCCTGCGGCTGGAAGAAGTCTCACTTGACCAAACAGACAACTGAAATTATTCTGCTGAAGGCACTGGATTGACAGCCACAGAGGAATTTGGGCCAGAGTCAACAGGACAAATAGCATGAATGAGCCCAGAAGAATTTAGATCAATGCCTCATGCAGGAAGATGACAGCAAGCAAAACATCTGCTAAAACTGATCGGACCAAGGCAAGCAGACACACTGTACAAAGGACGACACGCTACTGCCTGAGCAATTACCTGCAACGCCAACAAACCTGAGAGTGGACAGCGATATGGGGAAGAGACTGGTTTGCTTGCTAAAACAACTTTCTTGTTTTATAGTTCACTTTTACTCCCTCTGCCCAAACCCCACGGCAGCCAATTTCATCACAGACAGGTCTTTTAACAACCCCCCACAGGAACAAAACCTTATACCATACTGTCAGTACCAAAGAGACTGACTACCCTTCCTGGAACTATGAAGTCATGAATATTTTGCAGGGCATGGCAATGCCTGTTATATATAGCCTCAATGAGACTAATATAGCGTTTGATAAATCTCCATAATACTTGTGTTCCACATGGTATGAATATTTATGGAAGCCTATGCAACACAGATAAGGAATAACTGAAAAATACCTGCCAGGATCTATTTTCTTCCATGATCCATTTATCATATGTTAAGGTATTGTGGGGTCCTGTGAACTGCTGCACTGTTTGTATCAGCAGTGATACAGTGATTAAAATGCCAGCCTAAAGCAAGCCTGAGTTTTTTTTACCACACTGTACAGATTGTCCAAGCTTTATATTACTGGGAAAGCATTTCCTCTCACAAGCAGCCCAGCAACGCCAACTGGATTACTCATGTCCATGCTCACCAGCAGAAAGAAAGGGTAGCCGATCCAGCTCACACAGAAGCCCAGATTCCCTCTGCCCTGGTCCCATCTCTCTTTACTGGTCAGTGCAAAGTGGTGTAATCTGGCCTTTATTGCCCAACTGGGAACTCTCCTTCCACAGAGGTGCAGTAAGAAGTGTAGAAATGTATTCTGCATCAGCTGCTTCTTTCCAAGTACATAACCTAGCATAGTTTGTTGGGAAAAAAAAAATCACAGTAAGACTGTGGTGGTGGGTAAGGTAGACCACAGCTGTATGGCATAATTGGTTTAACATCCTGCAAGAAACTCTGAGATGCTGCTCTAATTTACATAGCTAGCTAGCAAATGCAATGTAAGAATCAGGGCTGACTTATACCTCAAGCCTCAGCGCAGGGAAGTGTTTGGGCCGGTGAGTTTTGGCTCCTGAAGTATAATTTTTGAATTGCGCTGCACAAGCCGTGATGCTCCCCTGCCGCCTGTTTCGAACTGGAATGAAATCCCCTACAGCAAGCCCTGCCTGCTGTTTAAGAAAGATGTTCCTGAATGCCTGCAATCCCCTCCATGCTTTTCCCTGGGCTTAGTTTGTTTAATCACTGCACCACGGCTAGGATGACAGTGTGAATTACAGCCCAGGTATTACAAATATAAATCATATTTTGGTGGTGAATCAAAGGTTTTGTGGAGCGCCATGCTGTACTTTGATGAGATAGCTTTAAACCTCCTGATATCTAGAACGACAGGATCTCAATGTCAAAAAGAAGTTTAGGTTTGTTCATTTGTTTCTAGACACATTTATTTGCTGCCCCAGCCTTGTGATGTTTTAAACAAACTGTACAGACACGTGGCTCATAATGACAAAGCTTAGTAAGACCTCAATCTCCTTGCTTCTGATTATGCTAACTCAGGAAAATGCTTGAATAAAACATAAAGAGACCATACTATGCCCTGCCAATTCCCTGAATTGAGCCCCTCCAGTTTTCCACAAAGACAAACCCCAGTGGTGCTCATGAGTTCAACCATAAGGTACCCCACAGCTGATCTCAGTCATCCTAATGAGATCAAGTGAGAGAGGCATTCTGCTGAAGCCACATCACCCAAGGCACAACATGAGTTGCGTGGCTGGGCAGAAGCAACACTTGGTAGCGCAATCTCAGATCAACAGGTGAGTAGATATACTTTTTCCCTGAGGCAATTCATTCATTTCTTCCTCTTGCTTCCAGAGAGTGATTGACACCTCTGCTGTGATCAGATCAGTCTCTTGCAATATGCTGCCTAGCAGGATGACACAAAAGTTACAAAAACAAAAAAACAAAACCAATTATTTAGAAATGAAAGGGACCTAAGTAGTCTGACAAAAGGAAGAGAACTGTTGTGAAAAGGCTTCAGGATGATCCATCGGGGTTTACACAGAAAACACTGCTGCATTGTCTTCCTGCGCCTTAAACAGACTGAGTCAGCGACATCAGCTGAAAGATGATACGGACGCGAAGAACCCAGCTTGAGAGGACAGATCAGCACCGCATGCTCTCCAGTCATTTCAAATGCATGTCAAATGGAGCAAGATAGGTCCACTAGCCTAAGTATTCCATTAAAAGTGGAATATCCGGGGATGAATATTTATGCCCACATCTCCTACTTTCTAATGAAAGAATGGGATCTGTACAGCTACTTTCCTAAGTTCAGTCCTAGGCAAGGATCAGCTATTGAAAAAGGCCATTTCAAAGCAGAACACAAACAATTGACAGAATTTGCTGTCAAAAAGGGTTGTTTGCCATTAGCAGTCACATCCTCTGCTTTGCAGGCCATTGGCTGAAGGCCTCCATTTCACCTCTCCAGAGTGATGAGCCCAGAGAAGGAAGTATACTGATTTAGGATGATGCATGAGTGTGCTACATTCCTGAAGGATCCAGCTACCAACATGGGTTACGGTGGGTAACAAAAATGAAATTCAAGGAAAGTATACGTAAACTGATACATGCCACCTACCAGACTGTGAGATGGTCTCCTCCCCGCAGAACCAGTAGATTCTGCTTGATTTCAGTCAGAACCAGACTGAGGAACTGGCTGTGGGGAATACTTATGCACTGGTGAGGTAGTGCATTAGAAAGCTTAATGGGCTTTTATTTAACACTTTCATGAGGCCAGATCTGCAGTTCCATCCTCTTGGCATGATCTCAGCAAGGCAATGGGGATGTAATTTGGCAAGCTGAGAATTTGCCTAGCAGAAAAGTGGGTAAAGTTGGCTCCTATTCCAACTTCCCTGGCACAGGGCTGTTACTGGGGAGAGAATGAGGAGGAGAGAGGGAGGAGAAGTAAATATCCTCTGGAGCTATTCAAAGCTGAGCTCCTAATGTGCTGTAGCCAGCTGTTTTTAATTTGATCAGCCACCTCTAGATGGACAGGCCAAGGTAGATTGAGGACAAGGGAGCTCCTTGGTGAAATGAGGGATCTTAGACAGGGCAGGTATCTGATCTGCTGGGTAACAAGTTGCACCAGGCAATCCCTACCCCCCACTCCAAGGGGACCAGTGGGTTCTCCCTCTCCTTCTGCATTATGTACATGGGCACAGATGACCCAGCTCCACCTTCAGCTCCTTAGGTGTAGTCTTCTCTGCTGCACCTTGCCACACTGGCATCCCAAGCCATGGGTTTTCTCACTACTGTGAGCTGTGTCACACTGCTTCATGCTGTCCCCTGGGGTGGAGCAGGAAACAGAAGCCAGAGGGAGATGAAGCCCATAGCTGCAGCTGGAGTGATGTGGGAGGTGAGGAATCAGCAGCTGGGTGGGAGTCTGGGGCCCACAAGTTAGCCCCTCACAGGCTGCCAGGCAGACAGCCCTAATCTACATGATCAAAACTTGGTTGCTACTGGATTGTATATAGAGGCCTACAGGAACTTTTTATATTGGACTAGCCACTAAATATACAGCCTTTACATAAAATTTACTGTATCCTGGGAGACCTTTAATTTTCACTGCTTCTCATGTAGCCTCTGATGACAGACAAGAGATAAATGAGTGCCTCTACCTGCTGTTTTCCATCTGGATCTCCCCCATGTGCAGATCCGGCCCTTCCCACCTTATCGCATGTGTGGATATATCATGTTGGCTGTGTGAGCCAATTGTTTCAAGGTTTTAATCTGATAAAGCCTGTTAACTGCAAAAGGCTGAGCAAATATTGTGGCAATCTCATTTGTAGTAATTGGGCACATATGGCCTGAGTTGAAACAACAGCAAAAATCCTTGGCGACCCTGGTACCTGCCTGGCTAATGGAACTAAATTGGTTTCTTCTCTTTACATGAAGCTTCTTAAATAATTTCAGGCTGTGGAAGTCCTATTCTCAGTGTCAGGGAAATTCCACAACCCTTCTCTTTATGTACAGAGCTAAGAGATTGTATAGGGCCTAATCCACTTCACATAAAATCTTACTATTGACTTCAACAGGATTGAGACCAGACTCCACTGATTTTCATGCCTGCTATTCAGCTAGGCCCCAGCTCAGCAAAGCTCAAAAGCAATTACTTCATCAAGGTGACAGGCTTATTCAAAGGTTTTCAGGCACCTGACTGTCATTGAACACGTGGCCACTAGGCACTTCAAGACCTTTAAAAATCTGGCCCTAAGCATTTTGCTGAATGGGGGTGGACCTAAGCATGTGTTTTACGATAAGTACATGTTCAATCACATCACTCAATTGGCTACAAGCTTAAATATGTCCTTAAAGTTATGGTGTTTGTTGAGTTGGGCCTTGAATAGCTAGCGTTATCTACCAATTTTTTAAAAGTACATACAAACCCAATTTTATTGACTGCTGAAATGTTCACTGGTGATTTAAGGAACATTGGGACATCTTGCTCCACAATCTTTATTCTCAAGGGCTTAAATTTCCTGTTTCATAGGGCCATTTCAGTCAATGGTGCTAAAACAGTCTCGGTACTGGCTCTTATCCCAACAGCTCCCTTATTTCCCATTACCGCACCTTGAGTTAGTCTCTTCCTTTTCTTCAGTTTATTAGTATTAAAAAATGATGGAAAGGGCCAGCAAGTGGAAATCCACAAATAAAAGAAATCATGCCAAGCACAATGTGTTAGAGAGCAAGCACGCACTAGTGAGGTGAAAGAGGGGTATTAATAAAAGGAAGATTTGTTAAACATGACTCATTTCTGTTTCTTCATTTCATAAATCTTATTATTTCCTTGGAGAACAGCCATGTACTCAGTGCCTGGAATTGCATTTTTAAATGGTGTGCTTGGTTTTTCACTTCCTTTATTTACCTTTAAAAATATTGAATAAAAAAGAAGGAACAACCACCCAATGTTTTAAATTACAGCTATATTTTATGGTCTGAGACCTGCAACTCAGCTGACAAAGGCAAAAGGACCAAGCTATATTATCCAACTTTCTAATGAAGAGCTATCTTCTAAAATGCAGCCAAGCGTCATCAGTCAAATAAAGACATTTTTTTGCATCTTTGTAACTGTTAATTTACTTGGTACGAACAATGCCAGCTCTGCACACCAGGCAGAAAAAGCCATAAACAAATGAGTCAACTGTAAACCTGTTATATGATTTGTGTCAAAATGTTTGCTTACTGGATGCAAAACAAAGGAGGCACAAACCCAGCATAAAAGCCACTACCAGAACCTGGGATGTACAATGTAGAGAGAGAGAGGGAGAGGGAGAGAGAGAGAGAGAGAGTCAGAGTGTGTGTTAGTGTCTTGTCAATAAGTTGGAGATTGTCTGGGTCTTTCTACCTTAGTTTGGAGATGATTTCTATTCCTCTCCATCCAGCTCTTGAACCATTTCCTCTGTAACATCATTACGTATTTCTATTGAAACATCTCATATATTGTTCCTTAAAAAATGGGGTAAAAGCTTGGCCTGCTGAAGGCATCTGGAACTTTATCATGGACTTCCATGAGGCCAAAAAAACTCACTCTGGGATTTTACAGGTCAGCTTCTCTCCTATGTAGCCATTTACAGCTTTGCAAAAGAGGTCTAACAGGCATCACTGTGACTGTGCGATGTCTCACATCCAGATTGGCCTAAGTACGAGTGACTACATAAGGTGCAAAGCAGTAAAGATCCGACCAGAAAGTTCTTTCAAACCCTGATGTCTCCTGTGGCTCTGAATAACTAAATCAATAGTAACTCAGCTGAAGTCAAGAGAGTCATGCTGTTGTATAACCAATGCCAGATCAAAATCAGGCTCTTGGGACTTCACAGTCATTCTGCAACATGGAAGGCCAGATCCGGAGTAATGCTGAGTTACGCTGGCTTAAGGAGGCATCACTGCATGTTTGTTCCATGCTATTTGACAAATAGAAGAACTACAGCACAGCGTCTTAAATAAATCAGTTTGATACTTTCACTCCCTGCCTCTACAGCACCCAGCCCTGAAGTCCTTACAGTACCAGCAGGACTGCAGAACTGAGACCTAAATATTATAAGGAATATGCATTGCTGAAAGTGGCTAGTGAAAGTAGCTGCTTCTTGGGAATAATTATGAGCTAATATGGTCAGATGTGTGTTAGCTTTAGAAGATAACCATATTAAATGGCTACAATGCAAGATTCTGTATCTTCAGTATCGGAAGGTGCAGTTTTCATTAATGCAAAGCTGGCAGTCGCACTTAATCCTCCCTCTTGTACACATGGCTTTGCCTCTCCTGTCTGCAAAGGAATTACCCTTCAACTGAAAGTCTCTGGCTATAAAAGCTTCTTTTTGACAGATCTGATGTGGACATTTAAATGATTCATTTGCAGCCTGTTCCCAACTCTTACCTCCGATATGGAAATTGGGACAGGCTCATTTTCAACCAGCTCCTGGCCTATGAAGGATAAACTGTCCTTTTAAAAATACTACTGTACCTTTTATGTATGCAGATTGCCCGTCTGAATTTTAAATGCAATCACTTTGCTTCCAGTACACTCTAAAAATCAGGAGTCACAGCCTGCATGAATCAGTCCTGGGCACCCAGGACCTGCTATTTACATAATTTTAAGCCTGCATGCTGCAATTATGTGAAAAGTCCACTTCTTCCTTCTGTGCAATACATATGCAATTTAAGATCCATTTATCAAACTGAAAATTGCCGTTGTATTTAATCTTCCCAAGAGAGCAAAATCAAATTATTGTGTGTAAAGAATGATAATCTGCTGAATTCAAGGGAATATTCAAAAGTTATCCCCCCATGGCTGCCACCGAACAGGGCAGAGAGGTCTAATAAGGGAGCCAGGGGTAAGAAGGCATGATGTGAGCATACATAATGAGAAGATGAAAACTCTCTTAATCTTTTCAGATTGAATGAAATCTAATTACATGCTGTATTGATTGTTGTGTATTACTGGAAAGAGACAGTGAAAAGGGAAAAAGGCAATTACAGTAAAATTGCAGTCTGACCCTTCAATTGCTTTTGGCATGAAAGGTTATGCACTAGTTGGAGATATTAAACATTTTTCACTCTCTATAGTAAATTATTAGCAACAGAATCAGATGCAAAACTGATTAGGGAAAAATCTAGTCAATTAAATCTTGCTTCAAATTTAAAGTGAGACAGAGAGAGAGTAAAGAACACAACGATCAGATGTTATCATTAAAACCCTTCATAAATTGCTGTCTGCTCTTCCTGCCATTATATCAACATTTACTTCTAGCCCAACAAAGTTCACTAAACGAAACATAGTGACAAATGTAAGGAAACATGCAAATTGCTGAATTAGATGAAGGGGTGGGCAAAATATGGCACAGAGGCAACATCCAGCCTGCCAAGGGATTCTGTCCAGCCTACGGCAGGACCCTTGGCCCCACCCAGCTGAGGCTCATGGGGCAGCCTGAGCTGTGGCATGCACAGCCAGTCTTGCCACCCTCAGAATGTGCAGCAGGCTGCAGTAGTACAAAAGTTCAACTCATCAATCCACTCCCCACATGCCACTGCCTGTGCCCATCACAGGAACATGCAGGAAGCAGATCACAGCTCTGCCCCAGGCCTGGCCCCATGCTTTCAGTGCCCTGTGATCTCAGACCCAGCCCTGGCCCAGCCCCAGCAGCCTGGCCCCAACACCAGCCCCGCATGCCTGTCTTGCTCCCAGACACTCCTCCCTGTGTGGCTGCAGCTTCATCCCATCTGCCAAGCTGAGCACGACCTGCACACAAGAGTCCCAGGCTGATCTCCATGAAGGACTTGCCCACCCATCCACTCCATCCACCAGCCCCAGAGGTGGGTGCAGGATGGACGAGCCTGAGCTGGATAGGATCAATTGCCTTCTCGCCTCCCACCAGACTGGGTCAGGTCAGTACCACCCACCACCCACCCCAGGTTGGGTCACTACACCACCCTCCCAGCCTCACCAAAACTCCCCAAGTGACCCTCCAACCCAAAATAATTGCCCATCCCTGTTATAGAGTCATGCCTGGCACTTATTCATGCCATTCTAGAAATTCTTATTTCACAAGATATAATTCTAAGGACTAGACATAATACAGCGGCTATCCAAAATGGACTTCTGTCCTCTCCAGGCATTTTTTGTGCACGTGTTGCACAGACAATGCATTTTCTAAGTTACATTTAAGATTAGAAGTTAACATTGGTTCAAAGGAACCGTTTGGGGCAGGTACATGATATACACTAAACTCCCCCTTTGTTTACTTCTGCTGGGGAAAGCAGGCTCTGGGGAGGAAGGGAAGATGCCTTTTCCATCATGGCAACAATTAAGGGAAACAGAAAGATACCTTTTTGATCAACACGTTTTGAACTCTCTCCACAGAAGCTTCTTTCTCTTTGACTAAAGCCTCAGGCAGATCCATGGAGAATGGAAATAAGGCCTTCTTTGTTCAGGGCTTGGCATAATCAGACACCTCTATGGAATTGTGGGTATTCATTACCAAATGCTAAGTACTTAAAAGGTGGGTCTTAATTTACTGAGTCCAAAGTGGGAATAAGGAGAAATTAATGAGCTGGCCAGATCCAGCTTTGTATCATCACTACCACTTCAGGACTCCTGCTGAGGCTTCTGGGAGCTTTGAGTGTACAGGAAACACAGGATCCAATCCTTTATGGTCTCCCCCTAAAGTCTACTTCCTCTATGTCCCATTGAACCAAAAAAATAAGATTAAGAATAAAAGAATCTTCACTTAAGTCTTTAAAGAAAGCCTGAGAACTCTCTCAACTTAAAGGAAGAACGTTGCTCACTACCACAACCGTCACAAAAGAGAGTTTCATAAACTGAACCCCTTGGAATTAGTGTCAGAGCAAAACGTTTCCATTAACAAATGAGTTGGGATGTTAAAATAAAGAAGCTCATAAGCCAAACACCAATGGGTTGATCCTGACTGCACTTACAGCAATGCAACTTCCTTTAGTTCAGTGAAACTTTTTCAGATATTTCATCTGTTTAACTGATGCACAGAGCATTTGTGCTGCCCAGTGGGACTATTCCATAAGAAAGACACTCTGCATATTGGAGGCAAACTCATTAGCACCTTCTGTGTTGGTGCTCCATTGTTTATTAAAAGGTCTACTGAAGGTAAAGCAACATCTAAACAGTTCAACTGGCAAAGTTTGCATGAAAAAACCCCTCAAACTTTTACTTTTTCCCCCCAAAAGAGTAGTATAAAATCTTAAATAAACAGCAACATCGCTGTGAATCATTGTGTCCAGTCAATTAAAGAACCAAACAGATAAAGTGTGCCAAGAGCTTCCTGCTTACTGTGAGTGCAATGTACAGTGGTGTCCACATGTCCCTTCATTACCTGTATATGAAGAGCTCCCATTGCTTTCCTGTTTCTGTAATTCCATCGAGTGTCATACTTCACATGGCCAGCTCAATATCAACGTGCTAAGGCTCTGTGCTGGGGACTCTGTGCTGTAGCAGGCAATGGCTTGCACTCATGCACTGCAGTCCAAGTGCCCTATGGCTGCAGTGTAGTTAGGGGGCTGGTTTTAACCCAAAGATTGTTTGCTCTTGAAACCTGTTTTGGAGATGTCAGTAAAGAATACAAACTGGGGATTCGTTTCCTTTCTGAGAGAAACGTGCGTATATTTGTGTGCATATATCTGTGGGGGAGGAGGAAATGTGTGCTGAAGGGGTGTCCGTGTCACGTTAGTGCTCATTAGCATAGATTGACTATTACTGTCACTGAAACATTTGCATTTAAACAGTTCATTCAGAAAAAAGCAGGAGAAAATGCATACTTACCTCGATCTTTTCATTTTCCTGCATTTTGAGGCTGCAGTAGCCTCTGGTTGAATCAGTGTTACGATTAAGAAGGTTCTCATAACTGAACCAGAAGCCCACTTGGTTTAATTAAAAATATTTACTTAGGAAGTTTTATATGGTACTAAAAAAGTTAAGACATATATGCTGTATTATAGCACAACTGCAAAGTTATTCCTGCTACCTCTCCACCTCTGAAGCACCCATGCATTTAATTATGTACTTAATCCCCTAGTATTTTACATTTGGCAATTCACGCATAGCTCCACATTTAAATGCACTTGTCAGTGAGGCACCCATTTCTGTATGAAAGACTGGTAGTCATATAACAACTTTTATGGTTTAGCATGTTCTATCCACCATGGAATGTGAACTCGTTTATTCTAATGATAGCTAATGAGGTTTTTCAGGGCTGGTGAATAAGAATGGAAGGCAATAAAAAAAGTGGTGGATGCTTGGTTTCACACCTCTCCCTGATCATATCAAATTTTAGTGCTGGGGTTATTAAAGCACCACATGGATACTATAAACAACTAGAGCATTTTTAAAAAAACAAAAATATTTAAAGACACATACATGGGAAGGCCAAAACAAAAGCGGTTTTGAAAGTAAATGCTTTACCCTAAATGTATGATTTCAGGCTGGATCACGATGATAAATCTGATGTGCTCTCCCTTTCTCTCTCACACAGACACAGAGCATGTTCCTATTCACCAATATATTCCTACCAGATTCAGACAAACTTTGGGACAAACTGTTGACCTGAGACACTCAAGAGACTTCCACCACACTCTTCAGCACTCCTCAATGCTCACCCTGCACTCCTCAGCCTTTACCCCCACCCCCTTCCATTCATTTCTGTAGCCCTAGTAGCAACCTTCACCTTCCCAGGCATGAGTCTCCAGCTACTCTTCAGGGCAACCCTACCACCCCCTGTCTCCACCCTGGATCCCCTTTCCCGGGGGCCCAGCCTGTCCCCACTGCCCGCGAACTCCCTTGGGAGAACCGGGGCTTGGGCCCCTGCGCCCCCATCTCACCATTGAGCTGGTTGTAAACCACTTCCTCCAGGTGGTCGAGGCGCTGCAGGATGGCCTCCCTGTCCGCCAGGCTGCCTGCCTTGGCCCCCCGGCTCCTGGCACGGCGCTCGGAGCTGCGCACGATCTGCACCAGCTCCTGCGACCGGTCCTGGAGGCGGCAGTAGACGGAGAAGAGGATGATGCCCACGAAGACCAAGATGTTCACGGTCAACAAAGTTTTGATTTTCCTGGCCACCGCCATGAAGTCGCGCCGCTGGGAGCGTCAGGGCATGGTCGCCGCAGCCGCTGGGCAAGTGGGCGGCGACGGAAGGAGGATGGAGGGAGGAAGGAGCTGTCCCCTCAGCACCGCTGGGCAAGCGGGTGGCGACGGAAGGAGGATGGAGGGAGGAAGGAGCTGTCCCCTCAGCACCGCTGGGCAAGCGGGTGGCGACGGAAGGAGGGATGGAGGGAGGAAGGAGCTGTCCCCTCAG
>NW_017728921.1:11272497-11287894 GCF_001723895.1 Crocodylus porosus
CGGGAACGCAGCGCTCAGGCCCACAGCCCCCCCACGCCGGGACGAGGCCCGGTCCCACCTACAAAGCCCCCTCGGGAACGTGCGACATTCAAAGCACAAGGGCCAGGGCCACGTCCCTGGAGCTGAAAGACTCGAGGCGGCCCTTGGGAACCGGATGAATACACCCCCGGCCCAAAAGAGAGGGCAGCACGCTTGGGTTTGCCCCTGCTCCTTCAGGGCTAGCTCCACGTGGAGGCTGCTGCCGGGGGAAGCTCATCTGGAAACGAAGTTTCATCCCTCCCACTAAATGAAGCAGCTGCAACAAGACTGGGCCAGGTCTCCTGGCTGCAAAGCGGAGAGGCCCCTGTGGGACCACGTTTAAGGGGCCTCCCCCCAGCGCAGCCCCGTGGCCGAGAAGTCAGCCCTGCAGCTTCCTCCTCGAAGCCATCAGGGACCTCAGGGTGTTAACCTGCAAAGCGAGCAGCTCAAGGAGGCTGCTGGACTGCAAACATGCACGTGGACCCCAGTTCAAAGTGGGGAAGCAGAACTGCCACGCATTCAGAAGAGCCACATGTCCTGCTGCAGCTCCCACATGCAAGCTTTACCCCCGGGTACTGCTCTTCAGCTCCTGGGGTTTGAACCTCCCACAGCGGCTCTAAGTTACAACAGCCTCCCCCACCCTGCTTTGTATCCCACTGTGGCACAAATTTTCCATGGCACTGAGTGGTATAAGGGTGAAGTTACACCTTACACATACGCTACACTAGATGTGTGAGCGTGCTGTGAGCAGTGGCCCATTACAGGTTAATGCTGTTTTTTGCCTGCACGGCTCTGACTTACCCCTAGAGAGCTGGCAAGCAGGGGCATGGCTAAGACTTGGGTACCTGGGCTTCCTCCCTGCTGGGAGGGGGCTGGGAACAGTGCACCTCTGGGCTCATTTATTTGCTCATGTATCTCCATTAAGCAGACTGATCTTACCCCAACACAAGCTAGGTACCATGCCCACACTTAACCCTCCTCCTAAGGGGCATAACTTTGACACACTCAAAGGCCACTTAACATGAGTTAATAAGCTTTCACATGGGGATAGTTGTGTTTTACATATCCTTAGTATGGTTGAAATGTAACATGTAACTTCGCCTTTAGGCATGGCTCCACTTTGCCCAACTGCCCACATGGGCCTCAGTTGCAAGGGTGATGGGGAGGAGGAGGAGCACTGTAGGGTCACGGTGCTGCTTCTGGTACACTGGGCAGGAAGGGGAGGGCAGCAAATGTTGGTCCTTTGCAGATCATGTACAATTCCTGCACACTGCTCTGCACATTATGGCTAGAAAGGAACCTTATAATAATCTGTTCTGACCTCCTGCATAGGAGCAGCACTTTACCTCTCACTCTCTCTATAAATCAGTACAGCACTGGGTTACTTTGAACAGTACCATTGATCCTACAAATAAACAGAATTCTCTAAAGATCCTAATATAGTAGTGGATTCTGGTCTCTCTGAAAGCTATGGCAAAGCTCTCCCTTATTTCACTGGGAGCAGCCCAGAGCCTATCATTTTCCAATGACCGACAGGCATTTAGATTATTCTAGCAATGTTCTTATTGCAAGTGTGTTGTGACAATTATGTATTTGTGGAATATACCAGTCTGATGAATGAAAATATAGTGAACTAATACTCAAGTGAGGTTTATTGATATGCCTTTGTATCATTTAATATATTATAGCTACACCTACTGGCCCTGATATAGTTAAGAGCCTGTTGGCATCAGTATTTCCATATAAGCTCCAAGTTTACCAGCTGGCTGAAAGAATTCACCTTGGATTCAGGTTTGCTAGCAGGCAATTTGTCTCAGGAGTGGGGAAAAAAGCTCCCCACCACCAAACAAGCTTACCAAGCTTTTCTCTATTCTTTTCTCTCCACACCATTGTAGCTGTAAACAGGTTCTTTTAAAGACCTAACTATGTGATTTAGACCATAAACAGTGTTTACTTACGTTAAGCTAAATGGTCAGATTAAAGCCATCTATTGTGTGCATGCAGTAAAACAAGAATGAGTATATGCTTATATGACTTCAATCCTTCCTCTCTAAATCACCAACAGATGCTCATATGGCTTCATGCATAGATTTCAAACTGCTTTATAAGGAGACTGGCCTCATTATTAGAATGGACTGGAGGACAACAGTGCTGCTTTCTGACAACTGCTGAGGTTTCAAAGACTGCTTTCATTTGGCATTGGAACAAAACCAAAACATCACAAATGGTTTTTGCAAAATGCTATTTTGTTAAAATTGATGTTTCTCTCTCAAAATGGTCAGCTCTGGATTCTGTTCTCTTGTCAGAAATACACAGCTTGCCAAAAAAAAATAAATTTCAGACAAAATTAATTTCTCTCCATGAAACATTTTAGCTTCAATGAAACAGTAGGTTGCAATGAAAAACACATGTTGCTGGAATGGTTCCAGCCAGCCTTAACATTATCCCCATTTTACAGACAGGGGAAGTCATAGCAAGTTACCCAAAATGATCAAACAAACCAGTAACAAAATAACAAAAACTTTGTTCCATATCTTAAATCCTCTGCTTTATTCACTAGACAATATTGTCTCTTGCACTCTACCTCAAGGTAGTCCTCTTCTCACTTTCTTTTTCAACATTCAGAGGTATGGGAGTTACTGGAAGAAGTCACAGGACACTATGGATACAAATGAGAACAGTCCATAGATGACCCCTAATTCAACATCTTCTCATCCAATTCAAACTGTCATCATGCACATATCCCAGTATCCAGCCAGGATGAGCACCTGACTGAAGAACAGCCGGATGAATATGAAGACGGTGAGAGTATCCAGAGGATAAAGATGTTAAAAATTAAAACTGACCAGTGCTCCAATACCATCTATCCAAAGCACCTCTTCTAATGGAGTGATGCTGGTTCAAGGCCTAGAGGCTCTACAAGACTCCTCAGTGCTACAGGATACTCAAACAGATTTCGTTACTGAACACACGCATGCACCCGTTTTGTCCATGTATCCTTGGCCGTCCATGAAACCACATCCAGTCCATTTTGATGCTGACCTGGTGACAATCATTTGAACTTTTGTGACTCCAGCTCTGACAGCTGCAGTGTACTCCATCTTGGAATGAAAATACTGCTGCTGAAAAGCTGTCATTAGTTGTGCATGCAGCAGTATCTCTCACTGTAGATTACAGACCAAATATTACTCCGTGGTTCCAGTCATTTCACTGGTTCCTTATTTCTTATGTACTCAAATTTTAAATTTGGGAGAGGAGACCCTCAGCTGGTGCCAGTATTTAAAACCCTATTCTTATCTTCAGAACCTTTAATGGGCCAAGCCAGGGTTGAAGACAGTTTTTCACAAGCTCCTTCAATCTTTGTTCTGGAGCAATACAACTTGTGACCGCAGGAACAATACAGGAGCCAAAGCTCCTACAGACGATGGAAACTATGGAATTCATTCCTCCAGGTGCTCAGTACAACCAGCAAAACTGTCACCTTCTGGACAGATGAAATGCTAATAGTCTATCCCCCCCATGCAGGTGAGCTGGGAGGCCAGGGAAACAACCAGCCTGTGCAAACCTTCCTCTGAACACCAACTGTGCTGCAGTTCAAAGCAACTCCTCTGAACAGCATTCATGTGCCCTGAGATGTACAGCACCATTCGCTCTGTTGGTACCTCCAGAAAATCATTTTGACAACACCCACAAAGAGTTGATGAAATTTGCAAGGGCAGGGGGAGAGATCAGGGGGAAAGGAATGAAAGAAGTTCTGCTATTTGGGGGACATTTTTCATATGCTGAAAAAAATTCAGAGAAAACAGTGCATACAAGCATTGTTCCTACTGTTTTCAATGAGCTCTTTAAATAGCAATAGGACTGATCTACTGAATCTAAAGAGACATGCTCTACTGTGTTGTCAGAGTCGAGGACACGCAGTAGAAGGGAAAGCAAATTATGGAGGTGAAAGTGTTTGAAAACTACCAGCAGCTTTTTTTAAAAACAAAAGTTAAGTATTGAAATAGCCCACCTTAGAGAGCTTGTGCAAACATGGATTCTTTATTTTTGCAAAGGTGGCCTTTTTTCCCCCAATTTAATGCTATCTACCACTATGTAATGAAGTCCTAGCTGCAAATTACTAGTGTATCAATTAAATTCTTAATATCAAACACACTACACACTTAGCATTTAGTATTTTTTAAAGAACCTTTAAGATCTCTGTTAAATTACTAAGCCATACAGAGCTGAGGCCCTCATCTTGTTGTGAAGAGGTATTGCAGCACATATGAAATACTTTCCATCTTACTTTTGTACAGAATCTTTCATCTTTGAGTATCCTGGAGTCTCTTTATACAGGGAGTTTTAATAACCACCTCTGAAGCAAAATGAAGCAATATTTGCTATATTAGATAACAATTTGGAAGATAAATGAGATGGGATCAGCTGGGCTGTTTTATTTTTATTTAATTACTTTACACTGGAGACAGCAGGGGGGAATGTAGACAAAAAGTGATTCTGTCAATTGGACTACAGAGTATCATAGGGTCATTACAGATTAGAGACTGTTTTTTAGGGATCATTCACAGGATGACAGAAGCCAGTCAAGACATGCTAGGAACATTGTTTAGTATGGACTAAAAAGAGAAAGGGCTACCTGTGAAGCATCATGAACACCCCTTGTTGCAATACTGCCATTCCCTGAAGGTCTTCTGCTCAAGCAAGCTACCCAGCCCAGGTCTGCTTAGCTTAAGTGGTAGCACAGTGGGATATTGCTCCCAGCAGGACAAACACCGTTACTCTATTGAGAACTCCTCATGGCTCAGTTAACTATGGACCTGATCAAATCCCTATTACTAGGAATAGTCCTTATTACTGGCTGAGAAGTCCCATTGATATCAGTGGTTCTACTTACAAGCACAAAAGCTTGCTCTATCAGGCACTGGGTGTGGACTCTTTCCCTTTTCCAAATCCATTCAGATGGCTTAATATTTAGTACTGGGTACCTTCTAAAAAGTTTGTAAATCTGCACCATGGGATTCTTTGTTTTCAGACTGCACATATTTCCCTCTGGTAATGTGCAGCTTCAAGACACGGGTAAGAACCACATTAAATCCATCTCATCAGTCCCACCTCTCAAGGCTGCAACACAGAGATGTTTCTGCAGATTTTTCATATCACATTAAAACTAGAGGCTCAATCTATGGATGGGATGTACAATCCACACTGTCACCGGCAAATCGAATGCTTCAGTGTTCGTCATACAGTGCCAATGGCCACATTGCAGTACATACCACATTAGATGAAACCCCACCATAACCTAAATACATATTTCAAAATCAAGCCTTCCATTACAAATGGAGTAGAAGTAACTGCAAGGGCTTGGATCCTCAACGTGCATGCTTACATTTGGAGTACAGTCTCTAGTTTTGGCTCCCCGCTATAGAAAAGATGTGAACCAGTTGGAAAGAGTCCAGCAGAGAGCAATGAAAACGGTTTGAGGGCTTGGGCACATGACTTATGAGGAGAGGCTGAGGGAACTGGGTTTATTTAGTCTGCAAAAGAGAAGACAGATAGGATTTGATAGCAGCCTTCAACTACCTGAAGGGTGATTACAAAGGGGATGGAGCTAAACTGTTTTCAGTGCTGGCAGGCAACAATGGAGCAATGGTCTCAAGCTGCAGCAAGGGAAGTTTAGGTTAGATATTAGGAAAAAACTCTCTCACTAGGAGGGTGGTGAAGCACTGGAACAGGTTACCTAGAGAGGTTGTGGAATCTCCATCCTTGGAGGTTTTTAAGGCCCAGTTTGACAAAGCCTTGGCTGGGATGGTCTAGTTGGGGATGGTCTTGCTTTGAGCAGGGGGTAGAGTAGATAACCTTCTCGGGTCATTCCAACCCTCATTTTCTATGATTCTATGATTTATAGTACTTCTACACCTCTCACCAATTTTTAAGATGGATGAGCTCAACTCATCTTCTTCAGGCAATTTCATATGCTGTTAGATTTCCCTCTGTTATTGCCTTCTGCCATAGTTCTACAGTAGGTGTTAATGTACTAACATACATTGGTTACCATTAAAAACTTTCCAATGGTCTTTGATCAACAGGCCCCACCTGGTAAAAATAGGGCCTACCCTGCCGAGCATCATGAAAACTTCCTCCCTCTGCCAACCAATAAAAGAAATGAAGGGTGATCGGAAGCCCATCCCACCCACCCAGAACACTGTTATATTACGACTCATTTTGCAATTCCAAATCTTTGTTATCTAACAAGATGGCCTCTGTGTCACCTACAGCAGCCATTATAGCAAAGAGACAGGGGGTAACATTATCTAGGTATCAAAGACCAAGATGGAAACTTTCCAAGGGCAGCCTCTGTATTTATGAAAGGTTCCAGTAAAGGAAATATATAAGAAAGGCATATACATTTCATTTTGTAGCAATCTAACACAGCTACAGAGGTTACTCTGTTATCCTCCTTAAAATGAGTCTTCCCCACAATGGCTACAGAAACCTCAACCACTGTCAGGCAGCTGGTGTGGCAAGACCAGCGTCTATCAAGCTGACCAATATTAGCTCCAATTCTGTAGGTTCCCCTTTCTCTCTGCTTCTATCTATTGCTGTCTCTTGCTCTACACAGTGATCGTAATTGTGTAGAGCAGAGACGTGCTTTAGTTCAGTCATTCATACAGCCCCCACATGCACTGGAGCTCTCGCCCACTCACAAAACTATCAAACCACCACACAGATCAAGCTGTTGGTGCTATTCTGCTAGTAGACACTTAAGGATGGTAAGAATGGGGATTAATGAGGTTGTAGGTTGGCTCTCTGGGTCTCAAAGCTTCTGCCTGTTCTCTTCCTACTCTTTATGAAATACAACTAGAATAAGCAGGGACACCTAGCCAGGATGAGGATAAAACCATGCAAGGAAATCTAAGCCAGGCATTACAGCTCCATTTTATTGCTGCTAACTGCAAATTGTGTTTTCACAGCTGGCTCGCACACTGCGGTTTTAGTACAGGTGTCTTGGTAGGCCCTCAGAAAACACCCTCCAGGTCAAATCCTATATTAATGTCATTTTCTCATGCCTGACCTTTCATTCTAATGTTTTTGTATGCTGAAGGGAGCAGTATGAAGAAGTGAGGAAAGTGGATTTTATTTAGCTTGCTTTGAACTTAGGAGCCAAAAGAATTGTCAACAAGCTAAAAGTGGATCCATTTAGATATTAGGATGGCAAAAAACAATTGGGAATGCTGAAGACTCTCTCTCCCATGCACAAACATCCATGCTATTTAAAAACTGTAAAGAGTAAAAATTCGCAAGAGGCTAAAAGAATTGGCAAGGCTTAGTACTAGAACTGGGGGCAGTTATAGATGCTATACAGAAACGCATTGAACTGAAACTCTGAGTAGAAAAATATGCAGGTTTTTCTCCCTCCCAAACCTCAGTAGAGGTTGGCACTATTTTACACCTTGGCCCCACTGTAGAAAAATCAGAAAGTACATGGTCCAAATCCTAAAATTACATCAGTGTAGTATTATTTAAGGCAATAAAATTATATACCATCTTGAGGATATGGCCAGTCGTTAAAAGACACTGTACCTTCCTGCCAACCTTCTGAGATACCCAAATATTTCAGCAGCATTTCAGTTTATTAGAAGTGAACATGTGTCAATGGTTTGGGGTCTCTCTCTTTTGATATAGGGCCTTGCACTGCCTGCATCCTTGTAGTTTTTGAGGTTAAGCTTGTCCTTTCCTGACCCAGACTAGCATCTCCTCTGGATTCAAGGGAACTTCCTCAACTTATGCATCTAAGTAGATTTTATCCATAATGTATCATTTTGCTTCTGCAGTGAAATCTGTGCTATGGGATCCTTACACAAATGTGCTCTCATACGTTTTTCAATAGGAATTTCCCCATTCTGATCCATGGGCAAACCATTTGCAGGCTCTCAGACCAGGACCTCATATAGAGCTTTACTTATCTACTTGTCTAGGTGTTGATGCACATTAAGAGATGCAAAGCCCTCCAGAAAAACCTCCACAACAAAATTAAAGAACACAGCCAGTCAGCATGTCAAAGTCATGAGAGATTAAATATTCTAAGTGCAGTAGCGCAGGGGAAAATTAGTATTGTTACCTCCCGACCCCCCGAGCTGTAGTCACTGCTGGTTTTAAACAATAAAAATAATGAGATTTTTAGATTCCATTTATTTTGAAACAACAACTGGCAGCTTGATAGAAGGTGACATGTTTCAGCAAATAGACTTGACATTGACATTTCTAGCAAAAACTAGCTCTGTGGGGCCTTGTCACTGGGTAAGTCTCAAGAATCCCTGTTCTCCAAAGGTGGATATGACATTATTTTCAAGGGGTTGGTGCACAATTCAGAAATTAAAATAAAAACAAACATTTAGTATATTCTGTGCCATGTTTTTAAGGGGCAAGTTGAAACAAATTAAACCCCATTTTTTTTTCTTGTGTTAACAACTTTGTCTTATTTAAAGATGGGTATATGTTGCTTAATCATGGAAACAAAGAATAACAATTCATCCTGAAAATGGTGCCAATGAAAAGCCCTGGCACACGCCAATATAAAACCATTAATCTGAGTGCATCTACTAGAAGTGAATTCCTAAATATGGCTAATGAAAAGCAAAAGATCCTCAATACTGAAGCTTTTCTTTCTTAGCATAAATGATTTGGTAGGCAACAAAGAGTTAAAAATTAAGGTAGATGAAGCACATTTTAAAAGCAGAAAGCCATCCCCATCTGTAGCCCAAACCAAATTGGTTTATTAGGCTACGAGCAGGGTTCCCAATACAAGGAATATTGCTCACACTAAGCATCTTTCTGAAACTGGCACAGTGTGTAATTAGCTCGCACAGAGGAAGGACACGATGCTGTGAAGTCCTCTAAACATTTATGGACACTTATGCGAGATGGCATGTACTCCTCACAAGTAACCTGCCCACTCAGACTCATACTAAAGCCCACCATGCCAAGCCATTACATACAGTCTTTCTCCAACTTCAGAGCTCATGATATTTCCACTTTTGTGAAGAGTAGCAGAGAGTCAGGTCATGAACAAGGCAAACTGCACCTTTAGTACAATTAACAGGGTATGCAGGAAGCAACGCAGTTCAGTGCTTCTGGCACAGGACAGACATTCAGGAGATGGGGGGGTCCAACCTTTCTGCATTTGCCACTGATATGCTCTCACACACTCTAAGTCACTTAACTCCCACAGCCCTCAATTTGTCCATCTGCAAAATGGGGATTCATTGCATTTGGAAGTCACCGGTATGGTGGAAGGGACAGGATTTTCCCCTAAATCATTTAAGAGATATGGGAAGAGGGAGACTGCACAGGTTATGTGTTCATATTTTTAAAAACATGAAAAATGAAATGCATATAGTGACACAAAAATGGATGAAAAGGTGAGCTTCACGGCAGGCACAAGGAGGCAAGCAGTACACAAACGTTTCAGAAACTCTTTAACTTTCATGGTTAGGCAAGTGCTCTCTATTATTCATTAATTCTCTGTTGAGCAGAGAGATGGAGCATCTTTCCCTCTTTAATTAATCTTCCTCTGGGCTATAAAGTTACACACACACACATATTTTTCAGTGAAGGCTTCAAAAACTCTCCTTAGATGGGAATTGTGTGTTCTTTGTAGGTGTGTACACCCATACCTACACAGAAAACATAATTCCCATCTAAGGAGAGTGTTTGAACCCTTCACTGAAAAACACCCAGCCAAAATCATGTCCCATTAAAATCAATGCAAATTTCCCACTCATTTAACAAGAGAGAGTACTTCAGCCAAAGGAAGTAATTTTCATTCCTGTATAACAACATGCTTTACACCTCTAATACATTTAAATGACTGGTGAGGAGATATAGATTATCTAGGATCAGATTTTGTTTCCACACGCTGTTATTTACATCAGTGCAAGGTTGGTTCAGAACTGAATGGCAGCATTTTATACCAAGCTTGCCAGATACAAATGACCCCAGGAAATGCAAGACAAAGAAGGATCTGGTCTATATTTCCACAATTTTTTAACTGCCATTTTTTATGCCAAATGCATGCTTGATCATGCTCTGTCTCACAGTGCTGTAACTCTATTATCTTCAGTTAAGTCACTTCCAATTTGCATGAGTCAGACATTAGCACTGAAGCCTCTCGATGTTATGCCTGACAGGCTGGTAGTGATGAGCGATGGTTTTGTTAGTGCCGGCCAGGCTATGTCATCCTTCAGAACGTCCTTTTTCAAAGGGTTCGAATTGACGGGATCTGCTTGTGGGTGACCTATGTGGAATGAGGCGGTCACGTCGATACAGAACCGTAGTCTACACCAGTATGAACAGTCTCCAGAGTGACATCAAAGAGTGAATGGCCACAGATCCTGAATTACCTTTTCATGCCTACACTGGTTCCCTTGCATCAGCGTAGAGATACACTGGTGAGATATACACTGGGAAACTCTGAACTGCTGCTTAGGCGAGACAGATTAGGAACATACACCTGGAGGGGACCTTCCGGGTCAGAGCCCGGTCCAAGGCTGGAGTGTGTTCTCACGCCCACATTTAAGGCAATTTAACTCCACCCGCTTTGGTAGGCAACTTCTGACAGGTCCTGCTGCAAGTGAAAGCAGCATCTAGCCTCGTACCTATTGCAGGGATTAACAAATTTAGAAAACCATCAATGCGGCTCTTTTGACAAGCACTCATTTCATTTAAAATAGAGGTTTCGATTGCTTTTTAACAAATGGAGCACTACGAGAAGCAAATGTTACTGCCTGCTAGTATGCATTGTTCGAAGTAATTAGTTGGGTACCCTGCCAGAATAGATGCTAACAGAAGCCTTGGGTGATAGACTGGGGTTATTCAACTTTTGGCAAAAGGTGAGGAGAATTTTGTTGAAACAGTAGTTGTCTGTCACGTGAACCAGTGCGACTTCTTGAGTATAAGAGGAAAACCATAATATGAATCGGAATAGGGCAGGGTAAACCTGGAGGTGGACAGTCTAATACAGAGGAATCTAATGGACTCTGCCATAGTCTGAAGTAGACTGGGTATAGAGTAGACAGCAAGGATAAAAGTGAGTGAATAAAATAAGCTCAAGACAATCTCTGATTTCTCTGTAGATACATAACATCTCAGGCTGTCATCCTGTTCAGTCTCAACAAGTAAGCACTTTTTAGTCCGCTTGGTACTTGGATGGGAAAGCTCTCGGGTGCTATAAAAAGGCACACGGATGATTCAGCACATGGCACTTCTTGATGCGAGCCAAAACTGAACTAATGCCACAGTGGGGCAGGCAGAGCTTTGTGCTGCTGGCATGTCTTTCAGGCATGTCATAGGAACATGGTTATCATCAGCCGTACCTATTAACCACTCAATGCAGCACTGCACAAAAGGAAGGGGCGTTCACTCTTGTTCCATACACAGGCTCCAGTAAGGGGAGTTAGCTTCTGCTTACCCCCGATTGCTCAGCAGTCTCAGTTAATGTGATAACCCTCTCTTTACTACCGAAATCCTTGCACACAGTTGCTATGAAGTCTATTTGACGCCAGAGGGAGCTACATTTTAGCAGTGGGCGAATTGATTCTTAGGTTTGGAGTGGGGTTTTGTGTTCCTCTGTCAAGTACATATCATTGCAAAGGTAGGATATGATGCTTCTACTTATGCAAATGGGATTTCCAGGGGAGAGGGAAAATGTGCTTCTGGCACAATACTGGAGATTCAATTAGATAGTCAGAACCTGAGCCAAGGTCTGCATCTCTTCCGTAAAAGAGCTTCATTTTCAGGAAGTATCCTTCACACCATACACAATGTGGGCAAGCTCTTCTGCAAGGACAAAAAGGTTTAGCCAGCACTGAGTTAGAGTCTATTGCACAGGGCAGGAGTAAGATGCATCCCAGTCTCACCGTAAATAAGGCAACATTTCAAAATGATCTACAATGATTCTCCTGCTCCTGGAGAAATATATCTAGTTCAACTACTTGTTTGCTCCCTTGTGCACCTGATCCCCTACGGATCAAGTTCAGAGAAGCAGAAAGATTTGAAACGGCTGCTAATTTTAAGTATTTTTTTGCAAGGTTGTCACCCTCAAATCTGCATGCGTGTGCAGGCACACATGCACCAATCTACACATGCAGGCATGTGATGGCCCTCGTATTGACAGACAGGAGCAACTGAACCAGGTGCCCCTTGAGCTAAAAGCACAAGTCTTCACAGCTGGAGCTTTTAGAGCACACATCTGCTCAGACAGGGGCTCTAATAGATCTATGGGCTCTGATAATTGAGCCCAGAAGGGGGCATGTTCAAGCCCAGGCGTGCCCTGCATACATGATACTTCCATCTTGGCCAATGCGCTAGGTCATTTCCAGAGCTAAATGCATTTGTTTCTATGGTTTGAATTCAAAAGCCAGTCTCTGCAGCTGAAGGCTGTAACAGATTTACCTCCTCTCCTGGGGTAGCACTGTGTGGGATGCACAGCGAACAATAACTAGCGGATGATGTGTGGGAAAGCACATGCTGCATTGTCCAGGGATTTCAGTTCACTACTTTGGGAAGCTCAGCTCGGTTTTAAAAACATTTCCTTTTTGCTGTTGTTGTTCCCTGTGACTTGCACCACGAGAGCCCAGCTTACTTGCCCAACATCAGGAGTGAATAATTGAGTGGGGGGTGGGGGAGACAACCATGGTTGATTCGAATTTACATAACAAGGAAAAAATTATTACAAGCAAAGTAGTTAAGAGCCTTAGCTACTATTACGAGTGCCCAGTGTTTTGCAGCTCCTGGACTATCACCCTCAGGTCAGTAAGAAAAGCATGATGCTGCAGACATGCCACCTGCTGCTACCAGTATATCCCAAGTCAATGGAGGGCCGTGTATCATATGAACAATGCTTGAGGAACAATCGGATGAAGCCCCAAGTCTGAGAGGTCCTATGAAGCTGCTGAACACCACAAAAAGCCCAGCGAAACTCCAGTACTGGAAAAAAAAAAATCCGTTAAAGGCCAAAAACATAGGGATCGCAAGGCCTCAAGAACTTGCAGCAAGTCACCACTGTTAGCAAGAAGCCCAGTCCTTCCACAGATATCTGAACCTGCTGGTAGCAATGCTGGGAATGGTTCAGGTTATGAGAAGTGGCTGAAGGCCATGGTCTGGCTGCTGACAGTGGACAGACATGCCCCAGAGCGCTGGAGTGCGGAGGGTCCACTACCTGTTCTCTTGAGAAGACAGTACGCAGGCCTTTTGAGCGAGAAGTGGCACAGGCCAACTGTAAAGCAGTGTTGGGGTTGGGGTTTTTCCCCCCTTATATTTCAAAACAAATATAGAAGACCCTTTAAAATGCCACCAACATTTTTTTTTTCCCCACACCAGATCAATCTGGTCACCACTGCTGTAAATGGAGTTATATTTTCAAACCAGGTGAAGATAATTGCCTGGGAGAAGGATCAAGCCTTGCGGAAAGCGAGCTTTCCAAATCTTCCTACCAATGCAGGGGTGACATGGTCATCTCACGCAGTGAAGCACCAATTACATATATAGGAAAAAAGAAAAAGAAGTAATTGATTGGATAACTAGCAACTAAGGGCGGGGGCTGTCCTTCTGCTCCGTGTTTGGCTAGCTCAGTCGGCGGGTAGGGTTACCGCATTGCAAATACAACTAGTTAGCCAACGGTTCTGGAAATGTCCACAGGGTACTGCATTCAGATCACAACACAAACGCACTGATCTTGAACCCTCCAAATTTGGGGGTTACACTAATTTTGCCAAACAAAACAAAAACAGCAACAGGCGCCGGCTGTTACAGTCCTACGAACAGATGTCTTCTGCCTTCTTTTTTCAGTATTAGAAACAAGAAAGCTTTCAACACAGCACAGAACTAAAGAGAACAAAGAAATATAGTAAGTTATTTACTAGTTTCCTTTAACAAGCATGAACAATTTCCAGACAAAAAGCCCGTGGCATTCCATTATTCTTGCTTTCAAGAAGCAACTCGCATCATTAGAGGAACAAAACTTTCCATACCTGGCCGCAAGGGAAGACTACAACAAAACAGACAGACAGACCCAGACAAGCACAAAAAAAGCAGTCCCCATGCTAACACTATACACCTGAAAATCAATTCCCTGGGATCTACACCTTAGTAGAAGTGACTATGGTATATGCATTTATGACACCTAAACAGTTCCAGGACCAGCAGTTTATCTTATTGATAAAATCGAGAGACAGGACAGGATAGTTTAACATATATGACTGTGTAAAATAATGTTTGTATGTTCATTTTTCCACTCAAACAGTCTCTTCCAGCCAACATAGATGGCCTGACTAAATCTCTTTACAAAATGTCTCTCAAAAATGTTAAAACCCCCCTGAAAATACCCAGGGCCTGGTAAATATATTGGCTGAAACGTATTTGAATTTTAGATTGCAGAATACTTCCATTTTTCAAGTGCCTCTTGCTTGATGTTCAAGGTCAGGAAAGTCAATTGAAACTTAATTCTTTTCTTCTTTGATTTATGGGACCTCTGGATTAAATACCTGATTCAGGATGGATTCAATTGTTTCCCACCGAAAACAAATGGAGATTTTTTTTTCTCAGGTTTTTGCCTTGAATAATAGCTGTGTGTGTGTTTTATCATAGTACCCCGCTAAATTTTAATAGAAAGTATTAGTCAATCTTATTTCCTGGAAGTTAACCACTGACACATTCATATGTTACAGAAACATGCCACTGGCTCAACAGCACTTCAAGCTTCAGAAAGAGCAGCAAAGGGGCTACTTGGAAAAACACAGGTTTGGATCAACTGAAAATCTGGGAGTTTGTGCTGTACACAGTGAATAGCTTGGGCCGTGAAACACTGAAAGAAACTGTGAACAATTGAATGTTTTTATGCTTCTAAATGATCTCTCAAGACTGGGTTTTACCCAATTCTGAAGTAGTCAAAAATATCTGAGAATGAAATGGATTGCTGCATTCAATACCAAACATTACTTTATTCTGTTTTTTTATTTAGAAAACTAAATATTTTCATTCTGGAGCAAGCCAAAACACATTCTCCACCCCGTTTCAGTTTATTCAGTGAACCAGAAAAAAAAAATGTTTAGCCCTCACGCTAAAGCTTTTCCTTTGCAGGCTGTCCTGTGGTCTCAGCAAGAGTCGATATACTCTAATATAAGCCACTCGGCTGAACTACTCATTTAAAAGGACAGATCCTGAGCAAGTCAGCGTAATTCCATTGAAGGTTTATTTCTCAACCCCTGAAGATGTGGCCTACTTTTGACTGTCTCTTGTTAATGTGATAACTATTCCTTTGGCTTGCCACGCTGCATGCTTTAGCATTACAAAAATAGTTAGAAGTAAAAAAAAAAAAAAAAAA
>NW_017728921.1:11290504-11306399 GCF_001723895.1 Crocodylus porosus
GCTAGGATCTGGAACCAACTTCCAAGAGAAGTGGTGCTGGCTCCTACCCTGGGGGTCTTTAAGACAAGGCTAGGCAGTCACTTTGCTGGGGTCATTTGACCCCAGTACTCTATCCTGTCATGGCAGGGGGTCGGACTTGATGATCTGCGCAGGTCCCTTCCGACCCTGCTAACTATGAAACTGTAAAGTAAAAATACTTGAGATTAAAAATGTGCATTGCACAAATACGTTGCACCTGAAAGTTTCTTCCTTTTGAATGTACTCCTCCATTTCAGTACCCCACAAGAAAGCTAAGCCAATTACTCATGGACACACTGCAAGTCAGGGGCCCACTGGAAATATAATCCAAAGAGTTTCATTCTCAGTTCTCTGCTTTAGCCACTTAGTGCTGCAATGCAAATGGCCTCACCAAGACCAGGGTCTGCACTTCTGGGAGATCAATTTTCCAAAGTGATGGGGCATCCACATCTCCAGCTGAATTTATTGTCGAGATTCAATGCCACTGAAAATCAAGCCTACTGTGTCTTGAAATGGGCAACAGACAGTTTAGTCCTTCGAATATTGGAGTCACCCCCTTGAAGATGATTCTCTGCAACCCAACTGGCATGGTCACTGAAATGAGTGCAAAGTCAGTTGCCGGTAAACATCCCCTGAATCAACACAGGCATATACGAGTGCAGAAATTGCAACGCCGGTATCTATCTATCAGGCTCCCCACCTCTCCTGGAAGTGCCTGGGCTTTCAAACATTTCTCTCTCCAAGCTGGCATCTATTTTCTCTAGTGGCCTGTGTTTTACACGTGCTCATTTGCAAATAAGAAGTGGGGAAAGGAAAAGAGACACAGATCATATGCCCTTCTTCTAGGAGGAATCTTAGACAAGACAGACACTCAACATATTTTACTTGCCAAAAGCAGTCACAAAGGGAGGCAATATGTTTCTACTGTGCTCCAATGGACTCAGTCAGTCACACATTTAATTTAGATTTTGATCTCTTAAAATCTTTCTATGATGAGTAATATACTTCTGCTGGCCATAGCCCCTCTCAGGAGCATTCCCGTGCACCCTGCACATTAATAGGTTATTAATAACCTTGAAAATGCAATGAGCTCGCTGTCACATTCCTTGGCCCTCTCAACAGAGAAAGGCTTAGGGAATCCTTCCTTAAGATGCTCTACCCATACTATTAAGCAACTGAGAAAAACAGCATTGGTTGTTTTACCCGTATTCATAACCAGGGCTTTCTTTTCCGACTGCGTGGTTAAAATGTATCAAGTTGTCTTGATACATGTGCCTGAAGAACCAGAGATGTTCAGACAGAAGTTTATGCTGTTCATCTGATCCCTTCTCTCTGCCAGTGAAAGGTTCCTCCTACTGAGGACAGCAAAGCTATCAACTGGGGGAAGAGGGGGGCTTCATGCCTATTCCCTTCAGGGGTACCACAGCAGAGTCAAGATTCAGATACAAGAACGTGGACTTCTCCCCGGGGCTGGCCCCTCTACGTGGCTAGCCCTTCCATGTCACATCATCACACGCAATAACAATTCTACGATTTAACTTACAATTCCACCGATGCTAGGCAATAGGTGAGAATTCAAGTGCCTTTATTTTTCTTTTCCCTGGTATTTCTAGACTGATGATAAAACTCTATCCCCTAAGAAAGCATTACCAGCAATAACAGAGAAAACTACTCTCTCTCCTCGGGTACTGCAGTTCAGAAATTTTTCATCAGAAAGGCTGGAATGGAAACGACCATCATTGTCTAAATTGAAACATCTCAAAAACATTCTTTTAGATAAAAATCTCATTGTGAGAAACATTGACCTGACATTTACTGAATGGGGCATGTCTGTTTATTCATTTTAGGGTTACTTTTTAAAATAAATTATTACGTTTTTTCCTATTAAAACATTTTAAAAAGGGAAAAATGAGATTTCTTTTCAAAATGGGGAATATATCACAACAAAGTATTCCCTTAGAGTGTATTTCAGGGCAGGGAGATTTCAAATGTTTTCTTTTATTCTGGGTTTTTTGTGTTTTTTTTTTTTTTTAAACAGAAAAAAAGAACATGGGAAAAGTGGAATTTCCTGTGAGATGGGAAATGCAGTTCCCTCCCAGGTTTAACTGCAAGATGCCCTCACTTCACACAGAAGTCAGTGGGAATGCAGAACTGGGCCCTTCTGAGTGGTTAAAAAAGCATGGGAGTCTAGTCTCTCTCTGAGCCTTGTAGGTCTCATTGCTATGGAGAGCAGCATGCATCCTCATCTCTCCAGGGGAGGGCAGAGGGGCATGATGGGGCAGCACAGAAGAACTGGCACATCTGTTAACGCAGCTGTACCTGTGCAATGGATCAGTACTCCAGGGCTAGTTTGTCAATCTGGCACTTGGCACATGCACTGAATTCACTTACACGGATGCACTGTGCCCAAGCAGAAAGTTGCCAACAGGAATAGATGCAAACTGAATGGAAGACCTGGTATCACTAAACTTACAAACCCTCGGGGCACTTGCAAATGCACTACATTGAACCCTCCAGCCTTTCATAAGGAGGCAGATGAATACTTCGAAAAAAAGGGAAATATCCTCACTGCAGACAATGAACTGCTGTGCAGACTGAAACCCATATTTCTTATCTCCCAGTCAGTTTCTGTCCGGGTGCCATTAGTACTGAATTCCCCTGATCATTTATAAACGTCCTTTGTAAATCCTAGTGCCATTGTTCTCTGCAGAGTAGATTACAGGGTCTGCTTTCTTCTTCCTTTAGATTACAGAACATGCCTTGGGTTTAATAAGGACTGTAGCATATTTTCTTTTCCAGGTGGTGGTCACCAACTGCAGCCCTTGCTGTACTAGGATGAACCGGCAACTCGGGTAATTCCAGAAATACTGCCGTCTCGCAAGCACCCCAGGAGGCAATGCGGGATATGTGTCCCCCGGATCTGTGCGCAGGGCCAGGGCAGGCTACTGCTGAGGGCTGGGGCAGCACCAGGCTCTTCCTAGTAAGGGGCTGGGCTGGGCTGCCCTTGAGGCAGGTGGCAGCAGCACTGGGAGGAGGCTCTGTGGGGGGGCAGCCACCCCAAAATTTGCTGTAGTACCCCCCCTTAGCCTCCCCTCCCACCACCACTGCCCCCTGCCCAAAGTGCAGCCTGGCCCAACACCCTTGCACCCTCTGCTGGGAAGAGCCTGGTGTTGCCCTGGTCCCAGCCTGCCCTCAACCACGTGCAGATCCAGGGGCACATGCCCCCCATGCCCTCCTGGGATGCATGCAGTGGCAGGAGCCACCCCCCACCTTATAACCCCCGGACAAGCCATGGCTGCATCCTGTACCCCACCCTGACTGTGCAGCACCTACCTCTGCCCCTCCTTCTCCTTCACTGCTGGGGCCCCAATCTGCCCTCCCTCCCCTTCCCTCACAACAGACTTACCAGCTGGACCCAGATACTTTCCATGCTGCCGGGCAGCACTCCTGGCCACTGCCTGCTGCACTGTACCTGCGTACATGTGCAGGGCATTTATCAGCCACATTAATCAGCCACATCAGCCAAAAAAAGCCAATTGCCAATACAGTCAATTTTCCTTATGACAGTGCTGATCCGATAAGGGACCGTCATATCAGTTCACCTCTGTAAAACAGTATTTTTTTTTCTCATTTGTTCTGCATATCCCCTACAACCTTTAAGTACCCCTAGGGGTATGCATACTCCTGGTTGACAACCACTGCCTTATACTACAGTATACCCTGGTTTGCTTAAATGGAAAAAAAAAAATTCCTGTTGACTTCAGTGGACACAGGACAGGGTCCAATCCTGCAAGAGAGGTCTGACCAATCTTTAAGTAGCATCTTTCCTGTTTCCTTGTCCCCTGGGATTGCAGATGAATAATGCCCAGATCCTTAGCCATTGCCTTAGCTACACTAAGGAGAAGGCAGGGTATCTTTGCACCTTGTAGCTACACCAGCATAGCTGCCCTGCTACAGATACCTTGTGGACTCGCACTACACCAGTTAGGTGCATTGGCTTGTATTGGTGGAAGGTTTTTGCTTTCTGTCTTCGGTTGACAGAGTACACAATAATGACAACAACCACTTTTAGGAGTCCAGCTTCTCAGCTGAGCCCAAGCTCTGCTTAGATGCAGCCATGCTAAATTTGGGACTACAAGGGCATCAGACATAGCTTGCAGGCCACAAGCCATCCAGCCTCGATTTAAGTTACAGCTGCAAAGGAGGTGCTATAGCTCCTGCCTTTGCAGCATTGCCATAGCTCACTGCCATAGCTCATTGACATTATACCAATGGAGGCTTCAGTCCATAGCACTATCCTTTCTCCTGAAAACAGACAACTGGCACAGATGGCAGTTACACCACCATAGCCAGCTTCACACCTAAAGAAAGTCCCTCTGCATAGGGGAATTCTGTTCTGACAGCTTCCAGTCTCTTTAAAGTTAGCTGTCTTTCTGGTTGCCAGATACTCCTCTAACTTCTCAAACAGTGGAGTTAGCTTTTCATGTGGCATAGGTCATGGCTTTTTTTTTTTTTTATTGGGCCCATTACTGTGACGTTAAAAGCCTCTGACATCCAAGAGTTTTGCTATAACCCCGCAAAATTTACCTCAATCATTTATTTATGGCTCTAGACCTCCTACCTTGCTCTTCTGAATACAAAAGTCAACTATTTGGTAACCACGTCCCAGATGCATTTTAGCACTTCAGAACTTATCACATAGGCAGTGCAATCAGTCACTCTGTTTTTCATATGAGCTCTGATCAAAGCGAACAGCTGTTCCAGGTTTGCTTCCCTGTATTTGTTTCTGGGATTCATTACCTCCCAAATGTTGGCATGGGTGTAGTCAGCATTTATTGAAAACCTCCCATCTTATTCTGGCTATTGCATCTTTTACTGGACAAGCCAGTGATTCATTTGTAATGGGACACACTCTCACATGCATCTTTCAAATTGAAATTCTGGTTGTCTCTCAACATGTGTCGCATAATTCTTCTGGGATTGTGGTCAAAGACAGAACATCTTTGAATAAAGTTAAGGAGATGTCACAACATTTGGACTTCATGTTATTTTATGCTATCTCTTAGGGTTCTCCCCACCCCCTTTCTCTAAAGAATATTATGTTTTAAAAATTTCAGGCTAGAACTGTGATAAGTGCATTTTACTGACAGTGAGTAACACTTACCCCAGTGATGGCACTACTTTGTTATCACACTGCTCCATGTGAGTAGGGCGATGACAATCAGGCACCTTTGCTTTGAAACAGATTTACTTATTATGCCCCTTCCCTGATTCAGCATTTATGAAAAAGAAAGATGGCATTTAGACTGAGCCAGCAGCACTGGCAAGGTATTCTTTTAAGGAAAAACTACGGATTTCATGAGTAGTTGCCAAAACTGATCTGGTAGGCCACAGTGGCAATAAGATTGGGCGTGTGGAGATTATGTCAGTAGGATAGTGGTATGAAGGTATCTGGCAACTCAGGCTGCTGGCAGGTTATCCAGCCACCAATGCAATGGCATTTTAAGTGCCTGGAGTATAAGCACTGCTCCAGTAAATGAGTCTCTACTGTAAATGCAGATCCTATGTGCAGCTCCTCTCTGCGAGCTGCAATACACAGTCCAACTGACTGTCCCAAAGTAGTTTAAATGTAGCTTTTCCCAAAATGCTGGCTGAAGGTGTGAGCCTTCCTGTTGGCGGTTCAACTCCCAGAACCAGGAGAAAACAGGACTGGAAGGGACCTCCAGAGGTCAACACAAGATCATTTCTGACTAAACCATCCCGGTCAAGTGTACGTCTCATCTGTTCTTAAACTGCACTAACAACCCCCTTGGACAACTGTCAGGCACAATGCTTCGAACCACCAAGAACACCCAAGCCTAATAGGTAAAGTAAGGGGATGAGGATCTAAACACATGGTTGCTTTATTCAATACATGAAACATGAGAGAACACATAGCATCCGAAAACAAGCTTCCTGGTTGTGGAGGACACCCTTCCCTTGGGAGTCCCTGGGGGCATGTCTGTATTTAACAATGCAATCCTAACACTGTCAGCCCCCCAGTGTTCTCCAATTTAAGCTCCTGAAAATGGCTCAAAATGCCTCACCTTGAGCCCTTTAAATACCTTTCACTACATCTGTCTGGTGACTCCCTGATTAGCTTCCATCATATGCTTTTCTTGCCAAGGACACATCAACTCTGACAATTCAATTCCCCCTGGTGACAGCTACTTTATCGTGTTTGCACTCATATAGAGGACCTTCTCCTTTTAACGACTCTCAATTCATAGGTCTGTGCTACTGCCCTTTGGGCTTTGAGTCACATGTGGTGGTTCAGAGAAAACAAAGGAGGCTAAAGGCAATACATTCACAATGAAGCTGGAAGTTTGGTGAAGACAGTGGAGCTTGCAGACTTGCAAAGAATATATAGGCTGTATAGAGGAGTTCTCTGTATCATCGCATGGATGCTACCAACTTCATGCTGATACTCTGCTAAAGTACTTGGCAGAAGGCTGGGTAGATTTGCAGTATACAGATTAACTAAATCAGAGATGTATAGCATCAGCTTTCATAAGCAGAGGACTCATTTCATCAGCTGCTGTACTTGGTTGAGCATGAGGACGCCCAAGGTGTTGGCTTTGTTAGAACTGATCTTGGGCATGTCTTTGAACACCCGACCCACTGCCCCCAGCTGTAAATTGGAGTGGATGATACACGAAACGTGACTGCTACACTTAGCACATCCTCACTGCTAGGCTGCTCACATCCCTCTCCTTCCTTGATATTAAGCACTAAACCTGCTAAGAAGGTGGGAATAGTACATAAGAAGAAAGAAGAATATCCAAACTAAGGATCAAACCAAAAACCATCAGCTACCTCAGTACTAGGAGGCATCAGAAAAAAAGTGGCTGCTTGAGCTCCAGAACTGAGATGAGAGGGGGGCAAAAAGCAATTAATACCAGCTTTCCATTTAAAAATATAAGTGAAAGAAGACCTTCAAAGTTCATATATTTCCCTGACAGGGATTCAAACTCAACTGGAGAAACTGGATAATTTTCAGACATGCCCTAGGTATGCCAAACATTTTCCCTATGTAACATTTCAATCTGTTTTTATATACTGCAACTCAGTGCTACGTGAACTGTGACTCACTCAGCAGGCTACATCTGCCCAGTATAAGGTGGTGGAGCTTTAAAACCAATAGACTGCACTTGCTTGCAAGCGTGTTGAATCTGGCTGGACGCTCAGATAAATGATGCCGTGTTTACCAAAGTATGAATGTGCACTACCACCACAGTGCTGACTAACAATATTTACTAAGCCACTGCCTAATCCAAACAAACAAATTAGTATAATTAAGGAATCGTGTGCACAAATGCAATAAATAAAAAGAGAAAATAAATACACATCAGTTCATTCTCATTCCTGTCATGCGGCACTGTCCTCTGATTCCTGTTCTTTGCAATCTGAGCATACTGGTATAATTGATGGCAACATTTATCATAACAGCAGCACAAAAGCATCAATCGCTTGATAAATTTATTTACTCCTGTCCAGAAGTGAAGCGGGGATGGGACCGCTTTATAACTATCAGATGATGCAGAACTGCATCTTATTGCTCATAGAAAATAGAAGCAGGCATGAGGAGGTGGGGGCTAAAGGTTTATTGAACGGACAACCTCTTTGATTTGGGGACACTGATTATATTTTGAGAAATATTCACACTTTGCTGAACACATCCCTAACCAGCAGCTGCAAAATTATTCACCTCTTTCTTTAGGAGGTTTCTTGTTCCATGCAGTGTTTCAAAACCACAAGACTCCCACAGGGAGGGAGCTGTGAAGGAAGCATCAATCTCCCAGCCCAATGTGACAAGGTCTATGGGCTTAGCAAAGCAAACACATGAGCCACTTTCAATTCCTGTTCTTATGAACCAAAAAGGACAAATGCCAGGCCCTTTGGGATGAAATAACTGCATGCACAAATAGAGACTGGGAAATGACCCGCTAGGCTGCAGTACTGCAGAGAAGGATCTGGGGGTTACAGTAGACCATAAGATGAATATAAGCCAACAACGTGCCCTTGTTGCAGAAAAACCAAAAACATCCTGGGTTAGCAGGAGTGTCACTTACACATGGAGGGAAGTGACTCTTCCACTGTCTCCAGCAATCACAAGAATTCACCTGGAGGACGGTGTCCAGTTGTGGGCCCCACACTTCAAGAAGGACGTGAACAAATCAAAGAGTCTTGTGGAGAGCAACAAAAATGATTAGCTGCCTGGGAAGTATGACTCGTGAGAAAAGCTTAAAAGAATTAGGACGGGGTAGGCAACCCCTGGCACAGATGCCAGAGTGTGGCACACAAAGACATTTTGCTTGGCAAGCATGCCTCAGGGCGGACAGTGGGGAAGGGACCAGGACTGCACTGCTACAATAAGGATCAGGCCGCTCATGGTTCCCCCACTTTTTGCCCCAGCATGCCAACATCTCACAAGTCAAAGTTTGCTTGTATTTTTGGCACCCTACCCAAAACTACTGCTTACCCCTGAACTGAGGTTATTTAGTCTGGAGAAGAAATAATGGGGGAATGGGTGGGAAGAAGACGGGGGAATTTGATAAATCTGCAAATACCTGAAGGGCAAATATAGAGAGCATTAGAGATGGGCTTTTCTCTGTGGCTGCAAGGGACAGGACTAAGGCCAATGACCTCATACAGCAACAGAGGAAATTTATGTTGGGGAGGAACTTTCTGACCACGAGGGTGGTCGAGCATTAGAACAAGCTACCTGGAGAAGTTGCAGAATCTCCATCCCTGGAAATATTCAAGATCAGGTTGGACAGACACTTGCCTGGGATGGTTTAATCAGGAATGATCCTGCCTTTATTGGGGACTAGATCAGACGACCTTGTCAGGTGAGGGCCCCTCCAACCCAACTTTCCTTTGATCCCCCCCACACACACATGCTCCACACAGAGATCAGGGCCATGCTCTCTACTGCCCTGTGCTTTGCAGAGTCAGTCATACCTGTTCAAAGTCCTTCATTCTGGATTGGGATACATCACATACCCTTTGTGCCCTGATGACAATGCTACCTAGAGAACCCAGTAAACTCTCCTTTTGACATATGTCCACACTTGCCCTAGCTCAGAGTTGAACTGGAACTCAGGTGTCAGGCTCAGTTCAGAAGCAATGAAAGAAAGCTGAACCAAGTACTTCTCTTTAAAATTTAAAACATGGCAATTAAGACTAGGGTGAATCTATGTTGTCTCTTACAACTACCCAGTCCCCAGTGGCTCTTTTCCAGAGCGGTTGGATTAGGAAGTTTGCATTACGACCAACAGGCTGCTATTCCAAATGGATTCAATTCAGTTGCCCACATCCCAGCAGCACAACTAGGCATGAGTTCAAAATCAAAAGCCATTTGAGTTTCAGTGGGAGCTAACAACCCACCCTTACTGGCTCTGTCTAAACACCGAATATGGTGGCTAAGATTTTGAGGAATGTGGTCTATAGGTAAGGCTAGGAATCCACGTTTAAGCACTTGTATGTGTGAGCCCAAAATGCTGAGTACAAGTCACGCCTATTGTTTGGTTTTTTTTCCTTTTCCAATGACTTCAGCGAGAGGGCAGAAGGCAGGGTTGAGATACATTTTATGGATTACCTAAATACGAGATGCATAAGCTTTTGTGAACCTGAGTTCACTAAAGGAATAATAAATTCACTTTAAAGCAACTGTAAAAAATTATAGACACACACATTATATATCCCACACACATTATATCTATTGATCTATTGATATAGCGATAAAGATACAATGCGTGGGGGATTATATATATAATTTACAGTTCCTTTAAAGTGAATATATATCCTGCACACACACATATATTTATTTATATGTATGTATCTATATGTATATAAAATACACACACACACTTCTCTTCAGAGAGCAACAGTTAGAAGTAAAACCACCTGGAAGTTACATTATGGACATTTTAACAAGCTTGGTAGCCAAACTGACTCACTTGAAGAAGCCTTCATTCATGCCTCAGGAAGACAGACTTAATAGTGAGATCATTGAACACTCAAGCCACACTTGCTTTCCATGTCAATCTTTAAGGGGCACTTGAAGGCAGGTTCTGTTTCTTCCACCAAAAATGGGTTTTGTGCCAAAGTCAAGGGCAACGTATGACCTTTCAGACCACAAGACAACACGAGCACAATGGTGTATGTCAAGGAACCAGCTATACCACTAGACAAAGAGCTGGACAATTTCCATTTCAGGAAATGGGGTGAGGACATAATGGCTGTCATCTTGCAATGCCTTCCCTGGTGTGCGGGGCACAAGATAGCATAAGCTATACTACAAATGCGCATGGATGCCATGTATAGACAGCAATGAAGTTAAATGTTATATGCTAGGCTCTGCCCTAAAGGTGCAGTCCAACGTGCTTCAAAGTCTATGGAAAGATTCAATGCATCTTCAACTCCTAAATTGGAACAGGTAGGATTATCAGAAAGCTGTGTGTGACCAAGGAGCCCAAGACCAACTTACTTTTTTGGGACTGGAGCTCTTCAGTGATTTAGCCGCTTTTAACAATTCCAGCCCAAAGCCCTAACCACCGTCTCTGGCACAACGTGCTTCCCTGGGATACATCCACCCACTGAGCCCTTAATATACATGTGTTTGTTTACCCAGAGCCTGATCCTGTCCACACTTGCTACTGGGAGGAGAGCTTGAAATGTAGCCCTAAAGGGGGTGAACACACTATCTCTGATTGTAGGTGTGCATGCTGGATAGGCCTTTAGGCTATAAAGGATCATCTATTATTGTGTCCTTCCAGTTCTGTACTGGACACAGCACACACCGATCAAATCAAGAATGATCAAAAGTCATAGCCATACAATGCTACTCTACTACATTAACCTATGCCAGACAAATTACGAAAGGCTTTGTTTCCAGTAAGAGAGGCATAGGACAAGGATGGATTACACAGACACACAACCTACCATGTCCTGCTGGAATCAGCTGCTGATGTTACATGCACAACACAAATCGGATGACAGCAGCGAAAACAGTTTTGCCCATTTGTGGCACAGTTTCCATCCTCTGTTAGTCTGCTGAGCGCAGGAATTACTTAAGTCAACAAATAATTAGTCCAACCCCCAGCCAGTGCTAGGGATGGATAATAATGCAAAAGAAGTGCCTACAAAACCTAGAGTAAGCAATTTTTTGCTGCCCTGGTTGCTCTTCAAAGAGTAGCTCATCTGTACCTTTTCCTGAGTCTGCTAAGGATTATTTCACAGTGGTTGCAGAATGTTTTTATTATAGCAAGAAACAGCCCCTCCTCCTTCTGTAACTATTGTCTGGAGCTGTGGTACAGGCTTCCCAATGAACACAAAGCACTCTGCTTAGCCAAGATATTTCACACTGGCTAAAATCAGCTGCAAGTGCAGCCCACAGATAGCTTGGCACTAGTAGGATCTTAACCAGGCCCTTCGTGCAGAGGCTGCACATACTTGATTGTGTGTGTGGGGAGCCTCCCTCTTGCTGCAGCTGGGACCCCTACCAGGAGCCTGAGATCCCTGGACAGCCATTCTGCAAGCTGAGCCAAATACTCCTCCATTCACCGATGCCAATAGGTGCCACACTAAGCCCGTCTCGGTGGGAGGTCACTGTCTGCCCATTTTACATAACTGCTTTGTTTGAGGCAACCGAGCTCCAAGCAGACAGACCACCAAGCAGGCGCTTACCGTTATGTAAAGCTCCTTGGCGTCCCCTACACCCGTCTCCAACAGCCATGGCTGAAATTTTTCAAAACACAGGAAGTTTTCAGCACATCACAGGGTTGGACTAGATGACCCTTGAGGTCCCTCCTAACCTATAATCATAGTTCTGAATGTTGATAGGAAGGGAATACACATCTTTACCAACTCAACCCCCAATCCCCCCTACCCCACTTTTTGGCCATTAGGGTTGAGTCCTCAGCTGGCTTCCTTAGCAGTTTACACCAGCTAAGGACCTAATTCTCCTGGTGCTAACCTCAGCTCCACAGTCTTCTCTGCTATTCTTCTCTCTGCCACTGCCACTTCAACAATGGCAAATGAAAGAGGCAGAAAAGGACTCACAGTGCTGTTCCCTGTTCTTGGCACTAGAAGCTGATGGAAATAATATATCTCAGGAGCTTCATTTCAAAACTGAAAAGAAGCTCATCGCCAAGGGAGAGCTGTGTCTGTGCGAGAGCAGAACCGTACAGGTGGATAGCCAGCTGGCTGGGTGTGCACAGCAGCAACGGAAGACCTGGATGACTGACATTTTACAAAAAGGAGGAGAATGCCTTCCTTAAGTCACTTATGTTCTTTAAGTCCTTTTTAGGATAGGCACATGAGTGCAATTGCAGCAGCAGCTGTGAGCTTGTCATCTTGTGTGCACAACGTTGCATGTAAAACTACGTTACACACACCAAGGTATGCACGGGGTGGGGGTGGCTCCCAAATCCCATCAAAATGAATTATTTCTCGTTATTCTAGGCTGTGTTTGCAAACACACTATTGCAGCAGTTGCTCTGCTCCAGTAAGTGTTTACCCATTTCCCAGACATGTTGCTAAGCCGAAAGAAGCAACAAGCCCGATTCTGCAAACCCATTCATTGCACACCTACCGCTCAGGGCTGCAGTTACTTCTTCCAATTTCCATGTAAGCAAATTTGCAGAAGTGGGCCCCATTTCTATGCCCGGCCACGCAGTGGCTGAGACTGTAAGAGAATTCAGGATGGCTGCCTCATTTCTCTGGTCTGTTCCTGCTCAAGACAGGCAGATTGAGCTACAGCCAAGAGAAAGCAGCCCGCTCACTTCCCAATAGGCTTGGAAACTTCCTGACAGCAAAAGTCTGCCCCAAGTTTTCCCTGGGAGAGTGAAGGTCTTCACCAACCTGCTCTATCACTGCCTAAGCGCTGCAATTCAACTGTTTGTTTTCCATGACATGACAGTTGACTTGATTTCCTACGAATTAGGAAACAGAAAGATAACAGAGACTTGCCCACGACTGCCTAGTTGGATAAACTGCCTTCCTTTGCCACGGTTTGGAAGTCACTGCTGGGACAGCAAGGTATGGAAGGAACGCCCACCCTAGTCTAAAACTAGCCGTGGCATAAAAGTCAGTTCAGTTTAACTGCTCAAATATTTCCCATACTTCTCAGGTGGGTTTTACAGCCCTCAGTGAGCTCCAAGCTGCTGTGGCTAAACAGCGACTGCTACCCAAGACTATAATTTAGACATATTCTCAGAGGCACCAGAGAAAAGGCAAATCATTATAGGCCAGATTTCTCAGCTGATGTGAATCAGCCTGACATCCAGGCAGGTTTAAACCAGCTTAGAGGACCCAGCTTTACCACTAAACAGTCCAAGATTCAGGCATTTTCTTGCTCCCCTTGCACCAGATGTTTCAAGAACCGAGCGTGTCCACTTTTAATTCCCTTCCCCTGTTCAAAGTCAGGCACGCATTTCACAGAACTGAGACAGATTCACTCACATTGGTTTTTTAATTGAATTCATTTAAGCCAACAGCACTGTCTCAGATTGTTCCCCGCTTCTCCAAGTAGCAAAGGGAGCATGCGCTACATGAATTGCATAATTATATCTGCAAATTCAGCTTCTTTCTTTCTTTTTTTTGCCATTTTCCCAACTTGTGAGGTAGATATTTTTTCCCCTGCAGAACTCCCCAAAGAGATGCCACAAAGCAAAGCAATCATGCAAAAAGATTTATGACAGTCATTTGTATACATGAGTATGCTCATAGACATTTGAGTTCCCTCTTCCGTCTTCTCATTTTATTTAGTGTGAAAGCACAAGCTGTTCCTGACTCACATGTATACATTTTTCATAAATCAGGTGCCACTGATATCATTTTAGAAATGGACTTTTTTTTTCCTGGGGTCCCAGTGCATTTCATGCCTTGCCTGGAACTTCTGGCAGACATTGCATTTAATACAAAGGGACACTCACCTTGTGGTTAACATTGCCCTGGAACGAGCCTTTGCTCAGTGCCTTGTATAAGAGCTAGCACTAGCCGAGCTGCCTGGGGAAAGAACTGTGACTCAGTCACATCTTCAGTGAGACTCTGTGGCTCCTTGCTGCAACTCTTAAAGGACTTCAGGTTACTTCCCCACTCAGGCTAGCTCACCTCCCCCAGCTCTTGGCTTCCTCTTCAGCCCCACACTATCCTCCCGGCCAAAGTTGCAGGCAGGAGAGCTAGGTACCTGCAGTTCCCTTCCCACCCAGTGCTAAGTGATGAGCATCCATCAAGAAAATGCAGCAAGCCTTTCTCATGTGCTGCACAGTATTTGGCTGTGCCCAAGAATAGTACAACCGAATGATTGGGAGGTGCAGGGAGTGGGAAGGGGTCTCCTACAGTTAAAACACTGGACTTGAGAGGCATGCCATTGTAAGCATGGTCTTCCCATACACACCCTCCTTGCCCAGTTCAGGTAGCAAATCAGGCCATTGAGCCTAGAGACTGAATTACCTTTATGACTCCAAAAGAAGGTTTCCCTATAGAAGAGTCTCAGTCTCACATGCTCGTACGCTGCAAGTTTTCTTCTGAAGTAAGAAAACCGGACTCACAGGCCAGGTTTGCAGCTGATGCAGGTCACATCCAGGGATTGCACAAAATGATGCCAGCTGGGGACCTAGAGCTTGAAGCCCTCTCTTCACCCACCTCACAGGTCTTGGCATCAATCAGCTTCTAGGGAGTGCAGCAGGCAAGTCAGATGCTACCAAAGACCTGAGGAGAGGCTCTCTGTGCCTGAAAGCTTTTCTAACCTCTAACATCATTCCTGGCTATAAAGTTAGTCCAACAGCAGATGTCCTCAAGCAACTTTGCTTTTTAACCTGGGCCCTCCTGATTACAACAGCACTACCAAAGCAGAGCGGCCACCTCAGAAAATGGGCGGCGTATGCCTGCAGGAGATACAGCAAAGCAAGCCCAGAGGGAGTGCAAGGATTGAGCCCGTCCAATTCTGGACAGCTGGGGGAGCTGAGAAGGGCCTCTGATGTAATTATGACAGCTCCAGGGCTGTAGTTAATTCACAGGGGGCTGCATGCCAGAAAGTCTAAATTAACATGTACTATGTACCCAGTTAAAGGTGGTTGTCCTACACCTTGCCTTGCCCCTCATGGAGCAGAATGGCAGCAGGGGGGAGCAGAACCAGAAGCCTTGCACACTGCCTTACATCCACTTTACACAGGTATAAAGGACAGCCACAAGTGCCAGGTGAGGCAAGTCAAATCATACACAAGTCATCCTGAACAGATGGCCAGTAACTCACTTCATTACAGCATAAAGTAGAAACGCAGGAGCTGAATACACAAGTTCCCAAGCAGACCCCCTCCCTTATTAGGGAGGGAAACACCACCAAACAGATATCAGAAAATATAGATCTTACTGTTTTGCACATTCCTGTGAACATGTGTAGGCAGCACCTTTAAACAAAGGACAGAAGGAGATTTCAGACTGTCATAAGAGCAAATGGATTTAGACACTGCATCATCACATCAACATAACTCCTCCTTTTGCTGCTTTGTTTGGAAATGAAGGCTGGATCTGGGAGCAAAGCAGCTGAGAATGGCTCAGGGCAGCTGAATTATATTTCCAATACTGACACGCACGTCTTGCGCTAGTCAAAGCCAGGGGCTTACCCCACTGCTTCCATTTCTTCAGCTCTACAAAAGGCCAGAATTAGAGCTAGTCAGAAAATGGAAGGAGCTTTTTTTCCTTTCTCCTGCAGAAAATTTGAAAGAAACTGTTTTCATTTTTGCCCATATTTTCAGGGCATTTTTCAGACTTTCTCCCAAAAAAATGAACTCTGGCTAAACCCAATGAAAACTTTAAAAGGGGGCAACTG
>NW_017728921.1:11306604-11325719 GCF_001723895.1 Crocodylus porosus
GGTTTGTGTGTGTATACACACTCTCTCTATATATACATACACACACATACATATGCGTTCTACAACCAATTTGAATTTAATTGAAAATTCAATCGTAACCAGCCCCTAGAATTAGCACTTACATGTGGCTATTGAGCCTTCATTCACGGTTGTGGGGTCCATTGACAAAAGAGACCTTTTTTGTATAAAAGCAACACTATACATTGTTACAAAGGCAAATAGTTCAAAATAACAAGGAAACATCAAACCACTGGCAAAAAGAAGTGAAAGTAAATGGTGCTAAAACTGATTTACACCAACTGAAAAGCAGTGTCTGGATTTGAGTTCTGGGTATAAATATCTTCCATACTCAAATAATATTATTCAAAGCTTAGCAGGGGGGCATTATGTTAAAATAGCGGATCTCTCTGTTTAAAAAAATAGAAGGATAAAACCTATAGTGGAGAAGAAAAAAAACAGATAATGGATTAGACAGAGGAAGATCTTATAGATGAAAAATAAACCACAGTATTGAGCTAAGCCTCCTGAGGTGATTTCATTTCTAATCACTGGAAAAGTTCATATGGGGTGTTGTAAACCTAATCAAAATGTGTCTCTTTCTGGATCTATGGGATGTACAGGAGGTGGAATATTTCATTAGAGGAACATCTTCTAGCCAGAACAGCAATTGCTAGTTTAAATAATCCAGTAAAGATAACATGTAATGCCCTAATTAAAAACATTTTCCCATCAGGTAAATCATTTTAAAGGTATCTGAGGCTGAGCCTATGGGCATTAGAAATACCGAAAGCTCCACTTTGGGTCTATGCCAGCAGCATGCAAGTACATAATTTAATCTAATTGATCAATTAAATTAAAATAATCTTTTAAACAAGCTATAAGAAGAGTTGTATAATTTCAGTGCTCATATTATTTTCCTTACAACTTTTATCTCTTCTATTGCACTAAAATATTATTAGAGGTCCAAGCAGAATAATAAAATGGCAGCCCTGATGAATTCAAGAGAGGGTAGATGAGTGAGATTCCATCGTCTCCTAGTGATAATGGCATCTTTCTTCATAATTAAAGAGGTAGATCTTCACCTGCTCCTTAATCCTACATAGACTTACATAGGTGCTTAACTTGAACTACAAACTGTAGCCCTACAGACTTCTCTAGTCAACAGGTTAACTGGAAGCTGTTCGGAGCAGGTATCATCCATGATCCTCTCTTAGGGCCTCGAGGTGTTACCACAATACACATATGTATAATAATCCTCATCCCCTGGTGCAAGACACAGCCCCATAGAGAAGTGGAACTGCAAGGGACCTTGGAAGATCATCTAGTCCAACATCCTACTCAAGGCAAGATCATACCTGTCAAAACCATGCCAGCCAAGTGGTTATCTAACTTCCTCTTAAAAACGTATAATAGAAATACCACATCCTCTCTAGGTGAAACTCCTCTGGTGTCTACGGAACAATGCTGATTTATACCAGTTTAGGATCTCATCTATCATGTCTGATGAGCAATTTTGGTAAATGCCAATGTCCATCGAAATACATGGTCCTTTAGTCTTCAAATGCAATGGTGGCTCTCTGTCGCTGTAGAGTTCCCTTCCTGTAGGATTTTGCTGCTTTAAAGAAATTTGCTTAAGCATTCTGGACATGTTTTGTCACTCTTAAAGGAAAAATTCAATGTGTAAAACAGAAAGAATGATAACGTCCTACTGTCATCTAGCACCCTTCATCCTAAAGAAATAGAAAACAGTGGGATAACAGCTCCAATTTACAGTTCATAGATGCCAGGACTTCAGCTTGGCTAGGGAGCTCCTGGGTGGGAGCATGAGTACTTGGGCATGATGAGGAAGAAGGCCAAATGATAACCCCCAAACCAGCTTTCAGCTCCCAATCCTGAACTAGCCTACAAGAGTCCAGTCTCATCCAGCGTACTTTGAAGAAGCCCAAGGGCGGTCCTCTAATTTGACTTGCTGCCTAGGATCCCAGGGACAACTCCAGACATCATTATGTTGCAGGGCACTAAAGCGCCTGCTCTTTTAAGAGAAGAAACTGCCTAGGGAGATGGCTCTAGGAGCCAGGCAGAAACCCCACAGGTGTAGGGTACTAGGGCAGCTATTTAACAAGGAAATTAGCCTGTACCCACAACCGGTCAGCTGACCAGAAGAAGGCAGGGCCCTGGGCACATATAAACCCCAAGGCTGAGGCTAGTAGGGGCTGGTTCTTTGGCAACAGCCAGGGGAAGGCAACTCTAGAGAAGAATTTCCCAGGGATGCTGTGGCTGCCTGATAAGCTGCCTATAAGACTAATAGGACTCCAGGAGCCCACCCAGTACCCTGGGTTACAAGGCACCTAAGTCTAGGTGGGGAGTTTGACTCTTGTAAAGGGACATAGAACACCCTGAACTAGTTGTATTATGTTATAACCCAGTGGCTCATATTTTGGTTGCTGTTTATTATACTGGTGGACCAGACCAAAGCTACTGGGGAGGAGCCCCCATTAGGGCCACACTACAGTGCAGAGAGCCCAGCACCAGCATGGATGCAGAGACATGGCTGCGGAGAGCCCAGGACAGGCTGAGCTATATCAAGGCCTCAGAGGGACAATGTTTACATACTATCCCCAAGGCTTGGGGCATGGTAAAGGGGTAGTTTTGGAGCCACACATCTAGCCCATAAGGCTGAGGGTGTCCCATGAGGCATCCATTTGGAGTGGGACCCAAAAAGGGGTCCACAAACCCACAGGGCTCAGTGGGGTCCATCAGGCCCATGCCCATACATAAACTCAAGGGCAGCCTCCCTATATTAGAATTACCATCAAGACCTGGCAGACAAGGAAAAGGGTGCCCATTGGACAAGACTGGCATGGTCACGGAGCCCTTGGAGTGCCACTGCCATCCCTGGGGACCCCACACCATGACACTAGAAGACACATAAGGATATTTTGGCCCTAATTTCATCTGCCCACACCAAGTGGGTCTGATGCAAGGTAGGGTAGTCATGGAAGAATGGCAGGTCTATGCTAACCAAAGAGGCCCTTTGAAGGTCATTCACAAACCTGTTGACTTGGCTTATAGGGAAGCTTTCTCAGATGAATGTGCAAAGTGACTCCAATCCACAGAGAAGAGAAGAAATGAAAGTCAATGGGAGCTGTAGTAAGCCTGACCAAGTCATCTTCAGAGATGGCACTTTTACTTTTATATAAAAAAAAAAGGAGCCCTTCATATTTTATAATCATTTCCCTAAAACTTCAAAGTAAATCTTGAGCAGTTGTTCACAACTTTGTCAGACTCAACTCAGAAAATCCTACTTCTTAGCTTTCACTCATTTTTTCTGTAGTCAAAAAACAAAACAAAAAAAAAACAGGGCAATTCTTCCTTTGCAAAAAACTCAAAAGGATCACCACAGGTCAGAATGCTTTGGACACAGTAGATTCCTAGTTGAAATCTATGTTTTTCTTGTGAATCACGTGTAGGGGTGTCAGTTCCAATACTGTGTGACACCCTTCAAAGAAGCACACAACCCCTGAAGGTGCCCCGCAGCACCATGGCTCAGAGTTGCTGGCCTGGTGTCTTGCTCTAGACAGTGTCTCTAATTTAAGAGCCCAACAGTTGCAAGTGTCTGTCCAGAAAATGACAGCACTTATTGGAGCCTGTCTTGGGAGGCTGACCTGAAGTTGGTGCATTGGGCATGATAGCCTTACAAATACCCAAAGACCAAATCTGTTTGTTCACATGAGTACAACATGGACATTTGACTTCAATCACTCAAGATCAATTGCTGGTAAAAAGATTCTGGAAATAGCAATGCAAAGACTATTATGATAAAGTTTTGTACTATAGATCACAACCATCGAGAAAGTCCTCAGTCATGGTCTGAAATTTATTCAGACGTTATAACCACCTTGCCTTACTCTGACACTGGGACTCCACCTGTCTCCTCTTGTTAATATCATTCGGCAACAGCTGCATTATATTAGCTGTCTAAAATTATTAATTCAATACTGTTTTAATGTATATTTATCATTCCACTGTCAACCGCAGTCAACCAATTCTGTTAGACATATTGATTTCCTGAAAAAAAAATTAAATGAAAAATATCTGTCATGACTTTTTCACAGACAATGCAATGATTGCAGACACTTGGCTTTCTGTGACACACTTGCTCTTTTAGTTCCAATAGCCTTCTAAAGACATTGGAGGGAAAGAAGTGCCACAAACTATCTTCTCAAGCTTTATTTGGTTTTACCCACCAGTAAGAAGTATGGCATTTTGCTGGATCGGCTTGCTTTTCCCATGGGATTGTTGCAATTAACTTCACTGGAATTCTTCATGTAGAATACTGCTTCAGCAGAACCATGCCCATGAATACGATAAGAAGTGTTTAACTGACCATCAGAAATAGCCATGTGAATTTCAGTAAAAGGCTAAAATGGTCATTAAATTCTGAAGATGACATGGTAATTAAACACTTAAGCTTATTTCTTTGGACCTTTCTTCCCTTGAAAATAAGAGATAGTCCCATGGACTTCACTGGGAAGAACCCAGAACTTTTCACCACAGGTCAAGTGCTTTTCAAGCACTGATCGGATAGGACTCATACCTGTTAGTAATGACTATGCATCATAAAATAGAAAATTAGGGTTGCAAGGGACCTCAGGAGGTCATCTAGTCCAACCCCCTGCTCAAAGCAAGACTATCCCGAACTAGATCATCCCAGCCAAGGCTTTGTCTAAGTGGGTCTTGAAAACCTTCAAGGATGAAGATCCCACAACCTCTCTGGGAAACCCATTCCAGTGTTTTACTACCCTCTTAGTAAGAAAATTCCTCCTAATGTCTAACCTAAACTTCCCTTGCTGCATCTTGAGACCATTGCTCCTTGTTCTGTCATCTGCCACCACTGAGAACAGTCTGGCTCCATCCTCTTTTAAACCCCCCTTCAGCCTGTCCTCATAAGCCAAGTATCTCAGCCCCCTCACCATTTTTGTTGCCCTCTGGACTCTCTCCAATTCATCCAAATCCTTTCTGTAGCGGGGGGCTCAAAACTGAACACAGTACTCCAAATGTGGCCTCACCAGTGCTGAATAGAGGGGAATAATTACTTCCCTTGACCTACTGGCAACACACCTACCAGTGCAGCCCAGTATGCCATTAGCCTTCTTGGCAACAAGGGCACACTGCTGGCTCATATTCAGCTTATTGTCCACTGTAACCACCAGTCCTCTTCTGCAGTGCTGCTCCCCAGCCAGTCAGTCCTCAGCCTGTACCGGTGCCTGGGACTGTTCCATCCTAAATGCAGGACTTTGCATTTGTCCTTCTTGACCCACATGAGATTCCTTTTGACCCTCTAACTTGTCTAAGTCATTCTAGCCCCATCATCCAGTATCTACTACCCAACTATTTGAGTTGGTCTAATAAAAGATATCAAATTTACCCAAATAACTTTGTCTGCTTATGTCCTTAGCCCAACATGGCTACAACCTATACCCCTGAAAATTGCTGAAGGTGCACCCTATTCCATCTTCCAGGTTGCTGATGAAGACACTGAACAAAAGCAGCCCCAGGACTGACCCCTGGAGCACTTCACTTGATACTGACTGCCAACTAGACAGAGGTAGTTGATCACTACCCTCTAAGTCTAATGCTCCAGACAGTTTTCTATCCACCTTCCAGTCCATTCATTCAATCCATACTTCCCTAGCTTGCCTGAGAGAATGCTGTGGGAGACTATCAAAAGCCTTGCTAAAATCAAGGTACATCACACCCACTGGTCTCCCCACATCCCCAGAGCCAGTCACTAGGGCTGTGCAAAAATTTGGTCCCTGATTTGATTCGGCCCGATTAGGTGGCTGAATGGCCTAATTAAAGGCTGAGGACCCTTTAATCTCTCCAAATTGAATAGGAACCCTCCAAATTGATTTGGAGAGACTCAGAAAGATTCAGTGATTCAGATGCAGACACAGCTTTAAATATTTTTTGCTACATACCTCTAGGTAGCAGGTGGCTTGTGAATGCTGCAATGCTGGGGCACATGAAGTGTCCCACAGAAGCGTGGGGGGCTCCCCAGTGCTCTCGGCAGCAGACCTGGAGGTGGACCAGAAGCACTTCTGATCCACTTCTGGGTCCACCAGGGAGCACTTGTGGGGGCTCCCTGTGCCCCCACCCCCAGCTCAGCAACTGATGCCACCTGGGTCTGGGGGCACGGGGTGGGCACTCAGGGTCCCCCCACAGCTGACTGCTGAGCTGGGAAGGCACGGGGGAAGGGCAGGGTGCAGCTGGTGGACTCAGAAGTGGACCAGAAGTACATCCAGTCCACTTCCGGGTTTGCTGCTGAGCACGTGGAGGCCCCCCCGCCCCGTGAGACACTCCATCTGCCCCAGCACCACAGCAATCACAAGCTGCGCTGGTACCTCGAGGTATGTAGAAAAAACTTTTATAGCTGTATCTATGTCCGAATCACTGATTCTCTGAGTCGGCATCAAATTTTATGAATTGAATCAGGGACAGTGATGGGCATCAACTAATCGAATCGCTGTCCCTGATTCGGGCTGAACCCGAGTTGAATAGGGCCCATTTTGCACACCCCTATCAATCGCTTTGTCATAGAAGGCAATCAGGTTGGTCACGCATGACTTGTCCTTAGTGAATTCATGCTGATTGTTCCTAATCACCTTCTTCTCCACGTGCTTCGAGATGGACTCCTTAAGGATATGGTCCATGATTTTTCCAGGGACTGAGGTGAGGCTGACTAGTCTATAGTTCCCTGGATCCTCCTTTTCCCCTTTCTTAAATATGGGCACTGTGTTTGCCTTTTCCAATCATCTGGGACCTCTCCTGATCACCATGAGTTTTCAAAGATGACAGCCAATGACTCTGTAATCTCACCAGCCAACTCCCTCAGCACCCCCAAGTGTATCCTGTACAGTCTCATGGACTTGTATATGTCCAGGTTTTCTAAATAGTCCCTAACCTGTTCTTTCACCACTGTTGGCTGCTCACCTCCTCCCCAAACTGTGCTGCCTGGTGCAGTAGTCTGGGAGCTGATTTTGCCTGTAAAGATTGAGGTGAAGGAGGCAATGAGCACTTCAGCCTCTTCTGCATCCTCTGTCACAAAATCGCTTTCCCTTTTCAATAAGGGATCCGCACTTTCCCTGATCCTCCTCTTGCTATCATTAAGACTCACTTCCCAGAATGGGAAATGGGTGCAAATGGAGAAGAAGCAAGTGTTAAATCAAAGGGTCCATAGTGAGCAGCTGCAAATACCACATGCAGAATCCAATATTCTGAGAAAATAAGCCATTTGCCAAGCAAGCTCTTTTATCCATTTGCTTAAAAGAAAATGATAATCAAATTCACCAAGCCTGAAGCATGAACTAAAATCTGTGGAGACTTCCGGAGGATGAGAGATGCATTAACATGGTGCCAATCATTTTGAGATGATGCTGAACACCACTTTAGAACTGCAATAAAGTAAAGAGCAGCACAGCATAAGGGAGATGCAGCCTACATATGGATCATTTCTGTTTCCCAATGCTGGATAAAATAGCCAAACAAGCCCAGAGAAGTTTTATCATCAGTTCCATTCTGCTCTTTACAATGCCAGTTTACCCATCATTGTTACTAGTTGCTTGTTAATCTTTCCTAAATTTCAAAGGGCCAAAGATGCGAAATGAAGTTTCTTTTCAAAGACTGCACTGCCAGTATTTAAGACAGATGCTTTGTTGAACAATACCAAATGAGCTGTGGGAAACAAGCTGTTTAGGGCTGGACTTTCCATGCCATACATCAAGCTTTTAATGAGCAGAATACAATGCTTTGCAGGTGCAGTTTATTGCCTGGGCTGAAGAACATATGTGAGATGTTGCTGGGCTGTGTTACAGCTACAGCTGGGCAAATTACTTGAAGCATAAGAGTTAGGCCCTGATCCTACAACATGCTGCCTGCCAGATGAACCTCGAACTCCTGCAAAGACAGTCGTAGAACTAGGGAATTTATGGGGCACCATTTTCCAAACAGATGTCACAATAGGTATTTCTTCCCATTATTTATCTGGCTATTCATACGTGCATTTGCCCAATGGTAAATCTTTCCACATACAAGACTGGATTAGTATTTTTTGCCCGTAATTCACTCACTGCTGCAAACAAACATATAAATAAGTCAAGTAACAACTATGTCTAGCTTTTGCTCAACTTAACTATCCTCACTTCTGATGGGCATAGTGGAAGAACAGGTGAGTGCAGAGAAGGGCTTTGAAGGAGAAGGAAGGAACAGCATTATGCAAAAAGGTGAAAAGAGTGTGCAACGCATAAAAGGCGGCAAAATCACACCCATGTGCAAGAAGCTGACACCTCTGAAGTTGAGTACCAGGGGGCGAGATAAGACTAACAGAAACAGTGAGGACCACTGGAAGAGGACTGTAAGAAAAGAAACATGGTCAGACTGATACAAGGAAACTGTGCAAGTGTACAGACCAGAGAGAACGAGGAGGACACCAAGGAATTTGAAGTGGAGAAGATCGTAGTAGCTGTGATGAAAGGTGAGGAAGGTCTGGACAGGAGTTGGGGGGGGGGGTGCGGAGAAAGTATGACCGAAACAAAAAGAACAGTTCCTAAAAATATTAAGGACAGAGGACCAAGGTCAGGACACAGACTACATAGCAGGGAGAGCCCAGAGAGGGAAGAGGTGATTCCCACCCCCCAAGTAACAGGCCTGAATAGAGTCCAGTACATCCCTGTGTATCTATCTGGAGAAGGTGTGAGGGTTTCACTGCTTCTTTTTCAGAAGAAGAGGCTGACTCTGCAGTTTCTTGCAGTGTTGATTTCATTCTCCTGTGCGACCTCCAGCTCTTCGTGTTTGACATTTCCTCAGCAATTTTTTCTGTAATCACTGAGACTCACAACAATGCTACTTATGCTCTAGTTATTCCCTACTTTGCTGCTGCTATTTGCTCTGGAACCAGTGCTCTTTACTTTGTCCGTATTGACTAAAAACTCCCACAGCCAAGAGCTATACATACACAATTTTCTAAAACTAAACAGTTAGATACTAGAATACTTTAACATCTTTCATTCTCTTACACACACAGCTTTTGCAGCTTGCTCCTATTGAAGTAAATAGAAAAAATCCCCACTGGGACCAGCAATGGCCTATTTTTATTCCTTCTTCCCAGTGTTGAGCATCAGAGGCAAAAGAACATAAGAAATCCCCAGATAGTAAGAACAGTGGCACCATTTAGGTTTCATCCAGGGCCCATGCAAGCGTTCCCTTCCTTTCTCCAAGTAGTCCATAGGAAAAATGAAAACCTTAGAAGTGCGAGTGAAATTGTATTACAACCTCTAGCATCTCTTGAACTTGATACTGTTCTAAATACTTAGACCCACAGCAAGAGAAGCCACCTCAGTATTACTGCAGGTATTTGGGTGGATTGGCCTGGTGACAGGCCTCTAAAGTCTGCTGTTTGCCAATATGTAAGATATAGGCTCTGACATCTGTTACATGCCTACATAGAAGAAAGAGGAGCCTTATATCTTTATGGGAATTACCCAGTCCATACCTCTAGCCAAGCAGGTAGGTGTCAGTAGAAAGTAGGCAGGGATGGTTAGAGGCCCCCATGTCTACCAGCTGACAAGCCAGTGCAGCCCAGCTGATACTGGAAGGTATCATTAATATGGAATAGGCCAGAAGCAAATGGCTCCCCACAAACTTCCCCTGGAGCAGCAGACAAAGAAGGAAAGGAATTGCACTGCAGAAGGATGCCTCTGGGTCACCAGGTCTCTGAGGTCCACATGATGCCATATGCTTCGGGGTGCTCCTGAAGGCAAAGTTAGCCTTAAATGACTCTACTGGGAGCAGCTTTGACAGCTGGAGTTCAGCTCCTTGGCACATTGGTCATACCTGCTTGCCCCAAATGGGCAGTATTTGAAGTTCCAGCTGCAAGCGGAAATGCCACAGAAAGACAACATATTGCAACAGCAGCAAATGGGGGAAGAAATCGCCTTTCGTTAATTTTCCATAAGTAGATTACACCAAGCAGACTGTAAACAGTCCCATAGGCACCAATTACCAGGCTTATTCTATAACTGAATTGTCCTAAACAAGCACCATTTTTAATTTGAATATCAAATCCTTCACACAGCAGGAAAAAGAAAAGCAACAAAACAAACAATGCATTTGTTAGGGATTTCTGCAAAATTGCTGGGGAAACCTCAATGCCTCTGGTGGCTGCATGTGTACTCCCACTGCAAACACTCATTCTGTACATGCTGAACAATGGAATAAGACAGCACAGGTGTGGGCCAACACAGCTTACCATTAACCAAGTTCTCCCCAGACTTTTGAGAAAGTCAGATCTGTTAAAGCACCCCCAACCTCTTCAGTGCCACTTCCATTCCCAGACCCCTGACACAAAATTGGAGTCAGAGCTAACACCTAGTTTTCTGATTCAAGTCTTTTCCCTTAACTGAAAGATAATCCTTTATCTTGGATTCAGTCTCTAGGGAGAGTAACACCCCTAGAGGATGAAGGCAGGACAGGGTAGCACCTAAAAGACAATGGGTAGAAATGTCCCCTGATGTCTCATTTATGCTGCCATAAAAAAAAATTATGATGACACAAGTGGTGAGCAAGCAGAGTTGATACCCTTTGTCATTAGGCCTGTGCAAATACGGAAGTACTCTATTCTGATTCAGCCGATGAGGAGAACAGTGAATCAATTTGGAGGTTCAGATCACTGTCCTCAACCAGTTTGGCCAAATCAGCTGCAGGAGATTCCATGCTTATTCAGAGAGATTTGGTGATTCGGATTGGCCAGGGAGAGCATGGCTGGGTGGCTGCATGTTCTCTCATGGCTCCTCTGGCTGTGCCTGCCTCTTCCTGGGTGGGGGGAGCCGCAGGAGAAGCCCCCATGGCTGCCCTGCCCAGCCCCATCCCCCGCCCGGCCCCAGCCTAGTCTCTACATTTAAAAAAAAAAAAAGCCCCACACTCACTGGCTCCAGCAGCAGTGATTGGGGCCTCTGGGCGCTCATGGCAGAGCCCCACCCCATGCAGTACAGGGTGGTGGGGGCCAGCGGGGGGGCTCTGCCACGACCGCATTGCACAGGTGCAGCATGGCTTGGCATGGCTCTGCGGACTGTCTGGGAACTGGAATGGCTCCAGCAGTCACCTGGAGCCTGGCAGCATTCAACCCCAGTGGCTCCAGCTCCCAGGCAGCATGTGGTACCCTGCCAAGCTATGCTGCACCCACATGATGTGACAGATGCCACACAGGTGCCAAGCAGGGGGGACAAGGGGTGATCCCTACTGCCCAGCACTGTGTGGGGGGACTCTGCCACAAGTGCCCAGGGACCCCAATCCTCGCTGCCAGTCGGTGATTGTGGGGCTTTTTTTAAGAGCCTGGAGGCTGGGCCGGGCAAGGGATGGGGCTGGGCAGGGCAGCATTCCCTCTAAGCTGCGTGCACAAGTAACCATGCACAAGTAAAAATCTTGCCACACAGAAACTTTTTAAGGCCGCGTATCCACCTGGAGAGGAGCTGGGCATAGAGTGCAGCAGAGGCACCAGGGCGGCATGGCACACTTATGGAAGCTCCTCGCTCCTCATGCAGGGCAAGTAGTGGCTCCAACCTGAGACAGGGATGGGGGCTGGAGCTAGCGCAGGCTCTGCTGGCTCTGGGGACCTGCTCCACTCCCCTGCATTGCCTCAGGGAGCAAGGAGGCATATGGCATCAGGGCTGGGAGTGGAGCAGTTCCCTGGAGCCAGCAGAGCCCATGGAGCAGTTCCCTGGAGCCGGCAGAGCCTCACGAGGGGCAGGCAGTGGCTCCTCCCTGAGGTGAGGCAAGGGCTGGGGCTGAGGGCTGGTGCGGGCTCCATCAGCTCCAGAGAACTCCTCTACTTCACAGCACTGATGCCATGTGCCTCCTCACTCCCCGAGGCAATGAGAAGGAGCAGAGCAGTTCCCTGGAGCCTGCGCAGCAGTTCCCTGGAGCCTGCACCAGCCCCCCATCCCCACCCCTGCCTCGGGGAGGAGCTGCTGCCTGCTGTGCATGAGGAGTGAGGAGCTTACCTTTGGTAAGTGTCCCATGCCAGCCCCAGTGCCCCGTTTCAGTTCTATCGATTGATTGCGTCTGGCTCATGGCTGAGCCACAGCACTCCACTGTGCTGCTCTGGGCAGCAGTTAGCATGGAGAAGGATGGTGGCTGAACCCTGCCTGCTCCCACCTGGACACTTACTTTGGGACACTTACTAGCAGACCGCACTGTGCCAAAAGGGGGAGGTGGGACCAAAGTTGTGTGCTCATGAACCAAAGCAGCATGCTCATGGACTGCTACTCCTTAGAGGGAACATTGGCCATGGGGGCTTCTCCCATGGCTCCTCCAGCTCTGCCCCGGTGGTGGGAACTGTGGGAGCGATGCCCTGCTGCCACTTACTCAGCTAGCGTGGGGGGAAGGAGGAATACAATGCAGGAGGGGCTCACTCCAGGCAGCAGCAGGGCATAGCCCTCATTCCCAGTCCTGCCACACCCACATCAGTGCTGGAAGCAGGGGCTCTGCTCTGCTGCCACTTGCCCCCTTCCACCTGGAGTGAGCTGCACTCGCATCCCACCCCCCTGCCCCGGCTGGGCAAGCAGCAGCGGGGTACAGCCCCCGCTTCCAGTGCTGCTGTATCTGCATCCCATGCCTCCCCACCTCCTTCTCCAAGTAACGTGTCCCCCATCGTGGCTGGGCAGCTTGTCCCTGCTCTGTGCCCCTTCCCTCCCCAACCCCCAACAGATTTAACCAGCTGCCTGTTTAATCTATGGCCAAATCTCCAAATTGGCTGAATCTTTTCCAAAGCTTTTCTGAATCGATTCAGATGCTTCAAATAGATTTGGAGCTTTTACTTGGTCTCCTGAGTTGATTCAGAGATTCAGTCCCCAAATTGAGCCAAATCACCTCTGAACTGAATTGGCTACAGAAGCTTTGCATGGCCCGATTTTCATATCAAAGGAAAATCAGTGGCATGACAAAAGGTGGTAATAGCCTCTTCCACATTATTGATGCAGACAACTATTACTCCCTAGGCAGGTGCTCTGTGGGCTTGAAGGCCCCTCAAGCTCTGAGACCATCTGCCCACTTTTTCTGTGGACATTGAGAGGCACCCTGAGATTTCCTAGGGTGCCTCTCTAAGTGGGGAGGTTGGGGGTCCCCATTCAACTAGACCTGTTCTCCACGATGGCCGGGGAGCAGGTGTGGCTGCTTGGGAGAAGCCCTTGTTTTTCCTGCTCAGACTCATGACTGCAGGAAAACAGGGATGCTTGAGCAGGGAAAACAGAGAGATCACATCACCTCTTGTCCTGCACCACCAAGGGCGAATGGAGCGGGTCAGCTGTGCCATGACACAAGTGTGTTGTGGTTCATTGGACTGGTTCATTTGATTACATCTATTTCTAGCAAAAGAATTCAGACCAACATGGCTAAGTACCTCTTTATCATTGGAGGAAGGCATCCAATGATAGATGAGAACCCCTACTGATCTAAATTTCCAATACTGCCACTGACGAGGCACATTTTTTTAGAGTATGTTTGAAGCCTCCTTTGGTACAGATTCAGCATTCCTCCCACAAGATATTTACCATTGAAATGATATGCACTGACAGACCATGCTGTAAATTGAAAGCAAAGTGTTTGCTGTACAACTCTTGAAGAAATAATTTGGTTCCTAGGTGAAGACAATGATGTTAATGTAACAGAAGCTCTGAATACTAAACAGCCTTTTTTTTCTGCCAGAAACTTTCTGTTCTTTTTTGTACAATTCACAGATGAATGGACAGAAAAGATCAGTCTTCTGGAAACTCAGTTTGGTCTTTGTCCAAAACCATTATTCATTACTGCAGTGGTTCTCAACCTTTGTAGACTCAAGGCACCCCTAGAGGGAGCTTGATTGGTTGGTAGAAAAAACACCCCATAGAAAATGCTCTTTGTTTTCACTTGCTTTTTCATTACAGAAAACTAATAGAGCAATTTTTGTGTTGCAAAGAACTCAGACCACAACAGGTCAATGTTTTTACCAGTATAGATTCCTATTTGAAATCTCTGGGTTTATCTTGTGAATCATGTTTGCATGCCTGTCAGTGCTAACACTGGGTGGTACTTAATTGCACCCATGAAAGAATATCCAGGTACTCCAAAGTGCCATAGCATCCTGGTTGAAAATCACCATTACCTTGTGACCATGGCAAAATCTGCATGTTCCTGCCTTATGGCTACAACATTTAAAGGAAAGGCCCCAGGGAAATTGTTATACATACAGTAAAACCTTTGAAGTTTGCACCTCTTCATCAGGTGCATCAAAAAGACAGAGGGAAACTTTTAGGATCTTTTCTCACTGGATCAGCACAGCGGTCCATGGAAATCACAGCATCCTGTTTCCAACCCTGGCCAGTACCTCATGTTTCAGTGCTTATTCCTTAAGGTCAGGAGGCCTAACATGGTTTATCTCACATATGTGTCCCTCCCCGTGAAGCAAATGACACTCGTCACTGGCAGAGATGAGGCAACTGGATTACATGGACCATAGATCTGATTCAGACTTGCAATAACCCTGTTCTTGTATCTTGTAGAAGTTTAATTCCAAAGGCAATTTTGAGATGTGTAAAAAAGCATTTTCTTTCATTTGTACTTTGTCAGACGTACACAGAAGAATACACATCTCTGCTATGAGACGCTCACTTTTCATAAGCATTAAATTCATGCACAAGTTTTAAGAACTGTTCCAGGGAAGACAAACTCCTTCACCTCAATGGAGGGGTTATCTGGAATGGCAGCCTCTGTGGGGCCTCCCACTCTTAAGCTGCAAGCTCTGGGACAGAACTGAGGCAGTATCTTGTCTCCGGCAGTGGAGTAATTTTGCATTAGAATTACTGCTGCTGTACGTGCTCTGTGGAACAACAGTGTATGATTTCAAAACTGAGGACTTTTTGTCTGGCACGTATAGCAGGGATTAGGCCTGGGCTTCAGCAGGCCCTTAGCTTTAGGTAGTCATGATGCTTGAGCTTGGGAAAATGCTGCAGTTGGGGTTAAGCTTTACTTTACAGGAAAATCCCCCTGAAGCTGTCTCCCTCACCCTACTCTTTGTCTTTTAATACCACAGCAGTGTTGAGTCATTAGAAATTAAAAGCACAGTGCATGCACTTACAGAGACCCATCACACTGGCCTTTAAAAATAAGCATGCTGATACAAGTCAGTGGGATCGGCAGGGCGTGATTCCACTCTGTTACATGCATAGACCTGCCATGCCCTGCACTCGGGCCCTCACTACATAGACTCTGTTCTGCATGTGCAGAAGTTGAGGCAGAGCATCAAGGGCGCTGCCACACACCTTCCTGATGCACACCTGCAGAGGAGATCCTGAGCGCTTGTATGCGCAGGAGAGGCAGTCCCTTTAGTCGCAACCTCCATCATACTTAAGGGCTGTAATGTTACCAGATCTGCCAGGCTGCTACAGGCACTCCTAAACTCTATCAAAATGACAAGTTTTCCCATTGCATCTCCCAAAAAGGACTGATTTCTGAAGCATGCGACTGCTTTTTAAGCTGGTGTTAGAGCAGTATTTCGCTCTATACCTCACCCCTAGTTTCGTCAGATAGAAAAGTACTCTGTCCTTAACTCCCCACTTTCCAGCTGTGTCTGCACTAGATACTACATGGACATTTGCCCTCCTTACACTGACAGCAAGGGTAAAAAGATCCAGAGCCTGGGCATCATGCCTGGTCCCCATTACGTCACCTAAGCTAAGGCCTACTTATCCTTGCCTGTGACACCAAGTGGTTTTTACTGCAAATGTAAATTGGGGTCTCAGTCTGGACTAATGCTATCACCCCTGCCTTGCCAATGGAGCTGCAACATTCGGCACACAGCAATGGGAGATCTCATGTCGATCCTGCTTTTGTGTTCTACATAAAATGGAGGCTGCAGCCACCAGAAGAATTCATTTTTCTATTTTATGTTAGGGAAACACACAAAACGCCTCCCATTGCCAGCACAAATACCCCTTTCACGAGTGAGCACAAATGAATGAGCTTCTGGGGTACTATGCTGAGAAAGTACGTACATTGTCCTAACAGGGTGATAGGATGGGCATGGCATTCAGCCCCTTACAAGCCAAGACAAGAGCTTCTCCTACATCCCAGAAAAGGTATATACCCTGGGGATGGTGGAACAGCAGCTTCCCAAGGTATATACCTTTTCTGGGTTGTAGGAGAAGCTCTTGTCTAAAAGGTTTTTAGATGCTACAGGGATGGGAGACTATAATTTCCTTAGATAGACTGTTACCAATCCTTAGGAGAGCAATTATATGGAAGTTTCTTTGCCTGCATTTATCAGGTGCTTGAGTGCATGTGCACTAAGTGCACACTTACACGACCTTCCCTTCCCAGTCACCACCATGTCCAGGCACCTTCTACGCTATGTTCCAGACCATGTCCTAGAGTCTCTGGTTCATTCTGGGCGATGAGATATACCACACTGAAAAAAAACCCAGGGCAATGAACAAATTTTGTCCGCCTCAACAAAGGGAACTTCTGTATATTTAGGACTCCAACATGTAAAGACTTCCTTTTCCCCATTCAGTTTCATTCAGCAATGACTGGGGAGTAAAGCCCTACCCTAATGAAATGGCTTGTAATGAAGTAGTTGAAGAGGAAGAATAAAATTGGGTTTTTCACATTACTTCCAGCGGGAAATAGTAAATATCTACACTATTTTATTTGCTACTCTTCATTTTTTCACATTCTGCTGTTTCCTACCCCCAAACAAGACCCTGTGGGATTAATTAAATTCCAAAAAAGGTTCAGAAGATAAGAGTTTTCTCACTATTCCATTGTCAGTTATTTCACGTTTGCAAGAAACGTTGATGAACAGAGATGGAGGACTCTGTACAGGAAATATGAAATGGGTCTGGTCTGCCATACTCTGCACAGCCAGGACAGAATCCTTGGCTTGCTGTTTGTATACTACCCAAGGGAGGGCAGAAGACAATGGAAACAGCCCAGAGCAATGTGCTCTGTTGCGTTCTTTACTGACGCTCCAAACTGGAGAATGTGACTCTGTTCCCACCCCAAATACCTCAGGATGCCATGGATTAGAAGTAAAGTATCACTGAACCCATTATCTAGCCCATCCCAAATCCTGCATAAGCTCCCAGCAGAGTGATTTGAACTGTGTCCACCGATGCATTAACCTAAAGCTATGTAATCTGGATTCAACAGAAAGGATGGTTCAGTGGATAGTCTAATAGTCTGACACCTACATTCAAACTCCACAGGTTCACTGTGATACTTTGGGCAGGTCACTTAGGTTTAGGATATTAAAAGGTAGTCGGAAGCAAGTGAGCACCTTCCATTTGGAACGAGGCACCCTGGTGATTATCTGCATCTCTAGGTGCCTAAGCACACCTGTCTACAATCAGACCTGTGGACTTCCTGAGCCCTGATCCTGTATGAATGGTAACATCCCTGCCTCAGGGGAATTTAAAGGACAAACAGGTTAACAGTTGTCAAGGAGTCAGATGGTGTTGTAATGGCTATGTAAATGCAAGAGGTAGGCAGACAATGTATCCTCTTGTTCCTCCTCTGCTGCCCCATGCACCTGGAAGTCAGAGAGCAGGAATTTGGGTGGTTACTTCTGGCCATTCAAAAGTAAAGTAAAAAATGAAAATTATTCCCCAACAGTGAAAAACCTCTTTTCAATAATAATCCCTCTGCAAACCCAGCCCCTCTACTTTAGTCTCATAAAATGCTCTGTGCATGTTGAACACATGCTAATTTGCAACAAGATTAGCTACCGTTTTTGGGTCACTTGTGCCAGTATTGGTATTAACACAGCTCAATCCTGTGAGCTGCAAACTCTCCTCTGCTAGACAGTGAGTTCTTTCCGTCTCAGTGATGAGTGCTAAAACATAACAGTTATTTCAGGAGCCATCACTTCGATTTTGTCTGTGAGCTGCTGCATGCCACCTGGATTTTGGGACCCTGGCTTTCTATTGCCAGACTGTAGCTCTTGGCAGCAGGCATAGGGTCAGGAGAGAGAGAGACAGGGAGTCATAGTACTCACACAAAGGCTCCAAGAGGCTAGTCTATCTATGAACATTTAGGTGAAGAGCTGCTTTGCAGTTCCTAAATAGGGGACCTTCTCCCTTCCACACAGCTGGTGGCCAACTCTCCTGGCTAATGAGGAGAAGGAGGAGGGCCAGACTGCTGGCTCCTCCAGGCCCTTCCAGGGAGCTGCCAGAATTGACAAGTGACCCAGCTGACCCTAAAAAGGGAGCTCATCTTGCTGCAAATTAGCATGTGTTGAACATATGCAGAACAACACACAAGACTGCAGCAAGGGGCTGGACGGTATTGAATTCTAAGATGGTTTATTTACTCACATATTCCAGTCCTGGAACAGAGGCAATTGCAAGACATCTCTTTTCTTTGGGAACCTTAGCCTAGGACCACTGCCTTGTTCCCAGAAAATAGCTTTCCTTCAAAAATCACATCTGCTCAGGGCACAAGGCAGAAAGCAAACTCTCTTGTCACTTCTACTGTTCCTTTCTCTCAGAATTAGTTCTATGCAAAAGCCTGCATAATAGGCCTGTGCAAAGTGGCTAGTATTCGCTTTGGATTCAGCCAATTCGTGGGACAGTGATTTGATTCGGTGATTTGAATCACTGTCCTGATTTGATATGGCCGAATCTCCGAATCAGCCAGGCCCATACCCTGCCTACTCTCCCAGCCCAGCAATGGCTGCCCTGCCTGCCCCAGCTCCTGGCACTTGAATCCCCGCTGCCCCATGCTGCATGGGGAGTTCTGCATGAGCCCCCCTCGCTCCCCCAGCCCTCCCACGAGTGTCCCACCCAGGTCAGCTCTGGCTCTTTGAGAAAAAGAAAAAAACCCCCAATGCCCCAGACTTACCATTCCTGCCAGCGGGGTGTTATCCCTGCTGCCCCCCATTGCCCTACCCCATGTGGGGGGCTCTGCACAAGCCCCCAAGGCCACTGCAGGAGCAGTTAAGTCCCAGGGGTTTTCTTGGGGGGGGGTTCTTAAAGGGCCAGAGCTGGGATAGGCAGGGCACCCATGGGGGGGGCTGGGGGAGCAAGGTG
>NW_017728921.1:11325915-11355172 GCF_001723895.1 Crocodylus porosus
TGGTCCCCTGATTCGACTCAGATTCAGAGATTCAGCCACCTAAATCAGGCCAAACCTCCTCTGAATTGAACTGCCACCCAAAGCTTCGCATAGCCCTACTGCATAACTCAAAACTAATAACCATGCTGCTCATCTTCCCCGGAGTCATCTTCCCAAATGTCCACACTAAGAACATGGACAAGTATTTTGAACAGCACCACTGGTGATACCCATCTTATCAGTCCACAGAAAGCACGTCCTAGAAACCATACTGATCCATCTTTGACCAAGCAGCTAGCCAGAGTTCAAGATCTTGCAAAGTTATTTCAGGTCAAAGAAGGAATCAATAATGAAGGCAAGTCTCTTGGCTGCTTGATGCCTTTCTGTTTAATTACACGCACATACAAAGTGCTGCTTTCCTGGATGCAGCAGGAATCGGATAAGCCAAGATCATTCTCCTGCTTGCAGCTTCCAACCTGGAAGCTTTCTTCTAGCCTATTCTCAGGGCCACATAGGTACTGTTCAGGCTCTCCCTTAGCTCCCTGTGCTCTTCCCCTTCACTCGCTCCACACAAGCTTTTCCCAAACATTGCCTAGCTGAAACCTCTTTTCTGTAGCATCCTCCACCTGTACAGATTTTCATTTGCCTTGTTTTGGGGAACAACGTGTGCTTAAGTATCTCTGACAGTTATTTTAAATGAAGGGCAGTGGTTAACATGGCTTAGTCCCACCTCAGACTCAGGTCAGTATGTTTAAAGCGGTTCACTTGTCATGTCCTGTGACAAATTAAGATTAATACATACTGGAAACATTTTAAAAGGAGGAGCTCCAAAATAAAAACTCAATAGGATACCAACTCGCCAGGATCTCTCCTTGCTTTTACAGGCAGAAAATCATTTAAGCTAGCAGACTACTGTCAATGTATTTTTCATGATTTTAAAATATGGTTGGATTTATTTTTGCACTCCCTGTTGTTTTTAAACCAACACCTTGAAGCCTGAGACTGAAATCTATTTCTTTATTAAATTCTTTTTATTTTCCCTCCATCACCCATGCACAGTGGTTTGCTTATTGAAGGTCGTTCATGTGTGCTGGGCTGCTGGCATTGATATATTTTGTTTTTTGTGCATTTTTAGGCATGCTGGTACATTTATTTTAGGATGGTGGAGGGAGAAAATAAAAAATTTACGCCAGTTCTAAAAACAGAATTGAGAGATGAGAAAGGGACAGGCAATGCTCAGGGTTTCTAAGGTCTTTGGCTAGGCCAGCTGACCATTTAGACTGTCCCAGGGCCAGGGCTGCCTGCACTTTCAAGGTTGATAGCTCCAGGTTTCTATCTCCTTTCAAAGGGCATTTCATAGATTTTGGTTTCTCTTCTTAACTGAAACAACCAGCTTTTGAAATATTAAAACAGAATTAACCATTCTCTGCTTAGGCTCCACCCACAAGCATTCCCATCATCCCTGTATACACTTTTAACCGGAGGAATGACCAGCTTGGCCCTCAGAGAGCCACGTACCTCAATGCTCCGACAGAGAAAGAGATATTGCTCCATCACACATCATGGCATGTTTCAGACAGAAAGGGGCAGAAATATTGTACTGTCCTCCAGCTACGGACACCAGGTCGATAGATCTAATCCAGTGGTTCTCAACTTTTTTGGGCCCAACGCACCCTCCATAACTTCTGTGAACTGACAATTTATGTACCAGAACACACCTGAAAAATAACATTTTTTCCTGCAGGTCTACTTACTCAGGGCTCCTTACAAAAGGTTCTCATCATCTCTACAACTTGGAGGATCAAGAACTCAATGAGTTTGACATAAATCCACACTGGCCATCATCTGGTTAAGTGCCATTGACCTCTTGGTTTCCCCAACAAAAAATGCTAATACATTTCCTCCAGTGATACTAAAATATTGTATCCCCAGGTTTTTCCAGCTAAAAAGATATACATTCTAATAACAGTAAGTTGGATGAAGCTCTTCAGGTAAAGCAACCAGCTCATCTAGTCATACCAAACAAAGCCAATGAGACCCATGACTGATCATTCTGTGACCACACTCACAATGCCAACCCTACCCAGCCTAGAAGCCCTGACTTGGGGGTTTTCCTTCCCCTCATCCCCACCCCTCACTCTGAAAATAGATTGAAATCTTTTCTAACAGGTACATGCTAGATTTAGCCTTCGGCTCCATACCCATAGGGTGAGACTAGCATGGTAAAGAAAATTGCTTAGGACACAAATCATTCACTTCCTGTATAACTGCAGTTGATCCACATGTCCAGAAAGCAGCATCAAAACTAGAATGAAAAGGTCTTTGGATTGGCCCTAACTTGGGTAGCAGGCCTTAAGAGCAACAAGGGATTGACTTCAGTGAGTTTACCTTGTGGTAAGACCAGAGCTTGGTCTTCATTGTTTTTACCTTGGTATAGTTTGTACACACGATGGTGTCTGAAGTAAAAAATGCAATTTTCATAGTAATACAGAGAGGGCCTGAGATTCTCCAGGAGACTGGACATAAGCCAATTCACCTGTTCTCCTTTCATCCATTTATCAGTTCACTAATACATGCCTCATTCTAAGCACTCTTCATAAAGAAATGAGCAACAAGTTGTTTGTAAATGCTCCTGTATTGGCATCACTTCACAGGAGCACTAACCTCTGAATGAACTGGTAGTGCTCGAATGAGCTGTAGTTACATGCACTTAAAATGTATCTGCAGGCAAACGTACCACATGTAAATTAGCTCTTGAATAAAACTAGCCCTTGGGTCCCCTTAACAGAAAACAGTTTCTTCTAAGCCTTTTGGTTAAGATCACATGTAGATTACTTTCATAAAGGATACTTCTTCTACCCAGGAGTTATATCCTATATTTGAAGCAAATGAATATAATGATCCAATAGGCCTTTCTATTCCTAACTTTTATTACTAGGATTTAAATAATTTAAATGAAAGGTAACTGTGGTCCAAACTAATCCACCTATTATGTTAATGAAATGCAAGTACATGGGAGTGGGCAGTGAGGGCTTGTCTTTACTACAAAAAAACTCTACACATTTACCTCAGTGTAACTTGTAGGTATAAACCGAGGATGGGCAATTTTTCAGACCCAATGGTCACACAGGGAGTTTTGGTGATCTATTGAGGACTGGATCAGCACCACCCCCTTTTCTACCCACCCCTCCCCCACTCTCATGGAGGGCCAGTCGGGAGTGCTCCTGTGCTGAGCCACCCACCCCACTGCACCCAACCACCTTCCAGGCTCCAAGTGTCTTCCGGCCAGATGTGAGAGGGTGCCTCACATCTGGCCGACCCCCTTCCTGGAGCACACCCACTAGCCTGGGGGTAAAGCTGCCACCACCCAGAGACGGGCTTGATTCTGGCACTGTGCCCCCTGGGAAACACATGCCTAGTAGCCCTCAAGGGTACTTGATTCACTTCAAGAACTTGGGATGCTTCCCCCAGGCAGAAGCACACATAGCGGTCTCCCTTAGTCAGCCGAACCAAGGGGACCCCACGGCATAATCTAGTCCCACTCCCAATAAGTCTCCCATGCTAGGTACAAAGGAGAACTTTATTGGTTACAAGGAGTAGGGTTGGAATAGGGTACAGAGTTGAGTAGTATCAGAGAAATCCCATCGAGCAAACAGGGTGGCTGGAGTAGCCTTTGATCATGCATCTGAGTTACTGCAAGATATATAGCTAGTTAGATCTCTGGTAGCTTACTCACCAGTATCATCCAGAAGCAAGTGGAGATTCCCTCTGAAGGCAGGCAGTTCCTTGACCATGAGTTTTGAAAGAGAGCAAGTTTCAGATGGTCCAGCTCTTCTCTCTCTCTGAGTCTTCCTCATGGCTGCTGTCCCCTTCCTCCTAGGCAGTCCTTAACTTATATAGCCCTCATGACCTCATTTACCTGGTCCAATGGAGGCCAGCACCAGTTTGCTGTCAGCCAACCAATTTGAAATGCATCACTGGTTGCTGGGTAGATTGTCAGTCTCTAGCCCACCAGGGAGCCCAAGCCCCATACCAAGGTCTGTGATGCCAGTCATGTAGGCAGAGGGAGCATCTAACCTCTGTACACACGATGGTGTGATGGTGTGAGGACTCCCTCAGGAATGTCTCCATCTCAGGTCACCTAAAGAGATAGGGTAAGGCGTGTACCCCCTGCAGGGCCCATCCTAACCAAATTGTCACAGAGCAGAGTTTTTGGGGAGAAATAGAGGTGGCTTTCTGCCACACCCCCACCCAGGCAACAGCCCACCAGAACTCCCTATGTGCCCCAGGGGTGGCATCCAGGAGCTGGATGGGTGGGTGGGATTGGGGCTGGGATCACAGGGCAGTGACAGCATGGTGTCAGGCAAGAGCCATGATCCTTGCGTGACAAGTGCTGGTTTCATGGGCAAGGACATGTGGGGAGAAGATCACGGTTCTGTTCCAGTCCTGCGCTGTCACCGCCCTACGATCCCAGGCTCTTCCAGGACACTGTCCAAGACCCACGTGGGCAGGGCACGTGGCCAGCTGAACAGGACAGGGCAGTGGGAAGGTGAGGAGCTGTGTCTGGGGCCCGGGAAACCCTGGGTTCTTGGGGCAGTGACAGTGCAGGGTCAGGGTCTGGGGGAGAGCCGTGATCCATTCTGCGCAAACCTCTGCCCGCGGAACCAGCACCCATCGCAGGACCACGCGGGGAGCAGATTGTGGCTCTGCCCCAGGCCTGGGCCCTAGCAGTGCACTTTCACCACCCCAAGATCCCGGCCCCAGCCACTCGTCCCATCTGCCTGCTGCACACCCTGCCCACCCAGGTCCCACCCCTGGGGTGGATGGACCCGGGTACTCACGCAGCAGGGCCAGGGCCAGCAGCAGTGGCAAAGACTGGCAGCAGAAACTGGAAGGAGCCATCACTGCTAGGAAGAAACCCCATCAGCTGCACCGCCCCACCCCACTGTGCACCCAGGGGCAGAGGGACCGGCTGCACATGCTAGCGCCCAAGCTGTCCCGTGCACCTGGGCTCAGCACGCCCAAGGAACCTGCTGCGGGCGGACAGAATCCGTCGGCCATATTTTGCCCACCCCTGGTGTAGCCTATCCTGAAGTACAGACAAAGGAAGGACAAGGCAAGTTAGTGTTACCATGAGGAATACTCACCAAAGACAACCCTAGGTAAGGACGTAGCATTGACATCTACAAATTTACCTTATGGTAAAATGAAAGCCCCTTCTCTTCACCGTGTTCTTACCTTGGGATTGCTGACACGCATTACGTAGCCTGAGGTTAAACTCACGCCTTTTTACTGCATAAAGAAAAGCTTTCCATGGGCTCTACATCAGGCCCTGCATGCCGGATCATTTGGATATGGACACATACTTCTCCCTTCCTTACTATTTGTTATTCATATTAGAGCAGTGCCCAGAGGCCAAAAGGAAGCTTGAGGCCATGTTGTGCTAGTCACCCAGAAAAAAAGCCCTGCCCCTCAAGCTATTGCAGTCTGAGCAGAACAAGGACGGGAGAAGCAGCAGAGACAGACAGGCTTCCCTCGGGTCACACAGCAAGTCAGAAGCAGAACCAAGAATAGCATTCAGGGCTCCCATGTCAGCGGCCAGCACTGCTCTTTGGACCACACTGCTTCTCAGGGAGTCCTGGGGCAGATATCTGGGCAGGATTTCTTGGCAGATGCTCATTGCCATGTGATTAGACATCTTTACAATTCTGGAGGGAAATGTGGACAGAACAGTAATTTCAAAACCTTGCCTTAAATATGACTGCATCTTAAAAAGTTGTTCAGCACTGGAGCTTCCCTCACTGCAGCCCTCCTGTTGAGGACTTCAAAACCATCACACATTTTTTTTAATCTTTGTTCAGGAAACAAGGCTGTCACCCAGCTGCTACAATGGCAGGCTTGTGCAGTGATGAGATCTGCACTTTTAAATGTCCTCTAATTATACCATCTTTCAGGGCTATGGACTTTAGTGCACACCCTTTCTTACTGAATCTTTCTGCACATTTGCACATAAAAATAGAAAGCAGATCTCTCTCTCTCTCTCTCCCCCCCCCCACAAGTTTGAATATACACATTTTACCATCTGCATGCAAAAAATATCATGTGTGCACCCAAACAGAGGCTACCCACAAAATTTAATCTGCAGCAGACAAACTTGCTCAGACATATACCAGCATCTCCACTAGAAAAAAAAAAAAAAGGAAAATAAAAACCCTGTAAGAAACCTGAGAATTTCAGACACTGCTTAAAGTCTCTTGTAATATCACAGATTATTATCCCTTCATATGTGTTAGACGAGTTTGGGAGAAAGAAGGAGGACTGCTGAAAATTGGCTTTTAAATCTGGCTTCCCCTGAGAAAGATGGTCATGCTCTGAGGTTTGTGGTATTACTGGATAAGCGGTGATTAAAACAGTAATCCTGAATTGTAATCAAAAAGCAGTCAAGGCTCTGAAATTACTTTTCACTAAGCTTTTTCCACTCTCAAAGACAGCCCTGTATGGGAAAAGATAATACAAACACAGACGCTTTTCCAATTTCATTTAGAAATATTTGATCCATTAATTTATAGTTTGGAAAGGTTTTTTCCTCTTCTGTTTGTCTTTAAATCCTCATCAAAAGCAGGCTCCATAGTCTAGGAGGCTGGAGGAAATTCTTTTGGAGACTGCAGCAGCATCAGCAAGAACACCTGACATTTTTAGATGTCAGCACAATCTGAAGTTGTGCAAAGGTCTCCCTTTTACTCGACCAACTTTAGTCATTCCAACCAATATAGTGTCATCCTAGCCCATGTCAGAGCCAGCAGGGTAAAACCCTTCCCTAATTGAAATGGTTTCATTCAGAGAAGTGGGTAATCCGCAATTGATTTCATGAGTAAAGTTTACAGCTCTGACTTCAAGATGTTTTCTATGGTATCACTCGGGTGAGGATGACACAGAGTGGCAGGATTCGATAAAACTTTGACTTCAGCTCAGCTCTGCCAGAAAGACCAGCTTATATTCATTTTGCTCACTGCATCAAACAATTCCCTTACAACTCCAAGCAATTAACCATATTCTTGCTCGGTCGGCCCATGTTACCAACGTCTGCTGCTCCGGAGATGGGATTCCAGCTCATGACAGATGGATGCTGAACATGGCAAATGGACAGACTGCTGCTCAAGTCGTTTTCAGTGATGACCTATTGGAAAAGTGTCCTTTAGCAATGAAGAGTGGGACTTCTGAAAGTGCACAGCACATATGAGACAAGTCAAACACAAAACTTCCATCGAGTTGAAGGCTTTGAAAACCACCCTTTGATCTGGGTAAAAAATGTGGGGGTTCTCTGGTCTGGCGCACATTTTGCAGAAAGCTAGTATAAAGGAAAGCTTTTTCTTTTTTTTTTTTTTTTTTTTTTACTGTTAGCTTGGTGAGTTTTTAATCCCTCTTAATGGAAGGCTGGGGACACTTACCGCATCTAACTGTAAAAGGCACAAACTATTGGTGCACTTTATAAACTTGGCAAACATTTGCAACATCATTACAAAAAGTAAAGACATTCACAATCTATTTCAATTCCAGCACCAAACAATTCAGGCCGTGGGCAGAAATGTTTGCTGCATCTTCTCTCATTGCCCCTTCATTGCGAAGAACATTTCTCCTCCACAACCATTTTGAAAATGATGACTGCCTTTAAGTTTGTCAGCTACCAAACCCCATTTTTGGCCAGGGACATTTCTGACTCGTAGGAAACAAACTGCCCCAGTAATTACAGACATCCCGATCAATACCGAATTGATTATTACTTAAAAGTTAACAATCTAATCTCAGCCTCCAGCCTCAATCCTTATTGGCAAATTATGGTCCACACTAATAATGCTACACAGAAGGACTAAAAAAAAGTGCTGCCATTTCCAATACACATTCAATTAAATCCAGCATTCTTGTTTGTTTTGCTCAGAAGAATTTCTGAAGCCTCAGCGATTCCCTGTGGCTCGTAGATCACTCACGGTCTGCAAAATGCACGAGATGGTCGACGGTAAGGAAGTTGGTCACATGTCGCTGCCTTGTTTCCGATTGTTCTGCCACAGAACGGATTAAGTCAATGCTTTTCTAATTGCACTTCCCTATATATGCAACTTCTGAAGTTGCAATAGGGTTGTTAAATGGTTGCACACATGAGGGAGAGCGTAGGGGAGATGGAGCCTGAGTGATGGCAAGTAGAAGGAATGTATCTATAAAACACTGAGCTATTAAGATGTGTTTCACACTCTAAAAACATTGAGAACCCCAGAGACCTGAGAGAGAGCCTACAAGGTTTTTTTTTCCCCCTGTATATTGATAACTCAGTCATACAAGTCAGCAATCCTAGTAACAAAACTCCTATGCCTTGATTTAAAAGGATTTAATAATAAAAACCCAAGCTATAAAATAAACGATGCTAAAACAGGTTCTCTTGGTTGAGAAATGCTTTATTTCAGTTCCCTTTAACACAGCTACGAAGTGAACAGGAAAACAACATATTCTATCCATTGACTAACTCAAAAAGTGGCCTGCATAACATAATTAAGGATATAAATCCTATAATGCAAAAATTCCCACCTGCTCTCAAAAGGTGAAAGTTGCCCAGTGAAAGAAAGTTAGAACGATCAAACTGATTACCGGTATATGCTACTAATGGGCATTCTGGCTTTCTATTTTCAAGCAGCTAGAAGTTGTTTTCCTCAATTTAGTATGGAGGAACAAAAATCCCAAGATGCATTTGCGTTTTATGCCAGTCTATAAAGCCAGCAAACTGAAAACTCTGTAAAATGGCTTTTAATCTGGCACAAGTTTACTTTATATAGCTTGAAACTACCATCCACAAGAAATGCCACGGGTTAAAATTGGAAAACATAACAGTGCCTGAGAAAACAGTTTCTAATGTATGGGCTATGGGATCCCATTCATTCTCTACGATTAAAAGTCCCGGGGCAAACAGCCTACATCATTAACAATAACTGGACAGACAAGTTAATATTCTTCTACACTAGAAGCAAAGCTCTATCCTTTGTCCATATGACTAGTCCCACTGGATAATGTGTGTGAATACAGTAAGCAATATACGATTCACAAAACAATTTCTACATAAAAGAGCGGTAATAAATAATGATTCCGATTTGCGGCTTTAGTCTCTACGTTTCTATGCTATTTGAAACCAATGTAAACAAAATAAATGTAACAGCATAAAAAGAAAACAGCAAAGTAATGAGCATGGCCCGTTATGTTGGGGATTACAAATAGCCATGGGTGAATCAACAAGACTTACCATTTATTTTAAAGAACCAACTTCAGGGAAACACAAACAATGAGCTTTGGACAGTGAGGAAAACATTTCTATGGATTAGACATCTCCCTTCTTAAGTCCTTGTCCAAAGACATCAGTATTAAAATGCTGAAAGAATGGCTAGCTCGAGTAGCATGACCCAAAGCGTAGTCTCAGTGTTTACACTGAGCTGAACCACATACAAAACCCCAGTTACATATTCACCCACCTTCTCATAGACCACATGCATTGCACACCTTCATTGTTTGAGGTAACCTAATAATAACACAGAAATGTGGGAGCACAATCTGAATTGTTTTATCCACAGAAGGTCATTGGTACCACACTTGAAATTCAATTTAATCAGACAAAGTTTCCAGCTTAAATCGGACACATTTTAAAAACCTGAACTGGTTATACTGGATACCCAAGAGGATGAACAATCTGGGGCTAATACCATCCAATTTATGCTGATGCTGTTCCACGCAATCTGGAACATTTAATTATGCGGTTTAGACCTGTGCAAGAATAAACCACTTTGAACAGAAAGTATTACACAAGATGAGTTTTAAATAAAAGTATGACATATGTCAAAGTCTCGATGTGTTAAAGCTGATACGGTAAAGATGAAATATGTTCAAGAAGCGAAGCTCACTCCATTGAATTTATCTAACTGATAGCAGACAACATACCAAACCAAGCCTTAAGACACTACAAGGGCATTTCCTCCATCCTCTCCAGAAGGATGAATATAAACACAGTTATGTGTTGCTGGTTATTGTTATTTGGTATGCTGTGAGTGCATCTACACAAGACACTAACTGTGCAGTAGTGTGCAGGGCAAAACCCATGCTAATATGCTACTGCACAGCAGTATTAAGCTACTGCACAGTTGCCATCTGAAATCACCTGTGTGCCTCCGCTACTCCACAGTGGCCCAAGTTACTGTGCACTGATTTAGTACTTGGTTATCCAAATATTAAACTTAAATGTGCAGTAACTACAGTGCATTAATGAGCCTGTAGACGCACCCTGTGGTAACAACTTGCTGCATCAGTCAGGGATTAGACACAGTGGCACTAGGTACTGAAGAGCCTACAGTCTTTGAGCTTGGACACATTACACATTTTTACCAGTGTAATCACCCAATATGCCAGTGTAACCAAGAAGTGGGCAGAGAACATACACCTCTACACACTGCTATAATAACTGTCTCAGTTCCTGGAAAAAGTAAACCACAGGAAAAAGCTGTAGCAAGTCAGGTATACGTGTCACCCGTCCCCTATTGCCAGCAGGTGCTGTATTACAGTGCTTTCCCACCCATCTCAATGCTGGGCATGGCCCCATCGCAGCCACTTGGCTACATGCCCTACCCTCACAGGTCCTGCCTTCGGCGGTGGGTGCAGGGCGGACAAGCCGGGGTGCCCAGGCAGCAGGGCTGTGTCCAGCAGCAACAGCCAGAAGAAGCTGCCACCACACGAGCTGCTAGGAAATGGAGTCCTCCGCAAGCCCAATTTGGCCCATGGTCTGGACTTTGCCCACCCCTGCTCTACAACCATGCAAGACCCCCCTCAGCCATAGCTGTGTTCAGACAAGGGAGAACAAGGCTATGTGTCCACTGCTCCCTCCTGGTGAATCAATGGAGAAGGAGTGGCAGAGTCAGACCGTATCTGAAGAGAATTCTTGCTCTGAACTCCTTGGCTAGGTTGTGGAGCCTCCATCCTTGGAGGGTTTTTTAGACCCAGCTAGACAAAGCATTGGCTGGGATGGTATAGTTGGGGAGGGTCCTGCTTTGAGCAGGGGCTTGGACTAGGTGACCTCCTGAGGTCCCTTCCAACCCTCATTTTCTATGATTCAATTATCTAAGTTACAGGTATAGACCAGTTTCCAATCACTTATAGCGGTAAAAGCGTAATGTCTGTACCTGGCCCTTATGTCCCGAAGGGAACTGATTAATGTGACCCACTGGTCTGACCCAAGACAAAGCTCGTAGCCCCTTATCCATCATGTTACTCTCATGGCACATGGAGTGCTGCAAGCAATAGAAACCCATGAGTAAATTAATCATTTTCTGTTTCTCCTGCACACAGAAAATGGACTAGGCCAGTGAGCAGCCAGTGCTTTATAAGATCAAGCTAATCGATAAAGATAATTAAAAGCCCCCAGTTAATATGCCTGTATTACTGTGCAAGCAGGCAGAATTTCAGCACAGCAATAGTAAAATATGCACCATATATGCGGCCACATTCTCAGCCTGGGTGAAATGGGTGCAGCTCCCTAGAAAGCAGTTAAAATCTCAGCTGAAAAGTATAACATGGTCCCCACTGAAAACGACAAACCTGAACTTTTCTGAGCACTGAAGCAGCTCAGATCTAAACTTAGATCTTACCATCTGCTCCATCTGGATAACCCTTTACACTTGCCTAGGTCCAGTTGATTTTAATTAAATCGCCACTTCAGCTGGTCAGGGAATTTATTGATAAACCTGTTTATGATCAGAAAAGGAAAATTCAAAAAAACTTAAGGTTTTTTTTGTGGCACACACCAGCTTTGACAAAGCCCTCATTGAGAGAGGATTCTCAGCCCTGAGATGGACTTTCTGGTCAAAGGTAAGAGAAAGATCCACTGCAGCATAGCTCAACAATCAGAACATCTGTCTGACTGGGGGGATTGCAGGTTGATCCCCTACTTCAATGACTGTTCATTTATACATAGCAGAATAAATCCAATTAGGAGAGATTCATAGGGACTTATCCCAGAACAGGTGGATACTCACCTGGAATCTGGAAGACCAAGGTAAGAGTCCTTGATGTGTTTTGGTGATATCTTTTATTGGACCAACTGAGGTATGTCACTCATTTGGATTTTTTTGACAGATTTCTTTTTTTTTTTTTATTCTCGTGACATTTTTTGAAATCTCACATTTTGCAGGTTGAGAAGAAGGCCTCCCACTCCTCTCTAGTCAACACGCAGGCACAGAGGCCTACCCCCACAGACCATCTGGTAGGTCACAGCCCTGATACCTTGGGTCATCTCTACTGCCCAAACGAAAAAAACGGAGTGCAAGCAAGCCCACCAACTGAGGTCAATGGCTCCAGACCCACATCAGAGTAATGTGAGACTGAGAGATACAATTTAGACCAAAGTAGAAGTGAGTGCAAAGTTTCTTGCACTACTTTCAGCTGTCCCTGCTAGAAAGCTCCTCTTCTCTTTTAATTCTGAGGTATCTAAGGTTTTGATATTTAATTCCTATGAACCATACAGTTCCTCCCGGATCATCTCACAGCCCTGAGCAAAGAGGACAAGATAAACATCTCCGGCAAACAACAAGAAATCTATGGACCACAGGCAGATCATCCAGCTAATCTCCACTTGTCCCACTTAAGTCAGGCTTTTTGCAAACAGCTATTGATTCGTTGTTCCAGAGGCACAAATCCTCAGCTAATTCTCAGTGAGAAAGCATTTTTGGGGAGAGAGAGAGAGAGAGGGGAACGGAAGTTGAAACAGCTCAAAAATGTCTTCAGTCCCTCTGCTACTTACTCAGAGACCTATAGCTTTTCCCTGTCATGCTGAGTACACATCTTTGTTTTTTCTTTCCTCAGTTAACCTTTTCTCCCAAAATAGGATTTTGATACGTACAGGCCTCTTTGTGGACTCCCTGATGTCAGTTCCACTTTTCATTCAGCTCATGTTTCAGAGCCTCTAACTTACTCTATTTTCCCTGTTTACCCAAGTGCCTTTTCTCTGGGACTTCCCTATAAAGCTTTTGTGACTTCCCTTCACTCCTGTATAATATGTTTCTCTCCTGGTGTCAAAATCAAGGTAACAGTCAGTGTTGATGACTCCATTCGAGTTGTCATCCTCTCATTTTTGCAAGTCCCAATATGCCGACACACATAGCAGCAGCTGGTCTAAGTTTTGAGGATGATTCATTGTTGGCTAGTAAAATAAATAGGTTTAGCTTTTCATAAATAAGAGATAATACCTGCTTTGATAAACGGTGGGGGGGGGCAAACACAAACCAGTGGGAGCACTTGTAAATAAAATCTTTTTATTTTTATATACACACACACACACGCGCACACACACACACACACACACATATATATATACTGTTTTTTTTCCCCTTCACCACTCCGCTCACAGCACTGTTCCTATTGCCACCAGCACTTCACAGCATGTCTGAGCTGATGCTATTTTCACATCTGCTGCTGAATTCTAAAAAAGTTGTTGAAAAGCATCAAGTGTTTTGAGAAGGGGGGGACTTGACAACTCAACCTGGCATCAACCCTTAGAACACAAGCAGAATGCATAGATGGAAGCAATACAGGGAAGAAACCGAACGTACCCAGGTAAATGCCCCTTCGTGATAAACACATGAAAGAAATAATAGAGAGCTTCATCCAAACATTCAGGGTCCTACGGCATGGATCGTAAGGCACTGCACCCTCATTCCCACTGCCGACTGATAGGCGCTTAAGTTCTTCCATTCCTTTAGTCCCACCAACTCCTTTTGCTTTTACATTGCTCAGGTGGACCTCAGGCCGGAAGGAAGATTCTCCCATCAATATACCACCCCACTGACTCCAGTGGGCAGCCCATGCAGTTCCATCTGACGAAGGACCTTAAGCCCTTTGGGGCAGGGACCTGCTATTTTCCAGGTCATAAAGATACACGTTCTGCATATGCTGTGGGATACAGTGGTTAAATAGTAAAAGTATCGGGCTATGACTCAAAGTCATGGGTTCAATCCCCACTCTAGACTCAAGCCAAAGACTCCTCCCAATCAACCTAGCTGTAAATTGGCACTTGGTCATCTAGGCTGGAAACTAAAGGCACTTGGAGAAGATGACAGTGTACATCATTCCCTTGTGAGCTGGTGTCTACAGAAACTGGTGCACCTTGACTACTTCAGCCCTCCTGGACCTGGATGGACCTTTGACCTTTCGATAAACCTTTGTTTACCTCTCATCCAGGAGATGCTCAGATATGCTGGTGAACGGGCACTGAGACAGAATGGCACCTAGAGTTTATCTTGGCTTCACAACCAAGGTGGGAGAGAAGTAGATGGAATGGCCCTGTAAAGGAAACCGATATGTCCTTTTCACAACTGCAGTAAAATTTTGCCTCTAACAAGACGCTTTTTTCTTTATACGAAGTGTGTTTTGGAACTGAAACATTATTTAACGTCGAGTCCCTGTTGGCAAAGACTCTGAAGATCCCTGGCACCTTTTGAAGTTTTACTTAGGCCTATATAAACACATGGCACCTTCAAAAAACAGATTGCCCAGGAGGGCATGATTTTATAATCATCCTTGCAATTAGATAAAATTAGCTTTCATGGCTTCCAGGCTACCTCAGGTCTTTGAAACAGTTCATCAAAACTGGAAGTGGAAAAGACCTAAGCAGTTCAGCTATTCAAGCTACTTTCAGTCCTGCTCTTTATGAGCAGAGGAGAGGTTCCTGCATTTATTCACCCTCCACAACACTTTGGCTACTCTGGTTCTAGAGGAGCGGCCGTCACCCCATTTTTCAGCTATGGTCCCAGGCTAAATCAGAGTAAGGGGCATTGTCTAACCCAGAAGTGGCCACAAGAAAATTGCAATGAACTCCAGCTAGCTATGTGGCTGGTGCAGCTTCCTTCCCCCTCTGCAGTGGCATGGTTGTGCTGTCTATTCTCTAACTCAAAAGTGCCCATGGCCCACCTGCATGGCCAGGAGAGTAGGCCGCACAGCAGCTGCCCTCCCCTGTGCTTTATGCCCTTTTATTTCCTCATGAGGACACAATGAGGAAGTGACAAGATGGCCCTTTGAGAGAGGTATTAAGCTAGCACATGGGATAAACAGTATCAGAAACATTTCATCCTCCCCCCATATCTACCTCCAATCCCTTCCGGTTGCAAATAGAAATAATTAGGAATAAGCATGTAGGAAAATAACCATTAAAACAGCTTATCTAAAGTAACAGTACTGTTCCTCACGTAAAATTTTCAAAGAAAGATTCAATACCTAAATCGTGTTGTAATCCAACCATAAACTATTGGCTTTAAAGCAGGAATTATGGGTGAAATTCTCTAGCCGGCACTATTCAAAAGGATAGAAAAAATGACCAAAGTGGTATTTTTGGTCTGAGAGCCTATAACATAAGGACTAAGATGCTTGAAGCAAATGAAAGGACTCACCATGACAGAAGTGTGAAAAGTGAAATATTCACTTCAAGGTACAGCCAGTTATAAGATTCACGAGAGAGAGAAATCTCAAAGTCCAAATCATAAGACTGAAATTTATTTCACTGAATGCAAAACTCTACATCTGCAGAAAGAGTCTTCCATATTTTTTGTGTCAACCAGAAAAAAATACAATTTAATTGTTTTCATTTTCTTCGCATTTTTATTGTCTTAATTATCCAGGAGGTTTTATTATCCCAATTACCTTGGACTTTTTTATTATCCTAATTATCAATCTTTCCTTCTAACAATGGTAATAATTAAGATTTAAAAATGTTAAGACTTTCTAACAAATGACAACAAAGATGATGAAAAGATAAACCAAACTAACACCTTAGGGCCAAGGATGGGAAAGAAATTCAACATCCCAAATCCTTCTAAAATTCTGTAATTTTATTTTGGTAACTGACAGTCTTTCTGCTTGTGCAACCAGGGAGACCAAACCAGGAGGTCACTCACAGCATACTACCACATTCGCTGGGATTGCAAGCCCTTTGGTGGCAGAAACAACTTTCTGGTTCTGTATTTGTACAGCACATACCACAGCAGGACTTGAACTGTGACTGAAGTGCCTAGCTCTTACTGCAGTACAAAGAATGGCAACGTAAACTGTTGGTATCAACACTGTGGAAGTGACTGGGGGATTACAGACCTAATTTGGAAAATGCATTTTGTGTGCCATAAAAGTGCTAGATAATACTAAGTGACCATTTGCAGTTACTAAAAGTGGTCATAACTTGTTCCTATGGAATGGGACGCTAGATGGGCTTCTAGTCTAACAACAAAAATTACATTCTGCTCACCTACATTCCTTTAATGATTTTAATTGGATAAGGCATTCTTTGCTTGTCCTGAACTGTGTGTTGCACCTGCTCCACAATGTTGTGCATAACTATTGCATACTAGGGCTGTGTCAAACTTCAGGTGGTTATTCAGTTTGGAGGAGATTCACCCCGATTCGGTGGCTGAATCTCCAAATCGAATCAGGGGACAAATTAAAAGGTCTGAATCGATTCAAAGCTCTCCAAATCTTTGGAAAAGATTCAGAAAGTATCTGCAATTTGGGCAGTCCCTGATGGCTGCAGCAGGGAGCTGCAGCTGACTCTGAGCTGGTAAGTACCAGGGGCAAGGGAAGGGGGGCTGGGGGAGGGGACCATGAGGGGACCCCTGCCAGACACCATCCCCTGCCTGCTCACCCACCCCACCGCTGAGCAGGAAGCAGCGAGTCCACTGGGTTTTCTTGGCTTTTTTTTTTTTAAGGGGCCAGAGCTACAGTGGGCAGGGCAGCCATGAAGGGGTTGGGGGAGCAGGGGGAGGACGGGGGGCTCATGCAGAGTCCCCCACGTAGCATGGGGCAGTGGGGATCACCCCCTCCCCAGCCCGGCAGCACCCGCTGAGTTGGGGCTTTTTTTTCCCCAAAGTGTCAGGAGCTGGTGCAGGTGGGGCAGCCATTGCCAGGCTGGGAAAGCAAGGAGGGGATGGGCCTGGCCTGGGTGATTTAGAGATTCGGCAGGAGCTGAATCTCCAAATCAGATTCAGCCGAATCCATTCGGGGCAGAGATTTGAATCACCAAATCGAATCACTGTCCTTCAAATCGGCCAAATCCAAAGCGAATACTAGCCACTTCACACAGGCCTACTTCATACCACACCGGGATCAGGTTAAGTGATTCCTGTATATAGTTCTGAGATGCAGATTTGATTCTGTTCTCTCCAAAGTCAGTGATACTTTGGCAACTGATTCCAGTGCAAGCAGGTTTGGGCCTTCAGTTTTAACTTGGGAACCTTTGGTAGAAAGGTTCTCATCCAAGCATCAATAACTCCATGGTGAATACTTGGTTACTTCTGTCCTCAGGTCACACAGCAATAACCTCTTGCATTTACTGCCTGAAATGTCCATTCTGAAATGTTTGTGCACTCATAAAACATAGTATTTAAGGGTCTAGGAAGCTACTGAGAAGATAAATAGACTACATTAAACATTTTTTAATAGAGTATTTGGGATGTTTCTGAATTGTGGAATGAAGTTTCCCCCTTTGGTCAAGATGATTTTACGTTACTCCAGGGATAGAGTCTGATCTCAGCAACACTGATTACAATGGGAGTGACTGGGTGAGGGCCAGAGTAAGCGACCTGATCCCAGACTATAGCAGATGCAAGTGGCACAGGTTTAAGCCACTCCTGTCCTTCCCCTTTCCTCCCCTGGAGCGAGTTGGTGGATCTGACATCTGCCACGTGCCTCTAGCCTAGTCCCACGACCCAGCTGTCAGTGGCACACCCAAGCAAGATGCTACACTGAGGTGAACAACTCTCCTGTAGCCAGCTTTGGTGCCACACCATGCCAGTCAAGTGAAATAAAGTCTGCTTAGTAATTAAATAAGGCCAGCTTCTGCCCTTTCCCATTTCTTACTTCTTTGCCACATTCAGTGACACTGAGAGCCAGTTTCTGATCCCTGCAGCACAATGTATACCTGGAGTGACTACACTGACTTGGGCCAAGTTGCTTCAGTTTTCTTCACTGAAAGCAGAATCTGCTGCAAAGACTTATTATGATACAGCACATAAAATTCTGGCTGTGCCTAGGGTTTTATTTTTAATGTATGTAAAACCCCATGGACAGAGGCGGGTATATATCCAACGTCAAGCTGAATTCTGGTGACAAACTATGCTATTATTTTGGTGCCCCAGGAACTACAAATGCCAATTCCATTTCTGCAGAGGGACATTTCTCAAGCACCCTCTGCAAGAGCTAATACGATTTCTGGGCTTACGTATAGTGCAAATTTCAGAAAACTGCGTCCTGGCCAGACATCTGGCAGTTCTGCATCACTGGCATCACGCACTTTGCATCCTCCAGCTCTCATTCAGATTCAGCTGACTGGGCACAAATTGTACACCAGGAAATTCAAGGAGCCTTCTGCATTTTAACTACATTATCAACTGTTGGACTGGCTCAGAGCTGCCCATCTGACAGGACTGTTGATTCAATTTTTAAGCCTGATTCTTAAGAGCAAGATACACAACTCAGAACCCACTGAACCATTGCATATGGAGATTTGCCAACTGTTTTTTGTCTGTTCCAATATGATCAAGCCTTGTCCTTCCCCCAAAGTTTATGGAGTGTCGGGAGGAGACAAATGTGCTGACAGGGGCTGAGAATTGCTCTTCATCCTCCCATGACAAACAGGATGAAAGAGGACAAGAAGTACACTCCTCAGCTCACTGTAATAGTGTTAGAGATGGGCCATGCCAGTGTGACTAGCTTTAAAGGAAATACAAGTACAACTGAATGGATGAATCACTCTGAGAATGGCAGCCAGGATGTTCCTGTATTTCTTTATGAATACACGAAAAGGTCCCATCCTTCCTGTGACCATCTGTGCTTGGCTCCCAGTGTCTGCTATATATTCTCACCCACATAGTCTTTTCTCCCCAACTCTCTGTTTAACTCTGTATCAAAAAAGGCCTTCATTAAAATAAATCTGCTTTGGTGTTTTAACGATTATATTAAATAAAAAGGACATAAATTTTAGACCTGGCCTCCAGTACTGCAACAAGAATTTTGTAAATATATATTACTTCCAGATGCAATTTTTGAAGTACAGGTCATCACGGACACAACTATGACAAACCACCCAATGGTGCTTACAGTAACAATGTGTGAAAACCAATCACTATCCTTTCTGCCAACAACCCTTCTGGATCGTTAAAGATCTATTCAAATTAGCAACCAATTGCATACCTATAAAAAGGATTTGCAAAGGTTATTTAAAAATTCTTTTGACAGATTGTTGACTTGTACAAGTTTTAGGAACAATTTCTATCATGTTATCACTATTACACTGATCTGTAGGGACAGGGACAAAGTTTCTGGCCCTGAATGAGGAATGAGAAAATAAGCATGCTTACTTACATATAGGGCAAACTCAAACAGTGAACAGCATGGGTGGAAAAGTATCAGAAACAAGTAAAAAAAAATAAGCATTTGTTTAAGAGCAGAGAGGAAGGTGAAAGGTCTTGTAGTAAGTCTTGTAAGATGAAATTCAGGACATCAGGCTTCAAATCCCATATTTGCCAGACAAGTCCTTGGTCACCTTAGACAAGTCGTTTGATCTCTCTGTGCATTAGTTTCTATTGATTAACTGATTCTGACACTACTTCTCACCTATGCTGGGACTGTAAACTTCTCAGGACAGGATCCATACTACCGTGTGACCGGACAGCACCTAAGGCAACAGAGCTCTGCTTGATTGGGGCCTCTGTGTGGTTCTGTAACACAAGTAAGAACAAGCAGAGACATTAAACACCAGAACCTGATGCATCTTAGGGCTATTGGCCTAGAAACAGTGACAGATTTAAAATTCAAGAAAATTATTTTATGGACAACCCTTTACTTTGGGAAATATTTCAATACGATGGTAACACAGTTTGAAGGAGCTTCATACTTGCTAGGGTCTTCCAAGGATAACTCAGCCTAGATAAGAAAAAGAATATTTGTCAGCAGCTGTGAAATCTTTCATATGAGCCAATGGTCATAACCCAACAAGGCTTCCCAGACAGTGAAATCAGGCCTAAAAATGAAACCTAAGCTGTAACAAACCTTGTGAGAATACAAAACCCAGACTATTCCAGTAAAACAGCCGAAGTTAAACCATGTGTCACAAAGACTTTAAACTTGTTGACAGAGTCTAATGTTATCCAAAATTATACAGCATCCCTGGGGGACTGCCTTGCCAATGCTCAGGGTACAATCTTCCCACCGGTTTCAATAAGAATCCCAAATGTGCAAACTTGGACCTATTGGATCTGTGACTGAATGGATTCATATATGGATTTTCTACATGACTACTAACCACTGCTTACAAATGACTGTAGTTTACCGTTGTGCTTGTTCAAGCGTTTAGCCCTCTCAAACCAGTTAGGCACTCGTGTCCCCTTGTGAGTGAGCAGTTTCCTGCTGGCATGACCCCTTAAGGTACCCAAGGAGTTTCGCCTGCCACAACTTTCTTGGAATAATTATTAATGGGAGGAAGTTCATAAATCCTTCCTCTCTTGGTTCCCTCTTGGTTCTCATGACCAGGCCTTGGTCCTGGGGCTCCATCTCCCCTACACCCTGCCTAACGCCAATCAAAAAGATGTTAAGGCTGAGTCTGCCTTTCAGCTAGCACCCATAGATGGGGCAATGGCTCCTGTTTACCAGCAGACAAAGTTAGAGTCTATATATAGTCTCTTTCAAGGAGTCCTTATTCCTCTTCAGGGCCTCAAAGTTTGCCTGACTCGCCTCGTCTTAAACCCTGGGGGGTGTATCTTACCTCAGCCACACTTCCCCAAGGGTACTCACAGAGTTTGCCACCTTTCTGTTTCTTTTCCCTCTGCAGGCTCACTGCCATCCCAGTCTCTGCCTTCGTCATCTGGGACCCACAGCTGTTGGGAAGGTAAGTATCCCGTTTCCTCCAAGCCAGCTTTGGTTGGGCACCCAAACTCTCTGGGTTGCCACCAGTCACCCTGCCAGGGCACACAGTCTTTCCCTGCTGCTCTGGGTCCCCTGGAGGATCTACTTCTGGTCCTTTCCAGATGTCAGTTGGGGGTGGTTTTTAGCTCTTTTCTGGAGTGCCAGATGGCTAAATCACTGGCAGCACACATTTACAAAGTGTATCCATCAGGATGCTCTTTTGATCTGCGCTGGCATTTTGTTGCTGCCGCTTCTCCCATTTTTCCCGCGCTGGCGGTAAGTCTGTTTTCATGGCGGTGTCCCCACCACAATGACCAAATGTGGATGCTCCATGTCACTTAAAATGATATTATTAATAACCTCTGTAGAGAACCCACATTCCCTATAAGAAATTTCCTCAAGCACCAGTTAATTCCTACAGTATGTGTGCACACAGACACATCCCAGCAGAACAGTGGCACTTGAGTGATAGAAGAAGAACAAAACCAGCAACGACAACAACAAAAACCCACAGTGGTTATGAACAAATTACTGACATATTATCTTTCCCCATAAGCATTACTAAAACAACTGGTTGGAAATTTTCCGACAGAACATTCTTCTGTCAAAGTGCAAATTCATTGGAAGCCAAACATACTACAGCAACATGTCATTTCAGCTAATATCTTTTAATGGAAACTTGCTTCATTACTTGCCAACTTCCCTCCCAAACTCCAAGCTTTTGGTGTTTCTAGATCAAAATATTACAGAATTCTACTCCAGCAACAAGTCAAGGTTTCAATTTCACACCTGATTCAGGAAGAAAAATGTTTAAAAACCTGGACATATTTATCAGAAGTGAAAATAAGTTTCCTTGCCAACTCTAATTGCCACTGTCATCTAATAAATGCCTGGCAGAATGCCTGGGTTACAGGCCAAAATATTATTCTACAAGCAGAGCAAAGAATAGCCAACAGAATGCAATGATGTATTCTCTTCTAGAAGCATTCTGTCTCATGGGTGTAAAACAGCTACAAGATCTACACCACTTCCAAAACCACTGGAGCTAGAAAAGGACATTATGCAGAAGTTGTGTCCCTTGTGGTTCATAAAGTGGCATGCCTTCACATAGTTCTTGGTATTTCCTCCCATTTGTTTTGCCAAACCTCAAGACTTTGTCACATGACTTAAAATATTTGAGTTTTCTTCCTGGAGGCAAGGAGTAGGTAGGGATTTGAGCTTTCACTTAATAAAAAGTAAGATTCTTGCCACTATATTTGCAAATAAACAACTTGAAAACCTGACCTGAAGCTCAGGCTCAGAAATCTGAATGCAAACAATGAGAATATAGTTATTTTTATTATTATTATTTTCAAGCCAACCTCATTTTTTCAGAGTTGGAGCCTTTATGGTGATGAATATTGTGTTCACAAAACAAACACTATACACCTTGGTACCTTCAGATCTCAGAATGTGTAAGTAGATTGAGCATGTGCCTCAAAAGAAACAGTGGGGATCCTCTGCTCTTCCTTCAGGAGGTATTCCAAGTGTAGATTGCGGATCTGATCATCAGTTGCTGGAACAAATCAGGCTGAGGATGATCAGAAGAGAACACTCACTAATACATTATAATATCACAAGCATCCAAAACAAGTTCTCAACTGAGATGAAAAATAGGTCTCAAATATTGTTAAAAATGGTAAAACAACATCATCACTTTGAGTTGAGGAAAGAGAAAAACGGGTACGGAAGAATACAAATGAAAGACCTAACCCTAAATAAAAAATGCAGAAACATCCTTGGGTGATACATAGGATAAAAAAAAAAAAAAAAAAAATCTAATAAAAGAACACAAAAAGGTCAAAGCCATGGATAAGACAATCTGTAAAATTTATCATCATACAAATTGTTAATTGATGAGATGAGAAACTCTTTTAAACAGGATGTTTTTGTATACACTGAAAAGAAGTGTAGAATGATTGAAAAAAAATAATCTGCAGTGTTTAACATTCCATCAAGCGCTCCTGTCTATCATTAAAAAAAAATTGTATGGTCACCCATTGATTGAAAGGGAAGATATAAAGGAAAGATGGGCCGTGCTCTCTGGGACACTGTATACCGGAATTAGAATGAACGTTAAGGATCAGGAGACAAGGAACATTTGTTTACCAGCACTCCAATCACTGGAGGATGAAATATGAAACAGTCAGCTAAGAAAGGGATGTCACCTAGAGCCGATGCTATCACAGTGGAGCTCTAGAAAAACAGACAAGAAAGATGCAAAGTTGCTGGGGGTGGTGGAGATTCTCAAGACTGACCTAAAGATTGGAAAGGCTTTTATGAATCCCCACAAATGGCAACCTGCAAAAGTGTGAATTGTTAAACTATAAGCCATCTCATCATAAATCTTACTTTACATTATCAACAAGAGAACACCGAAGAAAATGGAGGAAGAGGTAGCCACAGAGCAAGCTGGTTTCAGAAAAGACAGTGGAAGAAGGAACTAAATCACCAACCTATGTAACATTATCAAAAATGTCATGAATTTAAAGTACCTCTTTATATCTGTTTTGTCGATTATGCAAAAGCTTTTGACTACGTTGATCATGAAATACTGTGAGAAGTGAAGCATGAAATGGGATTGCCTAGACACGTCATAGACCTGAAAAGAAGGTGCATGTTGGCCAACAGACAGCAGTGAAACCATCATGGGACTTCACAAGAAGTGTTATGATTGATTGAGGAATTCACTACAGATGTGTGCTGTCTCCTTGGTTTTTCAGCTTAGATGCTATGTCAATAATGAAGTATTACAAAATTTTGATGGAAGAATCACATTCAGAGGCTATTGCATTACCAAGTTACAGTATGCAGAGGATGCTACACTCCCTGTGGGAGCATGGAAAACTAACAATATTATTAATATGAGTGAAATAAGTTAGAGCTGAGGAAGGTTTACTGCCAAAAGGTAGTAGGACAAAGATTACAGTGCTTCGTGATGAGTATGACCCAAATAACAAGGTAGTTATTGATGGAAACATTATTGAAGAGGTGACAAGTCTTGAATATCTGGGATTTATGATAAATATTAAATAAAAGAGTGTAAAAGTCAGTAGGGAAGATTGACTTCTGTAAGTTAACACCTGAAGAACATGAACATAATTTGTAGAGATGTACCTTAAACTATGACTTTTGAGGCTGACAGTGTTTTCAACTATAATTTACAGTTCTGAGTCCTGGTCATTGAAGAGAAATGATAAAAGGATTGATACCTTCAAGCTTCAGTGCTATCAGAGATTACTAGAGGTTTCCTGGCAGGAAAGGAAAACCAATGAATGGGTACTTCAGAACATCCACTCGTCTGAAAAGGAAAATGTGATTCTTTGGATATATAATTAAATACAGAGGTTATCTGTTATGGCCTGATAGAAAGTAAGCAAGTATTTGGAATACCTCATGTACATTGAATAGAGGACAACAACACTATGGTGACAAGAATGCAACTTAGAGTAGAAAAATATTTTGAATGGCATCACTTGGAATCAGATGCAGTGGCCTGCCAGGACTACTTGACTTGAAGAACATAATGGGGCCTGCCTACCTTGTGATTTTCTTTTATACCTGGGGTTAACAATATTGTGTCAGGCCATTTGTAATACAAGTCTACAAAGATACCCAAGCAGTCTCACAGCAAGTCAACCCTTATACTTTGTTAAGGGGTCAGATTCCAGCCCCGCTCCGTTCAGGCACTTGCCTGCCACCCCTTTGATGGGAGAGTTTAAAGATTCATCCCGAACAAAATCACGAGTGGTTCTCATGGTACTTTTAATTAAGCCTAGGACTTTGTTTTATTTACAATCTTTCTCACCCTTAGAGCAGGGTTACATGGAGGCAACTGACCTGGCTCCTCACTGCCTCTCCCCCTGTGCTCCATAGCTGCCCTGTAGTTAACTCACTCAGTAACAGCTTCTCTTTCTTCCCTTTGTCACAGGGAGCTCACATCCCTGTCTCCAGCCAGCTGCCACCGCAATCAATACAGCTAGTAAGTATCCAGGAACCCAGCTTTTCCTCCAGTCTCTTCATCCTCTGCGGCATGGGTGGTAGTTTCCCTCTGGCATCTCTGGGTTCTGGGATTTCCTCCCCCTCAGTAGTCTCTCGCTCTCTCCAGTACCCTTCCAGGCAATTTTGCTTCTTTTGTGGTTTGCTTTTATTGCCATCATTCAGCATCTGGGGCTGATGTCAATGTCTTGCAGGTGAGTGATTCTGCACAGCTGCTTAATTAGACAACGTTATTCTGCCCTTCCCTAGCCCCACTCTTGGCAGCTGCTTCTCAATGTCCCTGAGTAAAAGGGTTAACTGTCCCTGTTACATACTTATAAAAGGTCCCTATTATTATTCCCATCATCCCTCATTATTTCGATTAAAAAAAATTCAAGTAGAAGGACAATAACAAGTCCTTTCTTTGACTCTGAAGAATATGTTTTGCCTACCTTAAGGTAGTGCTTCCTATTAGGATAGTTTCTAAACATATACCAAGCTTGAATACATTTATCTACACAAGACCTCTGTGAAATGAGTCAATGCCCCAAGCCCCCTTTTACCAATGATAAATGAAGAACAGAGAAATGAAGGCCAAGATCCTTAGAGAAATTTAGGCAACTACCATCTTTTAAGTAAATTCTCTCTCCTAGCCAGGTAGAGCCACTGTGGCCTAAATCCTTATGGAGAAGTTAGTAGTGAAACAGGGAATGGAGCCCAGGTTTCCTGGGTTACAATTTAGTAACCTAACCTTGGAACCATTTTTCTTTAGCCCCTTCAGCTCATCCCTGTTCACCAGGGCACTTAAGCCAATGCTTTGCTCAGTCTGTGCCTGGAACAAGGCTACTGTGCTTTTACAAGCTGCCCTACAGGCTGACTTCTTTCACATACAGAGCCACAAGCTACCCACACATCCAATAAAGTAAATAAATGACTGGAGTGCCTAACTGGGGGTTCTCCATGGACACAGTGCTACAGTAAGTTTCACTAGGTTAGTGTCTGATATTTCCAGGTTTTGATTCAGCTAAATACTTACTGTGCCTGGCTGCATAATATATAGTAGTACATAATGAGGCTTGCCTCAAATGCAATTCTGCCTCATAAAAAATACCTAGTTAAAGAGGCAAACCTATAACTTATTGTGTTCACTGAACATACCGTTCCAATTCTCCTCTCGCACTGACCTCAAAAGAAACTCCAGCAAAATCAGTCTGCATAAGGGTAAGGTTTTGTGAGATGACCATGGCTTCCCTTGTATTTCCACTGCAACAAGCTGAATGAAGAAACAGTCTGTGACAAATAAAACGTAGCTAGTAACGGGCACAAAGCTAGTTGATGACAAGGAGTTGGCAGTTGGTGAAATCAGACACCCAAAGACATATCAAAGCCTTGACAAGGAAATCTACTTATAGCGTGATTAATGCCAATCATTCGCTCTTTGCCAGTCCCCACACACATTCTTCCAAGAGTGGCATTCTTCCCACACTGGCACCCGCAGTATAGCTGACACTGTGTGGCTAAATGGCAGGAATGAAAACAAAAGAATGCTTGCACAATGCCAGATGGAAGCTGAAGAATGGCAGATATATGTTGCCTAAGAAATGAAGATGATTGCAGGGAGGGCAATTAGCAATCTGTGCGTCTGTTCCACTGTGTCTCCCTGGGTCAGAACTCAGCCACATGGCTTCCTTCAAAATGGCAATATTCTTATGAACTAAAAAAAAGGCATACTAAGTTAAAAGAAATATTCTGTTTCTTGCTGGCTGGTCTGTAGGCACATTAAAAAGCTCTGAGCTCCTTCCCGAGAGCCAAGAGTGTTGGGTAGCTGTCTTTCTGGCAGGAGACCCGTTTCACTCTGTTTTGTCAGTCCTGTGCTGAGAACAGTGGAGTCCTGCTCAATGGTTGTGGCTTGCTGATGCCTGGGCAATTTCCTCTGTTTGTGGGACAAGGATTCTTCCTGCTGCAGTTAAAGCTAGAAGGAAGACTGAATTCAGAGACAGCGACAAGTTACACACTGGTGTAATTCAGTTAGCTTAAATGGACATCATGGAACCAACACAGCATATTGGGCCCAGTTCTCAGCTGAGGCCTGTTTCTATCATTTCACTCATGTACAGTAGCTGGCAGCTTTCTAAGAGGTCCCAAAGAAATCAATAGGCAAATTCTGTCACCTTTGCTGACACTGAGTGGCCCTTTAGTCCTTAAGCGATTCCGCTAAGTTAAATAGGATTATCTGATGGACATGAATAAAGGCAGAAGAATCAAGTCCTTGGTATTTGTGCAGTGGTATTTGTGCACTGACTTTCACATAGCCATTTGGCATTCATTCTGCAAAATGCTAAAGAAGGTGACTGTAACAGGTCTAGCGCGCTTGAGCCTTTCTGTTGGTGGCTCTGCCTTCCTGTCTTGGGCTAACCGCCTGCTTACTCGCCTGCCACGCGTTGATCTTAATTGATTGAGTGATGTAATTAGCGGGAGGCTGCCCACTTTATATGCCCCGTGTCAGGGGGCACTACCTGCGGCTCCTTTTCCTCCCCTACACCATAGCCCAAGCCTCACAGATGGTACTTGACATGGTTTGCCCTATGCCTTGGCCCTCTTCTTTATTTCTGGGGCCCCTCTCTGCCCCCTCCTGCTCCGGGGCTCCTCTCTGCCCTCTAGCTCTGGCCTTCTCACTGCCCCCCCTAGCTCCGGGGCTCCCTGCTGTCCCCTAGCTCCGGGGCTCCAGGGCTGGGGCCAATGCACCCTCAAACAATGCTGCACCCTCTCCAGTGCCAGGAAACCCCATGCTACCGTGACGTCCCTATGATGCCTCCTCCACCCCTAATAGCCTCACCTGGACCTCCAGTTAAATAGTAAACACAAAACGCAAAGCCCCTGGGCTATAACATAAACTAAACCGCCTGGTCAAAAATCCATGTTCTGTCCCTACCAGACTTCAACTCAGCCACAACCAGGGGATGCTCCTGCAGTCTATCTTCCCCTTTCCCTGCATACTGGCCGAGCTTCCCCCTCCTTGGCTGCCAGAGGGGAACTGCTCTCCTGGCCTTATGCTTGGGCTTAAGAAGGGGCCAAGCCCTGCCCCTTCCTGTCAGCTGACCCCCTTGGTTTCCCTGGCACCCAACACCTGTGCTGCACTGGTGACTGGCAGTTGAGCCTCCCCCTTCTCACCCCAAGGGTCTCTCCTGCCATTTCTGCTTTTAGGCCCAGGGCACCCGCATGCACTGCGACAGTGACCAAGTGCCTTTCTGAGTAAGGATGGAATTGTGCCCATGCTTAAAGTTAAGCACTTGATTTACAGAATCAGAGCCTAAGCTGGCACAAGAAGAAAGAGTATGGTAGTACCTGGAAAGGGGGAAAGGAGTCATACCTGGGAATGAGAGAAGGGGGTAGGAACCCTTTAATTGTTTGCAGTATCTTTTATTATTACAATTATTATTATTATTGCAAGATCTTTAATGCATAGAAAGCTCACAGGAATTCAGCTCATTTTCTCTTTTTTCCTGGATATGGTTATATAAGTCTTTTCTCTTCTCTTTTCTTTTCTCTCTGTTCTTTTCTTTAACAATCTAATATATTCTTAACATGAAACATTTAATGCCTGTTGCACAAATGTGTAATAAAATTCAGCCCTGTGGCTCTTTTACTGTCGAGCTAAATAGGATCCATTTGAAACAAATGCAGAGCTTTAAAATTTCTTCACCTGAATATTCCTGGCATTGAAAGGAATAATTCTCTACTCCTGTCCCCTACAGACCAACAGGGATTAAGGGAACAGCAGGAAAGATATTACAGATTCAGCTTTGTTGTTCCAGCCCAGAGTTTTAGATGACAAAGTTATACCCTTCTGCACAGGAGAATACAAATCCTCTCTCACAATGCATTTCAACTGTTCAAAGCAAGAAGCAGCTCCAGTATTTTTCAGATGGAGGAAGCAAAAAAGGATTTTGGAGGTACCACACAAAAAGAGTAAGTATTGAGAATGCCGTAGGGACCTTGCTTTTAACCTAGAAATCATGTCACCCACAGGCAGCCCATCACCAACATCCAACAGTAGGGCTGTGCGAAGCTTTGGCTGGCGATTGGATTCAGAGCAGATTTGGCCCAATTCAGTGGCCGAATCTCTGAATCCAAATTGAATCAGGGGACCAATGTAAAGGTCCAAATCAATTCAAAGCTCTTTGAATCTTTGGCAAAGATTTGGAGAGCTTTGATGATTTGGGCAGTCCTCAGTAGCTGCAGCGGGGAGCTGCAGCCATTCCAAGCTGGTAAGTACTAGCAGCGGGGGTGAGGGGTCTGGGGG
>NW_017728921.1:11355283-11377979 GCF_001723895.1 Crocodylus porosus
CACCCGCTCTCCCAGCCCCACCATGGGTGCCCTGCCTGGGCCAGCTCCGGCCCCTTAAGAAAAAAACAAAAAAAAACAAACAGGAAAGCTCTGGGACTCACCCCTTCTGGTGCAGCCTCAGGGCTTTGGAGGGCATGTACAAAGCCCCCCACATGGTGTGGAGCAATGGGGAGCAGCGGGTATCACCCTGCTGGCAGGAGCAGTGAGTCCGGGGGGGGTTGGGTTTCTTTTTCTTAAAGGGCCGGAGCTGGCCTGCGCAGGAGCTGGGCGAGTTGGGGGGGAGGTTGGGGAGCGCCACGCAGTGGGAGGCAGCAGGGATCATCCCCTGCCTGGCAGCACCCAGTGACTGGGGATTTTTTTAATATAAGAGCTGGAGCAGCCATTGCCAGGCTGGGAGAGGGGTGGGAGATGGGCCTGGCCTGGCTGATTCAGAAATCTGGCTGCTGCTGAATCTCTGAATCAGATTCGGCCGAATCGAATCGGGACAGTGATTTGAATCACTGAATCGAATCATTGACCCCCAAATTGGCCTAATCCAAAGCGAATACTAGCCGCTTTGCACAGGCCTATTCAGCAGTAAACGATCTGGTAGTAAGAAGTCCCCACCTATGTATATGGTCAACAAGTGCTAATCCTGCTAGAAAAGGAGTATGTTGTTCCTGTTGACTGACTAAAGGCAGGTGAGTTGCTATTATTTCTACCATCTGACTGGGGAGGGTTTTGGTGGCTGTCTAGACCTGCCAGGGTGGAGGCTGATCAGTGATTGGGATGCTTCAAACAGGTGGTTAAAAGGTCAAAGAGTAAAAACTACTGCAGAAACAAATGGATGGATTTGTCCAGCCTTAAAGTCCCTCATTTCTTCTATGGCAACCCATACTGACCTGGCTGAAAAGCTTTTTACCTTTTCACATGTTGCAGGTTTAAGGATGTTAAAGTTAGGAGTATTGCAGAAAGGCACCATTTCCCCACCATCGCCTTCTGACTTGTCATCATGGAAGAATATAACAACAGTATTTGAAATACAGCGTATAACTTTTCCTTCTTTTCAGAAATTATATAGAGTATACAGCACACATTTAATACTCTAGCCTGCAGGAAATTGCCTGAAATTTTCCCTCCATTCTAAGGAGAACAGCCAGCCCCTGGTTTTATATAGATATATGCAAATATATGCAAATCTGCAAACTAGGATTTTGTGGGGGAAGGGGATCAGAGCGTAGGTAGCATCCACACATTCTTTCATATAATTTGAGCTAACAGGTGCTGAATACTCAAATCCCAATCCAAAAAGGCATTTAAGCACATGTTTAATTTAAACTAGTGAATAGTTTTACTGCCATCCAAAGGACTACTCCATTAAGTTATCACCTTGAAGGACTAGGCACAATAACATGTGCCTAGAGCTTCCTAGACCTGCAAGCCGCCAAAGATCCAAGCAGCTAATAAACAGCAATCTGGGCCTGACTACATATTGTCTAAGTATGCTGCATGGAATTACCCTTTTCAACACCGTTTCATTAAAAAGAACCTAGGAATAGTCCAAATCCTGACATGGCATTAGCTGTTGAATACAGTAGAGCTGTACCTTATACTAGCTCAGACTTTGTCCCAATTCTGTTGATGTTACAATGCCATTATGGTAGGAGTCACCAGATAACACTGTTGCACCAAACCTTATAAAATACTGATTTTCTAAGCTCAGCGGTTCTCAAGCTTTTTAAACTCAAGGCACCTAGCGTGAAATGCAAGGCATCCTAGAGAAAATGCCAGCTCTTAATTTTCACTTATTATTTGACAGTGGAAAAATAATAGAGCATGTTTTGCTGGAGAGAACTCAGAAAGACCATACCGGGTCTGAATGTTTTTAGCACAGTGGATTCCTATTGGAAGTCTCTGAGTTCATCTTGTTTGCATATCTAATAGCTCTAATATTAGGCACATACAGAAGTGACAATTTGTGCCTGATCTGGCCCCTGAAATTGCTCTGCAGCCATGACCAAACACAAGTGCATGGCTGCAGAGTGCTTTAAACGGCCCAATCCTGCCACAGTCTGACCCATCACTATATGAGGGTTCAGATGAAGGCACCCCAGCAGAGCACGTTCATTAACTTCTGTCTGGGCATGCCAGGATCAGGGCTTGGCTGACACAGCTCAGCACTGCTCCCAGTACTGGTTTCAGAATAGGACTGGGGGAAGAGAGTGGAGGGACTTCATTCTGGGGGTTTCCCAGCTGGTACGGGAAGGTGGGGTGGGCGGATTGCAGCCCTGCCCTGAGGAGGATGACTCCTATCCACCCAAGCCCACTCCAGCATAGCTGGGAAAACCCCAAACAGACCTCATGGTCTTGATTGACTTGATTGAGAGTCACTGACTTAGCTTGTGAGTAAGTTTTTAGTATCTGAGGACATTTATACACATGCTTTGGGAGTGGGGGGAGGAGGGGGCTTTAATTAGAGCGGCTCTGAGAGCCACTCTAATTAAAGTGCCTGAAGCATCACGTGTATCAGCGTCCATACACTAAAAAAATGGCAGCAGGCGCACTTTAACTAAAGCTTGTTGAATGAGCTTTATTTAAAGTGCCCCTGCTGCCATTTTGTAGTGTGGGAATGCAGATACACGTGATGCTGGAGTTTGCTGGAGTGCGGTAATTATCACACTCCACCAGACTCAATTAATCAAGTCAGCTCCAATGCACTATAATTACAGTGCATCAGAGCAGCCTTCCTGCACGTATATAGGTGCCCTGAAAGAACGCTCTTTTTGTGCTACATCCTCTTAACACTGTCGTTCTTGGAGAAAAGCTGTGAATTTCTGCTTTTCTCTCTGGAAGTAATTTTTAGGGCACAAAAGCTTCCTTGTGGGCACTGTTTTATCAGCTGGTATTTCTGGAAGAAATATTTCCATGTGTTGTTTTGTTATCACCTCCATTCCGGCAACAACATGTCTAAATAAATCAAGTTATATGTACTCCACCCCTGAGTCATGCATTCACATGGATGCCAACTCACAAAGCCTTAGTGCATTTGCTACTGCTCTTCTGCAGGGCTACAACGATATCTAAAGGGGTAAATACCTGGAAATGAGGGAAAGGGGCAGGACTCCTTTAATTGTACTTTATAGTCTGGATGATTATGCTTTTCTGAGAAAGGAAAAATACTAGGTTACAAAACTATTCCCTGATTCTGACAACATTTACAGTAGCTTGACATTAATAGGTCTATGCTGAGCATAGCTTTATAGGGTGGGGCTCTAGTGGGTGGGTTTAAATGTGAACCATTAAGTGGAAAAAAGAATATCATTAAGCTGTGGTTTCATGGCAGTCATAAGTAGGGAGCCTCAATCCCAGAGAGAGACAGATAAGGAGAGACAGAGAGAGAGACTGCACCCACACCAGCATTTCAATCTCATTCTGATGTTATACAGGTTGCAGATGAAAGTTCCCTTCCAACTTACTTTGAAACTCTATTGAGCAATTAGACAAAACTGTAGCCAGAACACGCATAAATGATTTTTATTTAAAATTGCAAGAAAACTAATTTATGTTTCCAAAGAACTTGCTAAAACTAATTATAATCACACCCTTGAATAATTAACATTACTATTTGGCAAGCACACGTTACTTGCCTCATTCTTATGTGGCATGAGGATAACAGTAGAACAGCAAAAATGTGTGAATCGTTCTTTACTGCTGCAAAATACTTTACATATAAGGCTAGTGGTAACCTCCAGGAATGTGAAAATATTTCAGTAAAACTCTAAAGGTTTCTACAGAAACCTGTTTCAATAAAACTCAAAAGTTTTCTATAGAGCATATGATCAAGTATGTCAATATATTCATTCCATTTTAACCTGTAGTTTCTTTCACAGTGCTGCCACTTCTGACAATACTTTGACCTCTTCCATATGGAAGCTATTTCTCACTCTCTGAAATCTTGCATCTTCACACGGAAAGACACAGCACGAACCAAACAGCACTTTCACGGCTGTAGTGCTGTTCTCTGTAGCAACCAGCCTCAAATCAGGACTGGATCACTAGGTGCTATACAAAAAGACACTAAAGTGGTCAACACCCTAAAAGTTTCACAGTATAAAAGTCGGTTTCACACAGTAGTATTGGGATGGCCTTTGGAGACAGAGATGCAGGAGCTGATTCTTTAAGAACCTCCAGCAGGGTGCAGGATCATACCTTTCATCCCGAAATAATTATGTTCTCCTTAGAATCAATATAAATCCAGAATAACTCAACTGACTTCACAGGAGTTATTTATATTAGCGCTATCCAACTTCAGAGTTTTGCCTTATCTTTGCTGTTTGCTTGCATTTCATTCTATAATAATTCTTTCAATAATGATGTTCCAGAATGTCTTTTACTGTGTTACTGGGCAGACAGTACTGATTACCATATGTATGGTTCAATAGTGATCAATACAGGCCAGGAGGAATCACTCCCGAGTGACTAATCTGTATAACTGGATATATACCGTCAAAATATTAATACCTATTAAAGGGCAGTGTAGTTTGGATCGTGCCGGTCCTCAGTAGATTGGGTTCTGTTCCAGGACCTGCTCTGACTTGCAATGTGACCTCTGGCATGCGACATTTCACCTCTTTGTCGCCGTTTCCTTCCCACTTCTTTGTCTTGCTTCACAAGCTATTTGGGACTGTCTCTTATTCTGTGCTTGGAGGACTGAATACTAGTGGGCTCTTTTATAAGCTAGGACATCTCGGCACTATTACAATATGCTCAAACACATTATTAAATCAATTGGTACCCAGATGCATGTGTGTTTCCAGGGTTAAAAATAAAAACACATTCCTGCCAAGGTAGACCCTGAAATGCAATATGCTGTCACATAACCCTTTATCCACTCTAATTTCTGACTCCTATTGCCAGTTCAGTAAAAAAAAAAAAAAAAATCTAATTCAGATTAACTGTGATAAACCCTAGATGCTTGTATTAACTATTCTGGCTTTCTGGAATTCCCTTTCCATTTCATCCTTCCTTGTTGCCTATCCATACTATTTGGATACAGTTTGGGGTTTTTTTTTTTAACTAGGAATAAGAGTTTAAATAGCTCACACCTTGCACATATATTGATCAATCTAGCAAGAGAGGATGCAAGGATGTGATTGATGAACCTACCTGTTCATTTAGAATACGTCTGAGGCAGCACTGAAATTTGTTGCTGACTTTAGTTATTTAGTCACAAAATTATGCTCATGTAAGTAGGAGAGAGCATGATTCTGCTATTCTGCTGTGCTGCAGAAAATCAACACTTGGTGCTTGTGGAAAACCCCCCTGAAAACTCAGTGTTTAAGTTATTTGCTTATAGCAATTTGGACAGCTCAGTGGCCATCTTGCAGATTTATGGAGGAAACCTAGAAAGGTAAGGGTGGAAAAACACTGCTTTCTAGCTAGTGATAAATCATCCCATGTAGGCTTTGTGAAGCTGTTATGTACAGACCAAGGAAACCACTTTCCCTTTTCAAATACACATTGTTGCTGAGCAAAAATTACAGTACTCTACTCATAGAGTGAACCTTATTTAGAGTAATCTAGACACCTCCAACTACAGAAATAGCCTTCAGAGGCCTGACAATATCAGTGCCTTGTCTGGGCTTTCTTTCTCTCCTTCTCTCTCTCTCAGTATTGATAACTGGATATTAGGTGATAATTTGAGGCAGTCTCTTAAAATGAGCCATTACCTACCACATCTGGGTCTCTTAAATGGACACACAGACACAGATGTTCACCCAGCGCAAGCGGACACTGGCCCCTGCCAGTCCCAGACTGCTGACGCAGTTCACGTCTACATGCCAGGAAGAGCTGGTTCAGCACATAAAGCTTTCTTGTTAAGGATGGCAAACAGCCCTCTCTCCACCTGCTCTCTATGGAATGACTGGCACAATGCCTCTCCGACTTCTCGTAATAGCAGTGCTTTCACACACTGTTCTCTATGGAGACGTGACCCTCCAAGGTACCAAACAGCCCGTAACGTTATTTCCGACAGCACTCCTTCCAGAAGGTGATCTGTAACCTCCCTGTAGATATGCACAGGTGTACTTCCAAATGCTTGCCTTCCAAAACAATGTTATGAGAAGGACGTTTGCTGTATTTAACAGCAGCTGATTACCAGCATCCCATATCCTTGTTTCTCAAGAACGTAGACAGAGGCTTTCCTCCCCTTTAGTAAGTAAGGAACTATTAAAAGTTTGTGAAAAAGGCCAGTCTGACAGCTCTGCAGAGTAGGGCAGCTGTAGAATCCCCCACACGGCCCTCACCAGAGAGGCCACTGTTGAAAAAGATGTGACAAGCTGATTCTTACATCCATTTAATCCTTTGTTTCTGAACTGCCATCAATGAGGCAAGCAGAGCTGGTCAAATCCTACACAGTTCATATTTTTCTGCAACTGGGATATTTCTCCACCCTACCAGGTTAAGAGCAACACCTCAGAACTCCTAAGGGATCTCAAGAGGTAGCAGCAACTCAGTCTCTGCTAACCAGGGTAAACTAGGGTCTCTTCACATAAGAACAATGGCTTTGTATTCAATGGATATTTCTTCTAAGTGTTCCAGCCCCCAAGGCCGCACTTCCTAGCATATTGTTGACACTGAAAAAACAATAGGCAAAAGCATTTATTTTAAAAGCTGTAACTCCCTTCAGTTCTAGCCGTGGGTCAGAGATATGGCAGGAAGGAACATGAACAATCGTTTGATGCCTATGGATACTTTTCCTTTAGCGATAACAATCTGTCATGGTAATGGGGTTCGCTGCATCTGCCTACCCCTTCTGGTCTCTGAGGGTATGCCTATACTGCACGATGCAGGGCTAATTAGACCAGACAGAGTGCAATCCCAGTACAGCTTTCCACTGCTTCTGGAATCAGCTCAAGTATCAGCACAACGCTGCAATGTGCTGTGTAGGCATACCCACCTCGGGGGTATAGCCTGTTGCCCTTACATGCCTTGAGATGGACTCCTGCAACTCTTCTATTCTTAGTCTGGCCCCCAGCAGACACGCTGCTTCTCATCCTGCAGGCCTGACTCAGCTCGTGGCGCTTGCATTTTCTCCCTTTGGGAGAGACCAAAAACCACCTCACATAAATGCATCTTCACTTAAGAAATGAAGATAAAAAAGCATTTGGGGCGGGACTCTTAAAAAAAAAACAAGACAGAATCTAGATGCATCGGTTAAATCTTCAATGTAAAATATGCCTGGGTGATCAGCACCCAGGTTGGCCTACTCTTAGCGGGAACACTATGAAACCCTATCTTAGTTACCATGTTCTTGTTGGTGTGCATATTTCTGTCTGTGAAAGATAGGATCTTTGGACTTTTAGCTTGAGCTGGATGAATAGCACTTTTCCTCTTTTTGCTGCAAATTTTAAAAAATCTGAAAAAAAATAATCATTTTGTGCCAAACACCAAAGTATATTTTGAAAAACAGGGAAAAAACAGCTTCATTTTCAATCACACTAACCATTGTTTTCAACTCAGAAAGTTACATTTCAATATTTTCAACAACATGTTCTCTGGATTTTGATGTGTGTGACAGGGGGCCTTCCTGGGGCATGACCACAAGTTAGCCTGCCCACCTGCCTAGGGCAGTCTGCTCTGACTCTCCTGCCATGACTTGAATGTTTTCATAATATATTACATGGGAGGCCGCCCATTCACTACCCCAATGCCAGGGGCACTATCCATGGCTCTCAACCTTCCCTGTACCATGGCCCATGCCTCGCAGATGGCATCCTGACTATTACTGCTCCCCAGCTTCAGGCTGGGGCCAACTCAGTTCACCATTGGAACTCTTGCACGCTCACACTTACTCTGCCCCGCTCTCACAAAGGCTGCTCACATACCAGCCATCATTGGGGCACTCTCTACTGCCACTGAGTGACCCCCTTTGGGCCATCAGGCTTCGCTACTCACACTCTGGTAGGACACATGCAGCCCTTCAGATCCTTCAAGTTTACCTACTCTACATGGCCTGACTCTACCCCAAGCCCCTCACTGGACAACTTGACTCTTCTCTCACTCGTGGGGTTTGGCCCATGTACTGTCCTTTAGGCAGTCCTTGCCGCCCTTCTCAGTATCCCCCTGGTGCAGCCCTTCAGGCCTCTCTTAATGGCCCTACTCTACACCCCACACATGCAGTCTTTCAAGTGCCCTATTTTGCACACTACTCTGCGTGGGCCCACACACTGATACTACTCACCCTGGGTCTCTAACCCCTGCTGGAATCAGGTGCTTCTTCAAAGCATGCCTGGCTCCTACCAGTACTCCCTACACTATCCACCAGATGGCAGGAGCTGGGGTTTTGTATTCTCCTTTCCTCCTGATAACTTCATCTGTGGCTGTCACCAATTGGTCTCTCTCTGTGGTTGTCATAGTGTCCATGTCCTGTGTTGTCAGCACATTCCAACCTCATCACATGCACCCTTCCCAAAACAGGAATTTTAGGCCCCCCTCTTTGACCTTGTGAGCTGGTGCCACTTCATCTCATGTTATGGAACAAACAGTGTGGTACATGCCCCCACTTTCCCAGGCTGTGTGTGTATCCTCCGGCCTTTTGTTTCAGACAGTCTATCTGCTCGTGAAGGCTGAGAAATCTGTGTATGTGAGACCCAGGCTTTAGAAATCAATTAACCCCTGCTGCCCATCCTGAACCATTCTAATATATTACACACACACACACACACACACACACACACACACACACTGGCAGTCCTCAGACTTACAACACAACTGGCTCCTGAAAGCCACAGCTTAAGTCAAAACATCGTAATTCAGAACCAATTTTCCCATAGGAACAATGTTATAAATAGGTGATTGGTTTCTCTACAATGCTCGATACAGCTGCATCCAGCTAGTAAGTCTGTTGTGGTGGAATGGGAGGGGGAAGGAAAAGGTAGGGGGAGCAGATCAGTGTCCCCACCATGAAAGAAGGATTGGGGCAGGGGCAGGGGCAGGGGCTGGGGCAAGCGCTGCCCAGCTGGGGCAGTGTGGGTGCAGGATGAAGGTGTGGCTCATCTGGGGGAGGGAGGGAGGCTCCCACCACTGCATGCCACTGGTCTAGGTGCTGTTCATCTGGCGGCTCCTTCCACTGCTCCCTCTGCTCATCCAGGAGGGCAGAGGAGGAGGGGGCAGGGCGTGTGCCAGCAGGCAGGGCTGGGGTGCACCACACTGTGCACTGGGCAGGTGGGGGGGGCTATGGGGGGTCTATAGCAAATTTTTTGGTGGCTGCAGACCCTCCATAGTCCCCGCTCTTCTGTCCACCCCACCCTGATCCAGGGGCACATGCCCCCCCAACATGCTTACCCAGCCAGGGCAGGACAGGTGTGGGACAGAGTCATGGCTTGTCCAAGGGGCGTGGGGAGGGGGGTTGGCTCCTGTTGCTGTGCGCTGCCTGTCCAGAGGCGGGAGTGGCGGCAGGGCGTAGCCCCTGCTCCCAACACCGCCACACCTGCTCGGAGCACCAGCCAACCCACCCCACACAAATCCAGGAGCACACTGCTCTCTCCCCCACAAGCAACAGGAGCAGTGGTGGGATCTGCCACACAAGTTGCTGGACCAGCAGCTCCTGGACCAGCAGCATGAAGCAGTGTGAGCTGCCCCCCTGCTCCCCGCATGAGCTGCTCCTTAATTCCAGGCCCACCCCACCCCCAATCCCTCCTTCATTGTGGAGGCCTTGATCCACCCCCACCACGCCCCTTCCCCCACAACAGACTTAACAGCTGCATGCTGATGTATCAAGTGTCGGAAAGCCGAAACCCACGTCAGAACCTCGAAACATGATGTCATTTGATAAAGGTAATAAGTGTCATTCGTTGTAACTCGAAAAGTTGTAAGTTGAGGACTGCCTATATATATATATATATAAGACCAATGATATTTGCACTTATGATGTGACGAATATGCTCCTACAGAAGAGTTTTTAAATAGCATCATTATCAGCCCTTATCCAGAAAAATGGGCCAGGATTAATAAAGTATGAGAGAGAGAATATTACAGAACATATTTTAATTCCACTATAGAAATCAGTGGTGTCCTGTCACCTGGAATATTGTGTTCAGTTCCGATTACCCATCTCAAAAAAAGATATTCCAAAAATAGATGGGGGTTCAGTATGAAATGCTCAGGATGATTAAAGGCAAAAATCCTCTCTGCTAGGAAACAAGATTGATAGGTTTGGGATTGTCCCTTGGAGACATGAATTAGAGGAGATAGGATAAAAGTACACAAAATAATGAATGCTACGGGGTAGGTGGATTGACAACTTCATTCTCTCTCTCAGTGCAAGAACAAGAGAACCAAGAATGAAATGGAAACATTGGAAATTCAAAGCTGATTAGAGAAAGGACTTTTTAGATACACTGCATCATGGTCTTATAAAATTCATTCCTAGAGGACAGTACCTAGGTCAAGACCTTCACAGGATGTAAAAAAAATAAAATAAAAAAATAGCTGTTTATGACTCCAGATAACCTTGCTATCTCTACAATGACAGTACATTAAAAATAACCAAAGGCTTCGGAACAGATGCAAATCCAGTGTTTGGCTTATGCCCTGAAGCATGAAGTGCTGGGCATCAGGAGGAAGGTTCCCTGAGATCAGCTTAGTCCTTTACCAACTGGAATCTTTTGTGCCTCCCTCCAAAGCATCTGGTGTTGGTCATAGTCAGAGGAGCTGGTCCAGTATAGCAAATGTCATGCCGCAACCAAGGTAGCACATACTGGGGAATAAAAAGGAATGCATAGCAACTGTCCATTATTTATCTGCTCCCACGTCATCTATTTTCCTGGCCTCTTTGCTACGACCAAGCATCTTGGCACATTTTTAGAATTCAGAATTTGCCAAGCTGGAGACAAAGCACATCTTATTTCTCTGCCTGTCTTTTTATCTGTCAGCACCGCTAAGGGGGCTGTTGTTTACACAGCCGTGACAAAAACCTAATAGGAACATGAGGAAAGCATCTTCAAAGGGGTGCGGGGGCAGGAGGGAGAAGACCCCCTTGATATCAGACGAATCCCCTGAAACGTCTGATCCCTTCAGATCAAACGCTATTCTCTCCCCTCCCCCTCAGGATGTACGTGGCCACACCGATTTCCTGGCAGCGTCAAGCAGGCACAGTGGGATCTGAGAATTCCTGATCACAGTAACAAGAGGATCACGACAGAAACAGGAACAAACACTGCCCATTAAAAGATGACTTTAAGTTGCTTTTTTGCTGGTTTTCTTGCTTTAGGCTGATACTTTGGTATTCGCTCCAACCACTGATGTCTCTTATCAGGAGTAGCACAGCCGAGAAGTGGAAACGGGGGGTGGGGGGAGCACAGACAATCGGAGCTTCCTTAGAATACTCCTGAAACAATACTATGAAATGTCTTAATTTTAAATTTCCTGCCCTCCATAATTATCTTTGCCTTAAGGCATGAAATGACAGAGAGAAAGAGAGAGGGGAAAAGAAAAGAAAGAAAACATGTTTTGGAAAAAGCCTGGAACAAATAGTTACAGACAAAAGTTCCTCTCCTGCCTCCTGCTAATCAGCATCTTCCTATAAAGTCGAGGAAAAATGCTTGCTTCTCAATCAGGCTAAATACAAAATTCCACTGAAGAGTTTGCCTTTCTTGCCTACTGGAGACCACACAAAGGACAGATCTTAAAGAAGACACCTCCCCCCCGAACGCAAGACAGCTAAAACATCCACCCCCACTAAGAAAGTTAGCATGGATCACTGTCAAGATTGACCCACGAGGGAAGCAATTCCGGTGGAAAGAAAGGAAGAAATATTTCCACCGAGCTTCTTCTCATTTAACCATAGACAGAACACAGAACTGCAAACTGCACTGGGAGAAGGGATGGACAAGAAAACCGTGCATTTAGTTAAAATAAAATAAAAGGAAAGGCCTGAAAGGCCCAGTAGGGATCAAGCCTCCTGTGTTGCAGAGAAGCAAAGGTAGAGACCGTCTCTAAGCCCTGTAGCTGACAGCTGAAATAGTACAGATGGGCAAAGGATGGAAGAGGATCAAATGCACAGGGAAGAGCTGGGATTTGTTCAGTTGTGCAGCAGATAAACAGCACCTGGTCCACTAGCATACTGTGTTCCTCCACGATTGTGTCTTTCAGGTCCTTAAATTTCCATGTGAGCCGGATGCTGGTATGAAGTAGCAAAATTCATTAACTGTAACTGAAGGAAAGGGCAGGCACTGTGGCTTACAGGGAACAAGGTCAGCAGCCGGGGGGGCTCGGGAAACTGGGTTTTATTCCTGGCTCCAGTACTGGCCTGCTGGTGAATTCAGCCAAGTCCCCTTCCCTATCTGTGCCTGAAATCATACAAACTTCTGTCATGATATGCTTTGAAATCTATGTATAGAAAGGATTACAGAAGGTCTAGATAAATAGACCAAACCTAACACTGCTGTATGAGTCACCAAGCACTTGTCTTATTGAACATCAGACTTGATTAATCAGTTCTGTGTGGGCTAATTCAAGAGACTCGAAGAGATGGCAAAATGTGACCTTCCCGCATTACTTAACAGCTTCTGAGGTATAAAATTGCCTGATCAGCCTGCCAGGAGCGTCCCAGTCTTTTAAACTCTCATTTGAACCCATTTGGATTTTCAGGTAACCAAGAAACTCATCTTTCTTTGTAGGCAATTTCTTTACCAGCTGTCTGTAATCTCCCAATTTCCAGACTGAAAATCATTTAAAAACAAATGAGCTTCCTCACAGATAAAATTCAGAATCTCTCTCAGCTTTCAAGATTGTACAAGTAAAAGGCAATATTAACTTGAAAGTGGAGATGAGAAATAAAGAAACCCAGCAACGTGCCTCCCAGGAAAATCCCATCAAGTTGCTAATGTAATCTTAAGGCTAGAAGAAAGGGGCAGAGAGTAAATTCTTAATCACTGTACGTCACTTCCAATGTTACAGGAGTGGTGCAAGTACAGCAGCAGGACCCCAGGAGCTCTAGCTTGTGAGCACCATTCGTGTGTGTGTTTGTGTGTGTGTGTGTGTGTGTGTGTGTGTGCGTGCGCGCGCGCTTGCACATGCACGCACAGGTGTGCGGGTATGCATATGTGAAGGAGAACTGATATCACCACCCACTTCACAGAGAGAGAATTGCCCACTCCTTCCCTTCCCTTCCCTTCCCCTCAATCTCTCTCTCTCTCTCTCTCTCTCTCTCTCTCTCACACACACACACACTTATTTGTACTATGCTAGAGTCTACAGACCCTCTGAGATTAGACACCATCATGCTGGGCATTTGCAAAAAATAGTTTTATATATATTCCCAGCCCTGGGTTTTATACTGTTGGTTTGCAGAAGCAATGAGTAATTGGAGGTGCCTATGATATTTAAGCATCATCATAAAGCAACCCGATTATTAGCAGTCTCTGGAAATCATGTTCCTCAGGCTGCGTGCCCACAAATGGATGTACTCCATTACTGTCAGTACCTTGTGAAAAAAACCTGGCAAGCATTACCAGTGGTTTTCAACCTTTCTTCATTTGTGGACTGCTCCACAAATTTTTCGTTTGTGGAAATTTCAAATGGAGGTGAAGACCGCTTTGGAAACGTCAGATAGACTCCTTTGAATTGTAAGCGTGGGTATTCACATACTTTTGAGTGATCTTTGTCATCTTTTGCAGACTCCTTAGACATAACCTGAGGACCCCCAGGGGTCTGCAGACCGTAAGTTGAAAACTACTGCATTAGGCTGTGTGTGAAGACTATAGGTGTCCTTGTCTTGACATTTTGACCATGTCTTCTGACTAACTTTTGGAATCAAACAGCACGTGGGGCTATTTCTAGCTAATAAAACAATCCAGCCAAGGTTTCATACCCTCTCTTTTCTCCAATACTTTAGTGTTTGCAATGAACAGGAAATCTGTCCTGTATCACGCTATGGCTTGTCACTCATACACTGAATTTTATAAAGCTCTAATTATTATTGATAGATATTTCAGAGACTCTTCTTACTGCACATAGGTCAAAGGCTCTCCAAGGTTTTACTGAAGAAGGTTATTCCCTAGATGTTAATTATACCTCAAAAACTTCTGTTCATATTTATGTAGGATACAAGGCCATGTGAAACAAGTTTAGAAATGCGATGCAGGAGACTGGCTGGAGGTAAAATAACTAACTAAATTATCTGGATTGCAGATCATGGATGCTAGTTTGCCTTAAACATGCTACAGTGCTTTACTTCACATGCCAAATGTTTGGCCCAGGGACACCAATCCTTCTCCCCTTTAATAAACAGCAAAACTCCCTTTCAGTAGAGCACTTGTAGATACTGGCCGAGTTCAGCTTACCGAAACAAGTCAGCCATAGCAGATAAGGGGATTGTATCGCTTTGCTTGACCATTCTTTAGCTTACGATCTGAAAGTCTTCTACCTATCACACCAAGCCAGTCATGACAAAGCATTTGTCTACACAGTTGGTCTTTCGTAGCTGTGTGGGTACACATATTCCAAATGAGCTTAATCCACTTTCAAAGTGAATTTAGATGATGTTGAATATGGCATTTATGTTTCAGAATGAGAGCCATCTACACAGGAAATTAATCGCAAGTAGCTGCTCCGCTTCAGATTCATATCCTACCTTAGTCTGAATTAACGTCCTATGTCCAGCAGCCCTGAATGCTGATCAGAAGAATCACTGTAATTGCCATACTTGGGCTTTTCCCTTGGCACTAAATAATCAATCCACAAACTTCTAACTGAAATCAAGTAATATGGGGCACCCAATTATATATGCATCCTTTTACAAAATATTTGGGCTTCAACATAAACCTGGTATCAATGGTCTGCTTTCTGTTATAGATTTGTTTTTATATTGAGCATCAGAAGCTAAAACCAGACCAGTAGCAAGGTAATTTTTAGACAGCGATAAGTATAGTGAAACCCTTCCAAGCAGCAATTTGAAATGGAAGCTTAGGGTGCAAAACAGGCTGTATTCAATTTGGATTTGGATTCAGCCCAAATTGGGGACAGTGACTTGATTCATCAGTTCGAATTACTGTCCCTGATTCAATTCGGCCGAATCCGAATCTGAAGATTCATGCTGATTCAAAGAATCCGCTATTCCACCATAGTTACGGCTTTAAATGTTTTTTCTACGTAGCTCGAGGTACCGGGTGTGGCTTATGAATGCTGTGATGCTGGGGAGGATGGAACACCCTCTGTGCCCCCCCCGGGCAGACCTGGTAGTGCTTCTGGTCCACTTCCGGATCTGCTGCCAAGCGCGCTGGAGAGCCCCCTGGGCTCCTGTGAGACAATCCATCCACCCCAGTATTGCAGCATTCATGAGCTACTTGGTACCTAGAGGTATGTAGAAAAAACATTTAAAGCTGTGTCTATGCCCAAATCTTTCCGAATCCATCTGAATCAATTCAGAATGTTTCGATTCGATTTGGAGAGATTAAAGGGTCTCCTGATTAGATTCCGAGATTCAGCCACCAAATCAGGCAGGATCTCCACCGAATCAAATCAGGGACTGAAGCTTTGCACAGCCCTAGTGTTTATACATGTGCTCCAGGAGGCAGGAGGGGGTGCTTTCATTAGTGCAGCTCCAAAAGCTGCGTTAATTAAAAGTGCCCAGGGTATCACGTATATCAGAATCCCTCCACTGACAAACGGCGGCGGGTTGATTTGAACCAAAGTTCATTGAAAGAGCTTCAGTTTAAAGGGCCCTGCTGCCATTTTTCAGTGCAGGGACGCTGATACACATGGCACCAGAGTTAATTTCCACGATTAATCAAGTCTTCTCCGACGTGCTGGAATTACAGTGCATCTGAGCAGGCTTCTTGCATGTGTATAGGTGCACTGACTCAAACTGACAGTGACATGCGGGTTGTGTGCCTTCCCCGATGACTCTCCCACCCACCCCACATCACTACAGTATCAGTTAATCAGTGGGAAGGGGGAACTTTGTTGGCTACAATGAGTAGAAGCTGCATCCAAAAGGGAAAAGAACATTTTTATTATGTGTAGAACAAACAGTGAGACCTTAAGACTATGGGGCTATTTGTGGCTTTGCCAAAATCCCTTAACAAAGAGCACATCACCAGGCTACTCCAAGAACAGAACTAAACAGACCAGACCTCGTTCTCACTTTGCTCCAAGAGCTAGCACTAGCTCTATTATCTTCACGTCTCCCCCAAGGCATCTTTAAAGTACCAGGTTGCCACTTGTTCCTTTTTAAGACTTTTCCTATACTAAGCCTATTTTGCTCATTTCCCTATCTAAAATGTCCAGCTACCTCCAGTCAATGATTAGACCTTCACTCTTGGCCAACCTTAATTGTATTTCCATAATGTCTCTGTGGCATTCTGTCATCTTTCTCCCATGTTGTCGCCATCCTAAGCTTTGCAATTGCAGCGATACCTGGGCATTGATTTCACACTATACGCAACCACCATCTTCCTTTTTTTCTTAAAATCATTCTGTTTCATGCCTGCTGTCTTCCAAAGAACTCTCATCTCTACTGCTTCTGGCCTTTTGATGTCTGCTTTATCTAATGCGGCGTTGCCAATCCATGTAGTAACACTGTTAGTACAGTGTTATGTTAAACTTGCACTTTGATACCCAGCTGAATGCTTTTTTATAAGTTCATAATTTTGTCAATTTCTGTATAACACTTGTGCCTAGGGCACATTTCCTTTTAACCTAATCCTTGATTCAAGCTTCCCGGATGCACATAAGGATCTCCTTGATCTATAAATCAACCACTGTCACATGTTGACATTATCCATTTGGCACTAGTTCAAGATACAGCCACTTCATTCTCTTGAAATTTATTTTAAGTCTGAGTCACCTAAATCAGTTTTCCAAGGTAGCAAAGAATATCACCATGAATTCAAACATGTCTGCCAGTTGTGTGATGTCAGATACATAAACTGAAAAACTGACTTCTAAATCATCCAATGCCATGCCCTCCAAGTGCTGTAACATTCTTAATGGGCAGCGTAAACTCATGACGGAAAGCAACCATGATCCTACGCCCCCTTGTATTACACCAAGCTTTGACTTGAACATGCTACTTAATTTGCCACCTAGTCTTCTGACACTGCAAGAGTCTTTGGATATTGTGCTGACAGAAGCTATGCTCTTCTCTGGAACGTCATGTGATTTTACAGCTTTTCCTAATGATTTCCTCCAAATCAAACCAAATGTCTTTGCAAAGCCACGTGGCAACAGCCAACATTTTAAATGACCACTCTCACATTCTTTTCTCATCAACTCTCAGAGTATAAGCATCTGTTCAATGCAACTTGGGCCTGGTCAGAAATGGCATTATTCTTTTCCTGCCACTTCCTCCAAAACTGGCCTTAATACACAGACACCCACTATTGAAAATTATTTCCTTCTTTACGCCAGTTCAGTTTCATCGGCTACCAAGGACAACGTCCAGCAGAGAACAACAAAAATAACTAGCAGTATAGGAAATATAATTTATGATAAAAGACTGGTGTTATTTAATCTGGAGAAGAGATGAATGAGGGGGGAATTTGATAATAATCAAATACGTGAAGAGGGTTATAAAGGGTGCGACAGTAAACTAGTCTCTGTGGCTACAGAGGACAAGGTAAGAAGTAACAATCTTAAATTGTGACATGGGAAATTGATCAGATATTAGAAAGAACTTTCTAACCATTAGGTTGATTAAGCATTAGAACACGTAGCCTAGAGAGACTGTGGAATCTCTATCTTCGGAAATCTTTTCAGGGCAGATTAGACGAATACTTACCCAAGGTAGCTGAGAGAGGAATGACCCTGCCTTGAGCCAGGACTTAGACTAGCTGACCTCCTGGGTTCCTTCCAGCTCTATTTTTCTATGATTCTATATGGGAAAGTGAAAATAAGGTTGAAAGTGCTCTTTCCCCCTTTTCTGCAACCCACCATATAAGTACTGCATATAGCAAAGGACTTGATGCTCTTTTACTCCCTCCCTCCAGGGTGCATGCACTGGATTACACTGGCTTTTTGTAGCCAGCTTGGATGCTTAGGTGATCTACTGACACGGCTGTGGAGAAAGAGGAAATGGAGGCTGACATTAATGTAACAGGAAAGAAGGGAAGTATCCAGGAAGATTATAAAGCTAAGACACAAAGGCATGTCCCAAGGAGGAGAATTTTTATTAGTCTCCCAGAACTTGTTTTAATGCCGGATACATATGGAAGCCAACACCCTCTTATTCTTTTCAGCTCTATGTGAGATACAGTATGGATCTTATAAAAAAAAAAATTAAGCCAAATAAAGTGGCTATTGTACACGCAAACAGCTCAAGAAAATTAAAAACAAAAAGCCAGAAAGATACAACAGACAGCATCATGATTCACGCAGAGTGACTATAGATCTTGCATCCTAGCATTTCAATGGGAGAGCTGGGAACTCAGCTGCATAACAAAGACTGGAAACAGTATCACGTTTGTGGAAAGAGTACAAGGAATAGCAGAGACAATAGGTTATTCCTATAATGCCAAATCCTTTGATGATAAACACAGCCTTTTCCTCTTTTCTCCATTTCAATGCTGTGGGGGGAGAAGAAAGGAGAAAAGAATAGGGACTGCTCTGAAGTCTGCAGAAAATACCTTTGTACCAACTCTGTTGCTTGCGCAAAGGAACTGGGTAGAGATCAGATTCTGAAATTCAACATGCCTTGAACCATTACAGCAGCATTGACTGCTTCTGATTTCCATAATTTGCCCCCAGGCCAGTACTCTGAGATAGATGTGGCTTGATATTTGTATTAGTCTAGCCAGGGTGGTAAGTAGAGCGATGAGGTGCCACGGATCCTGGGTGAACAGCACTGTGGCTCTGCAGAACTGTCCAAGTAGCTTATGACCATGGCAAAGCTACTTCAGATTTTCAGGTGGAGATGGGGAAAGTGGTGCAGCTACTGTCCTTTGACCTCCTTCTACTAGTGCTAATTGCAACAGATACCTGCTCATCAGTCAGTGCTGCTCACAGCAACAATAACTCATCATCTTCTGGTATCCAATTTATGACAGCACAGTTCATGAGGAAACCCAGCTCCCAGAAGAACCACACTAAGGCTAGCACAGGTCCCCTAGGAATATACTTTTCAGTCCATGGCTTTCAGGCTTCCCTTCTATCATGCGCATAAACAACATGTAGGGGGCACGTGCTCCCCTCCCCCTGACAGTGAGATCTCTGGCTGGTAGGGGGGCATAGAAAGCACCGGACCGCCCCCGAAATTGCTTCATTGGTGGCATGGCAGTGGCCGGCCCATGGGCCCCCACTGCAGGCCCAGTCACCAGCTGGCTGCTGGGGGAACCTGCCCCATGGTCATGCCCTGCCATTGCCCGCCCCCAGACTCAGGAGGCAGCAGTCGCCCATGATCACGTCCATCACTGGTGGGTGTGGAATCCTTTTTTGCAAAAACCAATGCAAAAAATCCCCCCACCAAAACTTGCTGTAGAGTTATTGGACAGTGATGCCTCACTAAGCCTGCTTTCTCTGAAGTTGTGGAGGACCTTCTGATGGATTTTAAAATGCTTTGGATCATGCCCATCTTCTGGACTAAAATAGCTTTTGTACATCAGCAAATCTGAACAGTCTGGTTAGGCCTTAGGGAAGGGAGTAGATACAAGAGAGGTAAGACAAGGTGTGTTTGGCTGCAGTATTTGCCAACTGGTAAGTTCATTGCTCTTGGTGTACTCTGCCACTCGCAGTACTATTCCCTAAGGCTACATACAAACAGTTAAAAAGCCTGAGGCTGAATTGATTCAGTCTTTGCAGGTTAGTCTAAGCTGAAAAGATTAAATAAGAAACAACTGGACACATTCACTTTTGATTCAGGAAATGCAGCCATGTACCTGCTGTAGCTTAGGCCAGGAGCTGGGGGGGTGCAAGAGCACAGCTCTCTGGCACGTAGCCAGCACGGACTGTGTGTTCACTTCCTCTTTCTGCTGCCCCTGAAGTCTCTGGGATTTGCAGTCCAGAATCAAAGTAGCAGGACTCTCTAGGGTTGACATCACTTCGTCTTTCTGCTTCCAGGTGCCTCTGGGATTTGTAGTCCACAGTTGCAGCCAGCAATAAGTTTCAGTAAGTTTAGCAGCAGGGAAGCTCTGTAATCAAGGAAGGTGGGTTTAACCCCCTCCCTGGCCCCAGACCCCAGCTGAGGTTTGCCGGGGGGTGGGGGCATTCCTTGCCCCTACCCGCCCCCCAACCTTTGTCTGCTGGAACAGAAAATACAGCTCGGCCCAGCCCAGGGTTGGAAAGCATGCTGGGATGCTGGTGGATTGTGGTTTAACTTGAACCAGGAATGGGTCTGGGACAGAAGTTCCATAAAGTGGTTTGATCCAAATCAACGAAGTCTGACACTATATTCAACCGGTTTATCTTAAAACAGTTTCAGCCATTTTGAAACTGCCTTATGTGCACTGAGCTTCTGTTCTGCTACAGGTTTAAACCAGTTTCTGATTACTTAAACCAGTTTATGTGTAACTTCTGTCCCTAGCCTAAGACACTGTGGCTAGTATTTGTAAAAGCCTGAGAGAGTGAGGTTGCCAAAGCCTAATGAATTTCAATGAAATCCAGGCATCTAACTCTCCACCTTTCCAGCTTGTAACCTTCGTTCATTACCAGCATGCTTAGATCACACAAACAGGCTTTTTTCAATCTTTGACTATAAAAGGTAAAATAAACAGAATAAAATTATCTCCAGTTCAGTGAACTGTATAAACAAATGGCGCTCCCTTTCTCCCCAGTCCTGTTCAAAAAGATTTAATAGCAGAATGCTGTAGCGTGGGTCTCAGAATGTCAGCAATTTATGATTTGATTACAAAATATACTGCTTTGCATTTACTGGCATTTTATGAACTGTTATAAATAGTTACAACTATATTTAAAGTGTCAGAATAAATTAATGATGTACATTTTGCGCTGCATCATACTTGGTTTTTTCATTGTGTTCGTTTACTCAACAGCATGTAAAATGTAGTCATTCCCACTGGAATTCCAAGTCTAGCAAAGGAGTAGTGGATTTTACATTATTTTACTAAAACAGGACTAAGTGCCAGGATTGCATTGGGGTCAGCGGAGATATTCATGGAGAATGTTTCCATTTAATTTGGGAGCATTAAATTGCAGAATGTACTGTCTAGAAGAGCTTTTAGGATAAGTGGAAGCAGCCCCAACACTGAACCACTGCTCTTCAAGGAGATACATCAGCTGCGCACCATCAGGGCCCACAAAGACTTCATTGATGGCTACTGCCAGATCTTTCTCCAGAAGATGGAAGAAGAGACAGAGATGGTAGCCAATGTGATGGCTAACCAAGACCCACCCAGAGTGACCTGGAAGACAGTCACCTCATGCTCCAGGAAACCCAGGGCCAGGGCTGCTCCTCCCCTGGCCCTGCACAACAGGTACACTCCCCTCCCCACACATGAGGAGGCTCCGATGGTGACACAAGGAGTGGAGGAAGGTAAGCAGCTTGCTGCCACCCCCAAGAGGAGGTGCAAGGTGGTGGTGGTGGGGGACTCCCTCCTGCAGGGCACTGAGGGACCCATCTGCCATCTGGACCCCCTAGCCTGTGAGGTCTGCTGCCTCCCAGTGGCTCACATCTGCAAAGTAGCAGAAAGGATCCCCAGGCTTGCCCAGCCCTCCAACTACTACCCCATGCTCCTCATCCATGTGGAAACTAATGACACAGTTAGGAGTAATCCAGTCTGGGTCCTGAGCAATTACAGGACTCTGGGAGCTGGGCTTAAAGGGTTGGGAGCCCAGATAGCCTTTTCTTCTGTGCTGTCTGTTGCAGGCCACAGTCCTAGAATGGAAGGATGAATCAAGGAAGTGAACCAGAAACTCGGACTGGTTGCCACCAAGAAGGCTTTGGATTCCTTGACCACAGTGTGCACTTCAGGAAGAGAGGAGTCCTGGGAAGGGACATCCACCTCATGAGGAAAGGTAAGTCCCTGTTCACAGCCAGGATGGCAGATCTTTTGGACAGGGCTTTAAACTAAGATTGCTGGGGGCAGGGATACACAAATTCAAACATGTCCAGGGACCACCATACAAGTAAGCCCATTAGATAGGGAAACTGGGAGAGCCACTCTTGTGGGAGCCGAGGGAATAGTTTTCCATCAGCAGGATGGGAAGATGGAGGAGGACTCAGATGCCTATATACTAATGCCAGGAGCATGGGGAACAAGCAGGAGGAGATAGCCCTCCAGTGTGTATTATGATCTAATAGGAATTATGGAGACCTGGTGGGACTCCTCACATGGCTGGAGTGTAGCTATAGAGGGGAACAGGGACCAGGTGGGGAAAAAAGGTGGAAGCATTGCTGTCTTTGTGAAAGAGCAGTATACCTCCTTGGAGGCTGACATCAGCTCCAAAAGTAGACAGCTTCCAACCCTCTTGAGAGAGTCCAGAGAAGAGCCACGTACATGATCAGAGGTCAGGAAAACAGAGCTTACGACAACAGGCTGAGAGCCATGGGGCTCTTTAGCCTGAAAAAGCGCAGGCTCAGGGGTGATCTGATGGCCACCTATAAGTTTATCAGGGGTGACCACCGGTATCTGGGGGAACATTTGTTCACCAGAGCGCCCCAAGGGATGACGAGGTTGAATGGTCATAAACTACTACAAGACCGTTTCAGGCTGGACATAAGGAAGAATTTCTTTACTGTCCGAGCCCCCAAGGTCTGGAACAG
>NW_017728921.1:11378280-11389136 GCF_001723895.1 Crocodylus porosus
GAGCCTTCCTCACCTGTGTCAAGGAGCTCTTCCCGACTCAGGAGGTACATGGGCCAACCAGAGGTGACACTCTGCTAGACTTGGTCCTGGTCAAAGGAGACAACCTGATGACTGACTTAAATATAGAGGGAAGTCTGGGAGAAACCTTTATGTTCACTGTCCAACATAAGGCAGACAAATCAGATAGCAGGACTGAAGTCTTGGACTTCAAAAATGCAAATTTCAACAAGCTTAGGTCACTAGTAGGGCAAGTGCTGCAGGACGAGGGACCAAAGGTGAAAGGTGTGCACAAAGAGTGGTTGTTCCTTAAGGACACAATCTTTGAAGCACAAAGGAAGTCCGTTCCCACGAGGAGAAAAAGTAACAGAAGGGCTGGAAAGCCCTCTTAGCTAACCAGGGAAATAACGGTCCTCTTAAGAAAGAGCCTTATAAACAATGGAAGCTCAGGGCAGGGCTCAACGAGGACTATTCCAGGACAGCCTGCATTTGCAGGGAACAGATAAGAAAGGCTAAAGCGGTGACCAAACTCAGATTGGCAACAGGAATCAAGAAAACAAGAAGTCCTTTAGGCACACAGGGAATGGGAGGAAAACAAATGGGAGTGTGCCATTGCTCAACAACTCAGGAGAGCTGGTTACCGGCACCCAAGAGAAAGCTGAACTCCTGAATGACTATTTTGCCTCAGTCTTTCACCAGACCAAGGGGTAAACCACACCAGGTAGAGTAGAGGATGAGCACGGTAGGAATAATCACCTTCCTACTATTGCCAATAGAATTGGTGTATGACCAGTTAACACAATTAGAAGTATACAAGTCAGCAGGACTGAATGATCCTGAATTAATCCAAGAGTGCTGAAGGAGCTGGCTGAAGTCATTGTGGAACCCCTGGCAAAATTCTTAAACAACTTTTGGCACTCTGGAGAAGTCCCTGAGGACTGGAAGAGGGCCAATGTTGTGCCCATCCATAAGAAGGGCAGGAAGGAGGATCCGGGTAACTATAGGCCAATCACCCTAACTTCCATCCTAGGGAAAATCCTAGAAAAGTTCATCGAGGAGTCTATTTGAGATATACTTGCAGAAGGTAAGATTCTGAATGACAGCCAGCATGGTTTTGTTGCAGGCAGGTCTTGACTTACCAACCTCATCTCCTTCTATGACAAGGTAACCCACCACCTGGACACAAGTTGCAGGTTGACATTGCATACCTAGACTTCCAAAAGGCCTTTGATCTAGTATCCCATGATGTCCTCATGAGAAAATTGGAAGATTGTAGGCTTAACTCCAAGACAGTCAGGTGGTGAGAAACTGGCTGCAGGATAGGACCCAGAGAGTTGTAGTGAATGGATCTGTGTCATCCTGGCTAGAAGTAGGCAGCGGTGTCCCACAGGGGTCGGTGCTTGGTCCAGTACTTTTCAACACCATTATTAATGGTTTGGATGTGGGGGTGAAGAGCTCACTGGCCAAGTTCGTGGACAACACCAAGTTATGGGGAAATGTGGTCACTCTTGAAGATAGGCTACAGTTACAGGTGGACCTAGACAGGCTGGCAAGTTGGGCGAATTGGAACCTGAAGGGTTCAGTGTTGAGAACTGTAAAGCGCTCCACCTCGGGTCAACCCTCAATACACCTACAGGCTTGGTGGCACCAAACTGATTACCACCACGAATGAAAGGAACCTGGGGGTAATAATAGACAGTATGAATATGAGCCGGCAGTACAATGATGTAGCCAGTAGGGCAAATAAAACTCTGGCGTGCATCTCCAGAAAAACCAAAGAGGTGATTCTTCTGCTCTACTCAGCACTGGTGAGAACAAAGCTGGAGTATTGCATCCAGTTCTGGGCACCGCACTAACAAAGATGTGGCCAAGCTTGAGAGAGTCCAAAGAAGAGCCACCCGTACGATCAGAGTTTTAAAAGGCAAGCCAACTTGTAACAGCCGTCACCTCCCTCCCCCAAAAACTACAATGCTGTTTTTAATGGATCCAAGGCTTATCAAATCTAACTTGTAAAAATGTACTACTGGTAGTTAAAAATTCACTCCTGTCAGCTGGGGCCTAATTTATCTCTCCCCTGTAGATTCCTAGTACCTTTTTCAAAGTGTTTTGGCATTAAGAAGCACAGGCAAAAAAGGCAAAGTTTTCAGTAAGACTTTTTATCACTGTTCATCTTTGTACCAGTAATTATATTTTGGATCAAAAAGAAGAATAAAAGGTAAAGCTTCAGATAAGGTTACTTCTATTAGTACGTACAACATCTCAAACACAGAAGTCTTCCTAGGGTGTCGTCAAGCAACTCAAAATCTATTTTACCTTTAGACGTGTGTACTATCTAGCAAAGCTGGAAACTTTTTCCATCCTGGGAGACTGAGTTTCCACACTGAGATGAAAGCCAAACCCTTTGGGAATTTTCACAACCACAAAACCAGAGGAGGAGACACAACCAAATAGCCAACAACATGGCAGGCAGGGCAATCACACAGGGGATAGGTTTTAGTGTCTGTTCCAATGCAGGCACAGCATGGACTCAAACGGGGATTTCTTGAAACTCAAATGAGTGTCCTTACCACACTGAGCCTAACATCAGTCTCTTACACCCATTAAAAATGTATATGAAGTGGAACAGCTCCCACAAGAGAGACTGAATTGGGAGACCCAGTACTCATGTGAGATGTCATACTTCCACAGCATTTCCTGGGGGAAAAATACTTTCATCTAAGATTGCTGCCTGGCTCTACAACCAGCAAACCCCTTCCCTGCATACACTCTTTAAAGCCAAAGGCACACTGTCGACTCTGGATATGCAGAAGAACACGTACCTGAGGAGTACAAGTGCTGTCATCTCAAGGATCAGACTAAGGGAGATATTTTAAGCAGTTACATTTTTAATGCAAGGGAATCAAGGAAGACACGGTGGACCTTCTCCTTTGGACCTGACTCAACCAAGGTCTTAAATAATATTCTTAAGTTGCATAAGCTTAAGCCCACACTTAAGTTCTTGGCTAAAATGTGTTGATGGAGTAGCTTCGAGGCCAGACATGAATAATTTTAAGCAACTATATCCATTCTTCTGGAGAACGATATATACCAGGAAGCAAAATCATGTGTTGATGCAATAATAGGGAAGGAGCACAGTTAACAGAGATCCTAAAATCCCAGACAGGCTCTGCCTGTCAAGACCCTCAGGCAATGAAAAGATGGGTTGAGGGATGGTCAAAGTGATGTAAGAGGCCATAAGCTCTACTATGGGAAAATGAATCATCTGAGCATCCTAAAATCAATAAATGAAAGCGGAAGGAGGTTCTGAAGGCATCTCTTGTCCTGTACTGCAGGATGAACCTGGTCACTACAGACCATCCAAACAGAGTTTCCAAAGCTCTTTTCTTATTGCCAGGGTTATCTACTCAGAAAAAATGTACTGCTGCTGAGCCCAACAATGTTCCCTCATCTCCAGCAGGCTTTGGGCCTGAGCCAAAACCCCTGGAGGCAATAGAAAGAATGACTTCAGTATCAGATCACTCATTCAGTCTCCAATTTACCACTGGATCTTGGATGTGTTCATAGGGATTTACATTTTTTGGAAAAAAAATGCACATCTTTGCTTGATTATTTACCTGGAAAAACATCCCTTTCCATAGAGGTTTACATAAATCTGCATATTTCATTCAGGTACAAATTTTGCTGTATTCATAAAAGAATGCAAGAACGTTTTCCCTTGGCAGTGCCTTATTTACTTTATGTTTATGGGAGAGTGTGGCACTGTTTCCAGATGTACATTTAGTCATTTACCCTCGATAGATGCAATGTTATTCAAGCCAATGACGTACTCAAGTGCTTAACATTAAACACATGCTGTACACAATATCTTGTTGCATTGAAGCTTCAGAATATAAGCTTTTGAGGACAAGAACTATCTGTGTTCTATGTTGTGTCCTCCTCCAAGGACATAGTTCAAGATATCCTTAAATTATAAGATGTAATTTAAGGATAACAGATTCCTATACTGAAATTCTAACCCATTTAAGTCAATGGCAAAATGCCCAATGTTTCAGTAGGATCAAGTTTTCATCCATGGCTTTTAATACCATTCTGAGCATCTCCTCTACCCTCCTGCACAGTACACTCAGGAGAATTACAATCAGTAATTCCTGCACCAAAAGCATGGCTTATAAAGTTGTGAATCTGTCTTAATTCATCACTGTTTATAACACCCTTGGGACTCCTCTCAGAAGGAAATGCTTCATCTAAAAGCAAAGTCTTTTTTTTACTCCCTTTAAGTTTTTTAAAAAATACACAGTAATAGCACAGATATTGGCTGAGGCCCAGAAATTCACAATGAAGACAAAAAAATCTGGCCATCACATCTTCTTCCTGTGCCTGGTCTCATAGAAAGGAATTTAAAAAGTCTCTTCTCAATTCAAACTAAATTGTCCTGCCACTTTAAAACCAAATGGAAATTCTTAGATTTTTTTTTTCTTTTTTTGCATTAAGAAAAATGCAAACCGCACTCACTTGGAATCAATGCAAATGCCAATCATTTTCTCATCTCTCCAAGTATGGAGGGAATTATGGCACTACACTCCCTTGAAGCACTTTTGTGCGCATTGTATTTCCTCAGCGTGCCACCTCTCCCCTCTGATTGAGGCTGATTAGTACAAAGAACAGGGAGTGGAACTAAAGGAGTTGAATGAAGGAAGACAAGGCTAAGTCAGGCATTTTGTGTAGTGAAATACAACAGATGTTGAAAGGAGTGTTGCATAAACCTTCTAATGCAAATCATGCTGGTTATCTAGATTTAGCATGATTATCCAAGGCAACTGCAAATTAAGACAAATAAAACATTTGCTAAATCTATACCACCTTAAAAAGAGGCAGCCACAGTGAACTTTCTACTGTGCACTTCTTCCTTAGGAAGAAGCATTAGTTCTACCAGCAAACAGAACTGAAAAAAGCAAGCCACAAACCTAGGTTATGCCATATGGAATTTTATATATCACAATTAAAGGCGGTTTTTGTAGAGCTGTGACAACGTGTTGTATATCACTCTCTTACAGAAACAGTAAAGAATCATATACTGAACAAGGCACGTTTGAAAATAAAGGGAGACACCACATTTGAAACAAATGCTTGTGATCTTAAAAAAACTATCAAAGAGAGTTAATTGCTTTATCATACAGGGAGTATTGAAGTATGAAAACAATCTGCAGTTCTGATAATGGTTCTCAGTCCACATGTTGAGGTTTTATTCCTTTCAAAAAAATCACTAAATTAAATTCCCTCTATGGCTGTCTGCTTACATTAGATCTTTTTACATCTTAATAGATGCCAGCTCCATTCTGAACGTGTTAGGAGCCAATGAGTCAGAATGACCACTTACACTGGGATATTTTGGTTACGAGTTGAGCTTGTAACAAAACTGCATTGCATGAGGCAGTGGCAGTAAAATTAGAGTGCAAAAAATGACCATCCAGCCATTAGAAAGGAGGGAAGGGACTTAAAAGGAACTCCAGATTTTTTTTATACTCCTCCCCAACTCAATTTGTTTTCAATATCAGATCATTAAGATGGAGCAGCCAGGCAGAAAACAGTACATTCAAAACAATTTCTATCAATCAGATGCTTTTAACTTTTTCACAAAAACAATAACCAAATCCTACAATCCCCACCGTGACAAGAGGAGAAGGAAGCGCTCCTTAATAGTATTGCATTTGGAAAAACACGACGAAGTGCTAGGCATTATATTGCTCAGTTCTGCCAAGGGCTGAATAGTTTGAGCCCCAGTTTCTGGCCAGGTCAGATGCTAATAATCAAAATAATTTCCACTGGGAATATCTTTTCTTTGATCAAAAATGTTCACCATTCTTTTGCATTTGAAATATTTCCCTCTGTTCTGCCTTCTTGCGCCGTACATTTTACACTGAAAGGGATACATGGGGAATATAGAGGAGGAATTGGTGTTTTAGGGTATTATTAACAAAAAAAACAGAAAGAGAAAACCAAGACCTCAAAAGGTTTTTTTTTTTAACTGAAAAACGTTTGTGGCAGTTTCTGTTCCAGAACCAGACCATTTTGTAGCAGCAAATGTGCCTAGTCCTACCCTTGAGCTTCAGTGTGCTAGGCTTATTAAATCAGGGGCAGATTATTCAGCACTTTGTGTGACCATGTCCATTATTATTAGTTATTGTGTTACTAGACCATCCCCTCGTCAAGTATAGAACAGGGGTGGCAGTTCAGGAGGAAACTGCAATAAGCTCCCTGTAGTTTTCCTCCTACTACCCACCAGGAAGGTTGGGTTTTCCTCCCTAAGGGAAAAACCAAGGTCATCTTGAAATTTGGTCAATCTCCAAGGAGCTACAAAGAGGTCCCCAGCTGTTCTCATTCTCCACAGCACCCACAGCTCCTTCTGCAACTCTGTCATTGATCCCATCGTGGTTATTTAGTGTAAAAGGATATAATTGCACTTAAAAATAAGATCACCCTTAAGCAGCCACCCTTATGGGAAGTTTGCATTGTGTCTCTGTAACTTTGCCATTACATAATAGGCACTTTGGAAGATTTATTAGATATAATGCATGAGGAAAGAGCATAAAATTGTCCAGTCCTTCCCTAATATAGCCTAGCAGCATACTTATTGAACTGCTGTTGAGCAGATGTCCTTACTGTGCTGTCCATCTGGAAACCAAAATTAATTCAGAACTCATCACTCATCACAAACAGTTTAAATTGTGCACCATACCTTGTGCTCCTCTATATTAATTCCATCTGCCATCATGTTGTCCATTCCCAAGTTTTCTAGGTTACAAAATTCCTTGTGCAACCCTATGTAGTGTGGAGTCCATCTGATCATTTCAAAGGCATTAAAATACTAACCTGAAGTTGATCTAAATACAATTTCCAACCCATCCCCTTATTTGCCAGCATGCACTGTACATTTTCCCACACTTCCCCAAAATAAACATGCTTCAAATTGTCAAATTAGATTAAATATTGCCTGCCTTCTGCCTGACCCGTATCTGCCTGCTGTGGGGGGCCAAACAACAATGCAGCCATTAATAATGCTGCAGACCGCCACATCATCCCCAATAATAGGCAGATTCCAATGGCAACATGCATTCTCATTGTAGACACTGCATTGGCCTCAGAGACCCCAATCACTGGAAAATTCAGCTGTGCTAATGGAAAATGACCAGTCTGCTTCTCTGAAAAATGAGAGCCAATTTATATGGAACCCTGTGTACCACAATATTTCATTTCTTCAGTCCTGACTTACATTGATAAGCTGTTAGCCAGGTCCCAATGAGGGGGAGGGGAGGGAAGGGAGCATGCTCTTCAACTTTTTAACTTTAAATTAGCTGCAAAGTGGACTTACCCCCTCACTAGCTTCAGGGCCGGCCCGTGCCTTTTGTAAAACGATATGAAAACTGGACCGAGATTTCAGGTATGAGGAGCCCCAAGCTGGAAGGCAACTGTCAAGATTTATGAGCCTTTTACTTTTACCCATTTCCTCTCTTTAGCGAATCAAAATTCATTTAATTCATCTTAGGTTGAGCGATATATTTCATTCAATCTTAATGAAACATTCTTTACCATTTTTAAATATTAATTTTAGCAAATTTCTGAACACACTGAAATTTGAAATGCTGTGTTTTGATAATATCAAAATATCATCCTAGTACGATTTACTAAAACTACCCACCACCTCTGACCTAAAATCACAAAGAATTTCAGTCAATCTAGAGCTGCAACATTTGGCGAGTAAACTATTCACCCCCAAATTTCACCCAATCCTATTTTTCTGCAACATCCTGCAATTTGACTGCCCTTTGAACTCCTCTTGAGCTGCATGCAGTAATTAAAGCCAAACAAACAAACAAACAAAGGAAATTCCTGTATCGTGTTTGAGGGACCTGATGGGACCCAACTGAGCAATTTTAAAACCGTTTAATGAATATTCATTAAATTAACATTCTCCCCAGCAGCAAGTGCAGCAGTAAAAGATATAAGCAGAATAGCTTTAAATGGCTTTTCATGTTCTCAGGGCTCCTGCTGTCTCGTTTGGTTCAAACAGCTTGGATGCTTTACCACTTTACTCCTGGGAAAACAGAGCGGACTGCAGAATGGCTTCATGCTTTTTAATTTCTAGCATAAACAACTTCCAACCGTAAAAGCAGAGAGACACGTGTCAAACACCGGTAACTGGGATTATAATGAGTGATAGCTCATCCCCTCCCTTCAAGGCAGGTGTGCGCTTGATGCAGATGATATTTTGGAGGGTAGGGCCATGAAGTCACAGCCATCACATAAGGGTGGTTAAAGTCCATGTAAAGACCCCATATATAGGATAGTGCCCAAAAAGGCCTTGAGAGTTTTAAAATAATACATTTCCCAGGGATCATTTTTTCTCCTACATTTTGACTTCTACAGATTAAGGCAATTTGCTAGATTCTGGCTACAAAGTAATTTTGGCATGGGGCAGGAGATTACAGGCTACACTATGTGCACCTCTTTGGAACTGCTAATTTACAAAAGACGACTATATTTAGAAAGGCTTTGTGAGTGATACAGATTTTTTTATTAATCTTATGGTATGTTTCAAGGGCTTCCTAGTGCTTGCCCACTAAAAAAAAAAATATGTTCTTGTGTAAGAACAAGAACATAGCTGATTTAGACTTACTGTGGGAGTGTTACTTATATCCTTGTTAACAAATAACTGCGTCTCCAAGGCATTTTGCTGCAATACTTTGATGAACATAAAAAATATTCCGCGCTTGGTTTAACGCTGACTCATGCATCGTAGCTAAAATGTAGACATTTTGCTTTGATTTACAAAATAGCTTTATTTTTAAGAAGTCTGCAATGCTGGTTGCTGATTGGTCACTGCACCTGGTTCAAGATGCATCTAAATGCACTAGGCGCTTTGGAAATGAAAAGTGATAAATGTTTAATACTAATGCATTGTAAAGTATTTGACTATGCCTTCAGAATCAGCCGTCTGGTGCAAAACATGAGCAGCATGGACAAAAGGAAATGGGGTATAATAAGAAAACTAAATCTAAGCCATCACTACATTAAGGACAACGATCTCAGAGAGACAGTTGTCACATAACTACTCCCCATAATTAATCTGAGCTGCTGGCTTCAGTGTCAGGCAAAGCTGAATTGAAAGTATAATTTATTCATGTTTGTGTTAGATTCTGAAACGTCTGAAGAACCTGAACATGCCAAATGGACACTGTAAATATGAAAACGGACATATGCAACAAGCAAAGAGAAAATAAAAGCTGATGGATGGGAGGGAAGAGAGGCGTCAGTAGACAAACTAAAGAGTCATGTGACCTTAGGGCTAGGTACAGACAGGCAAAAAGCCCAAGGCTGAATCAATTCAGTCCTTGCAGGTTAGTCTAAGATGCACAAATTAAATTGGAACAGACATTTTACCTTTGATTCAGGAAATGTAGCCACATGGCTGCAGTGGCTCAGGCCAGAAACTGGGGGATGCTAAGCACAGCTCTCTGGCTGTGTGTTCACTTCTTTCTGCTGCCCCCAAATTCTCTGGGATTTGCAGTTCACAATCAGAGCAGCAGGACTCTGCAGGGCTGTTTATCCCTTCCTCTTCCTGCTTCCAGGTGCCTCTGGGATTTGTAGTCCACAGTTGCAGCCAGCAATAAGTGTGAGCAGGGGAAGGGCTGTTTAACCCCCCTCCCTAACCCCAGCTGGGGTTTGCCTAGGGAGGGGAAGAGGGGGCAGTCGTTGGAGCAAACAGCACAGGGCTGGAAAGCATGCTGGGTTCCTGGGGGCTGCGATTTAACTTAAACCTGGAAGGAGTCTGGGACAGAAGTTTCATAAACTGGTTTGATCCAAATCAGGTAAGACTAATACTACATACAACCAGGTTTATCTTAAACCAGTTTCAGCCATTTTTAAACTGGTTTAATGTGCACTGAGCTTCTGTTCTGTTACAGGTTTAAACCAGTTTCTGATCACTTAAACCAGTTTGTGTGTTACTTCTGTCCCTAGCCTAGGGGCCCATGGTTCTTCAGATAGGTGCCTTGATTTGTTGGGAGAACTGGATGCTCAGGCATCCTAAATGGTTTGAGAGGGGTTGTTGGTAGTAGTACAGGTCACAACCAAGATCAGGCCTCTGTGTCAGATGCAGTAAGAGACATCCCCAAAGTGCTTATAGCCTGGAGAGACAAAAAATTCAAGAAAGAATTATCCCTGCTTATGGAATACAACCAATGGACAGAAAGACTGAATAACTTCCTGAGAATCACACAGGAGGGCCACAATGGATTAAGGAACTGAAACCAGGACTCCCTATCTCCAGGTCTGTTTTGTAGTCACCAGACATCTGTATTTAATTTGTAAGGCTAGGGATAGAAATTACACATAAACTGGTATAAGTGATCAAAAACTGGTTCAAATCTGTAACACAACTGAAGTTCAGTGCACATAAACCACTTTAAAAATGACCAAAACCAGTTTAAGATAAATCTGGATGGATGTAGTATCAGATTAACTGATTTAGGTTCAATTGGTTTATTGAACTTCTGTCCCAGATCTAAGAGTTCAGACACACTGACATCTCTCTGTAGCATGCCTTTTAGGGGAAATTTGCCAAGAGGAGAGGAAACCTTCAAAAAAAACAGGTTCACAGAGTCATTAGCAACCCATCAATCTCTTCTCAGTGCCAGGTTTTACTGCCTTTACTCAGACTCTTACTTAGCACCTTCATAGATTTCATAGACATTAGGGCTGGAAGGGACCTCGGAAGATCATCGAGTCCAGCCCCCTGCCCAAAGGGCAGGAAGTCAGCTGGGGTCACAGGACATCTGTTGGGAGACACAGACAGCAAAGTC
>NW_017728921.1:11389278-11420273 GCF_001723895.1 Crocodylus porosus
CCCTTGGGGCGCTCTGGTGAACAAACGTTCCCCCAGATCCTGGTGGTCACCCCTGATAAACTTATAGGTGGCCATCAGATCACCCCTGAGCCTGAGCTTTTCCAGGCTAAAGAGCCTCATAGATCTCAGCCAGTTTAGAGGATCTGTTCACGAAATATGCCATTCAACCTGGTTTAAGAGGACCCAGAACTAGCCAGCCCTCTACAAACAACCGTGAAAGAGCAAGGCAAAGCAGGAAGGAGGAGAACTCAAGAACTCTGACAGGAATCTGAGTGATCTGAAGCACCTGATTCATTCACACATAACATCTTTCAGGGCCAAGGAAATCTAATTGCAAGGCTCATGCAACAGAGGTGACCCTGACTGGCCTCAAAATAGAGACAAGCATCTGACTTTAGCACGGCACTTGACTAGGGTTTTCTCTGGAAGCAGCTGGAGCCCCACAGCCCCACCTGGGTTCTTTGTTACATTACAGAAGAGGGATGCAGAGAAAAGGCTGCTGCTTACTTTTACAGAACAACCTGCCCCTAGGAATGCAATACTGAAAGGACAGCTTTGTACTGCCTGCTGCAAAGATTATTTGGTTGTAGTTCCATTTGGTTTATCCCTTGGTCATTTGTTATGGGTGGTCCTTTTCTGGAGCACATAAAGTGCTAATTAGTAAGGGTGTGCAAAGTGGGCCCCATTTGATTCAAATTCAGATTTGGCCTGAATTGGGGATAGTGATTCGATTCGTTGATTCAGATCTCTATCCCCGATTCAACTTGGCCAAATCCAAATCTGAAGACTCAATGCCAATTTGGAGAATCAGCAATTCGGACATAAACACAGCTTTAAAAGATTTTTCTACATACCTTGAGGTACTAGCCTGGCTCATGAACGCTGTGATGCTAGGGCACATGGAGCATCCCACAGGAGTGCAGGGGGGCCTTCTACGTGCTTCCAGTCCACTTCCAGGTCTACCAGAGAGCACGCTGGGCCCCCCCACCACATCTCCCTGGCTCAGTAATCGGTCACAGGGGGATCCCGGGTGACCCCCCACCCCAGGCCCAGGAGGCACCAGTCACCGAGCCAGGAGGGGGCAGGGGGGCCTCCCAGCGTGCTCCCCAGCAGACCTGGAAGTGGACCGGAAAGGCTTCTGGTCCACTTCTGGGTCTGCTGCCAAGCACACTGGGGAGCTCCCCGTGCTTCTGTGGGACACTCCATGCGTCTCAGCATCACAGCACTCACCTGCCTGCTACCTGGAGGTATGTAGAAAAAACATTTAAAGCCATCTCTATGTCTGAATCTCCAAATCTTTCCAAATCTCTCCAAATCGATTTGGAGGGTTCTGATTTGATTTGGAGAGATTAAAGGGTCCTTCAATTTGATTCAGATTCATAGATTCAGCCACTGAATTAGGCCAAATCTCCTTTGAATCGAATCAGGGACCGAAGCGTCGCACAGCCCTAGTAATTAGGCAAGCGCACACAAATTTAAAAAAAAGAAGTGGGGAAAAAACGATGAGGTAGAAGGAAACATATGGAGGAAACCAAAAGCAGGTGAAACTAAGGTGGTATAAAATAGCTCTCAGGCTTTGCATTTAGATTCTAAAGCAGGCCATAATACTCCATCTCAGCTCAAGGAGCTCTACCAGATATTGTCTAGTCTTTAGAAATTGTTTTTACACCTGTGATGTAGCTTTCACATTCACCACCCTGCCTGAATTACCGTAAGCTAACATGGTAGCATCAATCACTGAGGGACCCTGTGCCTCAGAAGACGTGCAGGTAGGCACGCCAACTTGCACACAGCTTTCCTTCCTCGGTTCACTCTTGCTCCGGGGAACATGGTTTTTATAGCCCTTGAAAGGACATAATTTATTTTCCTGCCTCACAAAAGCTCCCTTCCTCCTTATGTTTCCTTGATCCCCTACCTCCCTCAACCGTTTGCAGTGAGACAATATTATGAGCCAGACCTGGACTCTGCACCGGAGTAGCAAATGGAGGAAAATTCTCACTCCCTTGTTTGGGTGAATAAGACAAAGGCCAGCTACCACTTGGACTGTAACATTCACTACACTGCTCATTTTGCAATGTTGATGTGCCTCTTCTAGGGACTTCAGATACATAGAGGTGGTCACTGCCTTTATCAGCAGTGCTAGAACAGGAATGACTTCTAAACAAGAAAAAGAAGCAGGGGGAACAAGGGAGAAATATCCTGTACTATATCCATTCAGCTGCTAAAGCAGGGAGCAGCTTCATATTAGTTCAGCCACTCTTTGGAGCAGACTTCCTAAACACTATTGATTTTTAAGATGAGTTAATTTGCACAATCCTCTGCCATTTAGCATCTATTAGCTGAAGTCATCATCAGCTATTCTGTGAAATTCAGAAATCCATGTTCTTTACAAACAAGCTCTCAGAAGAAACTGCAAACACTGGACCCGTGTCAGCCAGTGTTAGTGACTACAAAAGAACAAATTTCCCCCTGAATTCAATCTATAAAGCGCTGTCTCCTCTGTTACAGATTTAAATGCATTTTTACATTTAACATCGGCCTGGGAAGTGTTCGAAAAAAAGATAATATCTCATCTTTCTCATCCGCTGATTTCAAAGTACTTTGCAAAAAAGGCAAGCATCCCATTTTACAAGCGATGTAACTGAATCAGAGTTGCCCACTTGCATCCAAAGTTCCCCACAGGCAGAGCCATGGGCGACTGGTGCCATCTGAGTTGGGGTGGGGAGCACTTGCCCCCCCCCCAGTGACCAGTCAGCGACTGGGGGGGGGGATGGGGAGCCACAGCCACTTCCAAGAGCGCTGCAGCCACTTCATCCACAGTTTCATTCCAGCCGGCGCTTGCAAGGGGGGCACCAGCACTCCCGCCTGCCCCCACCCGTCACCTGCATGGCCTGACAGGTTTTGCACCAGTGCTCTCAGGGGGTGCACATGCACCATATACCACCTATGCATCACCACTGGGCAAAGCCAAGAAAAGAGTTCCCATCTCCTGAATCCTGGCACAGTGCACATTTCCCTAAGCACTCTACATTTCAAGAGGCCACAAAAGGCAGAACCACCCATATGTATACTCTAAGCTCTCTATTAAGGGCATGATCTGTGTTTAGTAGTTCAACATCAGACACTTAACATGCGACTTCGTTGGGGCTGTTACAGTGCCCTCCCTATGTGTCTGCAGTGCAGTATACTTTGAAGGTCAATGAGTAAATAATACAGCACTCTCATGGAATAACTTTGATATTCAGTGCTTGCTGAGGAAAATTCAGTGGCATGTATTTGCTGACCACTGCAAAGGTTGGGATGACTCACATTTAGAAGGAGCCATGAGCTTCAATTGAAGTGTCAGCTGGTTACTCCATAGAGCAAAATGATCCTGCCCCCTGCTTCCCTCAGCACCACTGAATGAAATCGCAGAGCCCTGGTGTTGCAAAGATTCGTGAATCTTCCATCCCATCCAGGACAGCACGTCACAACTGCAAATGCTCCCTCTGCCTGAAGGAAGGTGTTTGCACCCAAAAGCTTGAAAAGAAGAATTTTTCCAACTAGTTTAGCTGGTCTAATAAAAGATAGCAGATTTATCCAGAGAACCTTGTCTGCTTAAAGACTCATGAGAGCACCTAATCTTTTACACTGCGAGTGATCCCTTTAAAGTCAATGAGACCAGTTGCCATGTGTTAAATTTAAGCTGGTTAATAAGCGTCTGCACAGTGAGCCTGGACTGCTGTGATTGCACCCCCAGACCCTGCTCAGGTTTGCAACAGAGAGAAGTTCTGTTTCACACAGTGTGTAGTTACCTTGTGGAACTCATTGCCCCGGGATGTTGGGGAGGCTGACGCTTGAACTGGATTTGAGAGGAGAATGGACAAATTCAGGAAAGACTGGTCTCTCCATAGGCATTTCAGACAAGAGCTAGGAGTGCAACCCAATAATTAGGTCTTGCTACCTGTCTGAATGCTGGAGTCTGGAAGGGGAGAGGAGAAGGGAGTAGACTGCTCTGCATATATTCTGCTTAACTACTTACCATCCGCAGGTTATCAGGCTAGATCCACCTGTGACCTGACCCAGGTTTTGACACACTTACACTCTTAACTCTCACCAGTCCCATAAACGCATAAGGATGAAGAACCCTCAGATGGTATATACATCATGAGAAGACATATTTTATTGGGTCCACAAAAATTAAGGTGCGGTGACAATGTTACTGACAGCCCCAGGGCTTTGTCACATGGCTTTATGGAAACAGTCTTGTACGTGAGGCTGGCTCAGCTCTGTCATCTTGAGCTGATGGCATTTTCAGTGGTATGACATTGTGACAAACAGCCCTTACCATATGGTTCTGAAATATCTCAACAACTGGGAGGAAATGAGGACACAAACAGCATTGTTCCTAAAGATTTAACTTGACAGAGAATGAACATCGCTGAGTTCATTCTTTTTTTAATTAGCCATCATATGCACTGCAATGAGCCCAATCCAACATAGGTGCTGACATCAGCATGCAGGAGGAGAGCAGATCATTTTAACCCATCCAGGCAGTGAAAGGAGTGGGACTAGGGCAGACAATAAATAGCATCTACTGAGGATTTACCCAAATAAGGCACTTCACTTCACTGGGACCTGGGCCTGGGACACAGGAGACATGTTAAGGGGAATGCAGTCCTCAGTGAATTACTATGAAAGCAAAGCACCTCTCAGTCAAATATGCTAACAGATAGGCAATTTGCAATATAGATAAAGACGTTCCATATGGCTAGAACTACAGCTCGTGGAGTGGTGGCCCTTATATAACCTGGGAGTCTCACCCAGGTCTCCCTCTAAATTCATGAAAAATAGAGTATGCCTACATGGCAATTTCATCCCAAAGGGAAGGGATTGCAGCTAATCAAAGCCCTGAATTGATTTTTAAGAAATTACTTCTTTAAAAATGCCTCTGACCATCCTGATGGGAAGATCCATCCTGGGTCTTGTCTTGGGTCTTGTCTTTATACAACACCATTTCGCATTTCCTTCATGCATCTCCTTATCACTACACCTGGCTCTCATTTTCACTATGATCAGGTAGCTGCTGAAATCTGGACTCAGACCTTCCTGCATAATTCCTCTCTTTTGCATTTCATATATGTTGCATGCACCTGCTTCTCTACCTATCACCAGGTCTCTCCAGGCACCTCCTTAACCCTCCTCAAATGCAGCAAAGCTAACCGATCCTCACTTTAGTACAGTGATGCTCTATCTTTTGCTTGCCTGGGCCAGGGCCAGTCTGCATGCGAGATACAGGGCCAGTCTGCATGTGAGCCATGATCAGGTCCTGCACTGCCTCCTGAAGACCAGCTCCATCTCCCTCAGCCCCAATACGAAGGATTGGAGACCTCCAGCTGGCCCCAATGTCCCCAGATCGGACCAGGACCATTTCTGCCCATGGATCCAGCACGTTATCCAGCCCCTAAGGCTTCCCACAGGGCAATTGCTGGTACTACGCCCCCATCACCAAATTTCTGGACCCCAGAGACTCCTGCAGGGAGTGGATTTGCCTCATGGGCCAGGATTGAGCACCCCTGCTCTAGCAGATCTAAAAGAGAAAGGAGGGAATGATCTCCAGATATGATGAACTTTCATAAAAAAAAAAAAATCTCTGCCAGAGCCTGCTCCCACTGACAACCTGGAAACATCTCCACCGATCCCAGCACTCCTGGTCAATATGATCCCATCTTGTGTCAGGCTTTTTACCTTAGCGCCAACAACTTGGTATCAATTTCTAAGTAAACCTAACGTGCACCTCTCCACAAGATGCATCACAGCAACATAAGTTGCAGGAGGACAACAGCAGGGTTAAAAGCAAGATGCCTCATTCAAGAGAAAGTGTCACAACACTCTTAGTGTTCAGGTGCATTAAGACATTGCCGTGGGCTCACGAGCAAGCAAGAAGCAGTCAAGAATCGGACACACTGAATTTGTGCCTCTACATTCCCAGCTCTGCTGCACTCTCTCACTAAGGGCTGCGCACAAATCCCATTGATTTTTCCGACTGCTGCCCACAAACCACCAGTATAATCTCTATTTTGTTCAGATGGAGTCACTGGTTCAGTGGTGAGAATTATTGTGTAAGACTTCACATATTTATCAGGTCTGTGCGAGGCTTCAGACCGTGCTTCGGATCCAGAGAAGCTTTGGATGCGAGAAGCGGCATGTCTAGATCAAAGCACTGGGTTTCTTAATGTGAACCACTACAGAAAAGCTTCAGAGCCACTTTGGAGCAGGGGCCACCATCCCTGCAGCTTTCACCCTGCTGTGCTTTAACACACAGTGTCACCCTTGTCACGAGTTTTGCTCGTCTGCAGCTTGAGGTGCAGTTCCCCCCAAACCCCTGCACCGATCTTCTTGAAACTTGGCAGGCTTCATGGCCTCACCAAGGGCCATGACCCCTGCAGTTTCCACCCCCCTGTGGTGTAACATGTACACATGACATGAGTTTTGCTTTCAAGAATTTGGGGCGCAGTTCCCCCCAAGCCCCTCCACTAACCACTTTGAAACATGGCAGGCTTCATGCTGTCAGCATAAACTACAATCTCCATCCAAATCAGACAAAAAACAACAACGTTATAGATATCTCATTGATTCCCCGTTATACTCTACGGCCAGATCTCCGAGATGGCTCTGAAGCTTCGGAGCCACTTCAGCCAAATCAAAGTGGGAACCCAGTCCAGAGCTCTGGATCAGATCCCTGGCATCCAAAGCAGCCGGATCCGAAGCCAGATTCAATAGCTGCCTACTCGCACAGGCCTAATATTTATATGTATTACGGAATGTGATGGGTGACAAGTTTCTTCACAAGCCAGACAGGTACAATAATGTCTCTTTCAAGAATGTAGGATAAAGATTTATGGAATGGTTATGCAATTATTCTATTGTCTGCTTGGATAAATGACTTTTCCTCAACTGAGCAAAGTCTTTAAGTCTGTAGCAAACAAACTATGAGAATCACTGCACTTATGTCAGTGGGCTTGCTCCCATGCTTGAAGTTGGGTGTATTTTTAAGCACCTTTATGAATTGGGCCAGCACTGATTCTTCTTTCAGATGAATCAGTAAGGGCGTGTTACACAGATGTGTTAATGTGCATTAGCCTACATTAATGCACATTAAGGGCATGCATCTACACACGTGCACTCTTAGTGACCATTAATTTAAGCTAACTGCAGCTAAATTTGATACCAGCAAATGCAGGTATCAAATCTAGGACCGATTAGTTAATGTGCATTAATACATGTGTAGACGTGACCTAACAAGGATAAATACCAAACCAAATTCTTCTTCAGTGAAATCAGTGGAGGTGTACAATGGTGTAAACCTAAACTTAGCCCTGTGTCTGACATTGTTTGGCATTCATATAAAATACTGCAATAAATCCCCAAACACTGTACCCTAACTTCTCCCATCACATTTAACTGTGACAATAGTCCAGACATTTGTCAGCATTCTTTCCATCCAATGCTTTATTTTTCATATCAAGGGTATCTAGTCAACAAGTACGGTACATTGATCTGTGTTTATCTACCTCTGGTTATTGCAGAAATCAAGTCTTTCTGAAACCATGTCATCTTCAGTCAGCAAGATTAAATGAAACCTACTTTCCAATAGGCTTAATCTTATTACTTTCAATGGAGTATTGATTCCAGCTAATTTTATCAGTCCATTTTGACAAGTTCTTTGGCTGGCTGGCTGGCTGTCATTTTGATAAATGGGAGCCTATCCATGACTGAAGGGGGAATATGACTGGTATTCATAGCAGAGGCTGTACCACCTGTAAAGTCATCAGGAGAAACAGCACTTCCTCTTAACTGAATAAGCAGAGATGATTAAGAGACATTAAGATGGTTGTTTTAGTTTGACGAATCATAATCACATTGTGCCTTAAAGCAGGCAAAGGTCAAACCAATTCAAGAACGTATGAATACTTCAAATTCCATCTCTTCAGCGATCACTGAGGCCCGCGTGTGTTTGGCCTCCAAATGAGTAGCGTCTGCCGTTTTGAATTTCAGGCACCCTTTTTCAATCACAAAAGCCTCATGGACACTGATCATACTATTTTCTCCATTTACAAACTGTCCAAATGTTGAGGCATGGATACCAGATAAAGATGGTCTCAAGAACTAAATTAAGAAGGTGTATCTTAGCCGTTCTAGCATTTGGATATAAATGTTGTTCTATCACCACCAGCCCTTTGTAAAATTAGCAGCTACCTGCAACATAGTATCATAGTACTTAGGGTCAGAAGGGAATTAAACAGATCACTAGGTCTGACCCCCTGCCCCAGGCAGGAATGGGTGCCGGGATCATATCACCCCAGCCAAATATCTGTCCAGCCTCCTCTTGCAGACCCCCAAGGTAGGAGAGAGCACCACTTCATCTGGGAGCCCATGCCAGAGCCTGGCAGCCCTAACTGTAAGTAATGTCTCCTGATGTCCAGCCTGAACCTACTCTCTAACAATTTGTGGCCATTATTCCTAGTAACCCCAGGTGGTGCCCAGGGGAACAGAGCCTCCCCCAATTCTTGCTGGCCCCCCGGTGAGTTTGTAAATGGCCACCAGATCCCCTCTCAGCCTTCTCTTGTGGAGGCTGAACAGGTTCAGGCCCTTTAGCCTCTCTTCATAGGGCCTGCCCTGCTGCCCGTTGACCATGTGAGTAGCCCTCTCAATGCTAGCCTCATCCCTCTTGAAGTGTGGCACCCAGAACTGGATGCAGTACGCCAACATCTGGTGTTAGAGAGCCGTTCAGATTCATCATTTTCACCTGGGCTCCTTTCTCCTACTTGCTAAAGATAATATCTGCTAGGACAGCATTTCTCAACCTTTGGGTCACAGGAATATATGAAAGGGTCGCAAACAAACTTAAAAAAAAAATGGATCAACAAACTTTAAAACTGGATTCTCCTTTAAAAAAGAACAATGTGGAAAACCATGGGTTTTCCCTTGCAGTCTAGTAGAGTTCCAGCCTGCAAGGGGCTGCTTGAGTTCCCCCTGCCCCACACACGGGGGGGGCTGGGAACTGGGGGCAGGGAGTAGTGAGTCAGGAGTGAGCGACACCGGGTCAGGACTGGCCATCAATGTTTACAAATGGGTCCTGGTACAAAAGAGTACCACTGTGCTAGGGAATATCTAACCACACTATATTCCTTCTACACTTGACCAGATTAGTTATGGTGCCGAAATGCACAAACATGGATGAATTGCAGGCTTGGGCAATACAGTCTTTACCTCTTCCTAATATGAACTCTCACAGGCCCTGATTTCCAGCCAGCTTTAAAACTGTCCAAATGATTAATGTTGGCCTTTTCCTACCACACTGCATCTTTGTTTGAATAGGAGGAGGACTAAAGCATATGAAATGCCAAAAAAAAAAAACCCAAAAAACCTCTTATATTTAATGAGTGCAAATTCATGCATTACAGTGTTTAACCCAAAAACTTACATAATCTTTAGATTCTGCTCAATTTATATATCCATGGCTTTCTGTATAAAGATGTCCTTTTATCTGGTTTGCTACCTAATGATAGTTTGAAAGGTATTAAAAGGGCTGATCAGCAAATATTACATTTTAATAAGGCAACTGCCCAAAAAATCAGGACGTCTTTGAAACAGATTTAAAGAAAAGACAGTTTCTTGAGTATTTTCAGCCACCGGAGTCCAGTCTCATCAAAAGATTTGTCACTCTTGGTTATGCAATTATTCTATTGTCTACTTGGATAAATGACTAAAATATTAAAACATCATCAGAGTCTTCTTGAAGGAGGTAGAAACGAGCGCCAAAAGCCTTGCATGTATAGATTATAAATCTGCTATCTATATTTCTGAACATGTCAGACTACAATACATCTAGATGCAAAAATCTGTTTACCCGACATGTGACCTTGATTGTTCCTTGGATGCTTCTCAGATCCACTGTACCTGATAATAATATCTGGTATTCTATTATAGTGTATTTTTCAAACCCAATTACGATACTATGGTTCCCTTCTGAAGTATGAATCTCATTCCTCATTAAAGCAAGTTCTTATCTTCAAAAGTTCAAAGGAATGAATTTTATTCTTCCCCTCACCCCTTCTGCTTTGCATAGAAATCCTAACAAGATCTTATTTAGTTTTTGGAAGCAGAATTGAAAAAATATAAGCCTTTTGACTTGCCTCACGCCAGCAGGAATACAGGCTATTTCTTTGCTGCTGCTAAATATAAGACTATTTAACGTGCATTGGTCTACCTGGGGCCCAGAGTGACTAATGTATATATGTGCTGTAAAAAAAAACTAGGCAGCCCAAACAGGAAAAAGATGAGAGCCTTCCTTGCCATCCACAATTTATCCCCTTTCTATTTGAATCCAAAAGTGGCTTGTCCCAGTGTACAATTAATTATACTTTACCTGTAGTAATAGCTTGGGGGGGGGCGGGTTTCCTTTGGCCCTTTCCTCTTCTCTGAAAAAAGAGAAAGGACTGACAAAAAGCCTACAATTTTATTCTTACTATAAAGATTCAGGATGATTCATTAGAACCCTTAGCTCTCTAAACAGTGTGGGATTTATTTATGATCTTGGAGATGAGGCGACTTGTATTATTTTATCCTTTTCAAAGATGAACAAACAGAAGCTCAGGGAGCTGGATTCTGGAGGGCTCTGACATGTGGGTATAAAAGTTGACCATTACGTCAGTCCCACGGACCCAAACATATATTCAGACGCTTTCCTGAATAGTGAAGTCAGACATTTATCTGCAGTCACACGTCACAGTAAGTCCATAATAATCAGTTCATGAAAGGGATTGTATAAGTTAGGGCCTGTCATAACCAGTTCCTTCCAGTCCTCTAATCCCATGAATGTAGAACCAAGAACCCAGAAGCCTTGGCCTTAGCTTTATCCTCTGCCATGTGTTTTTTCCCATTGTTTCTGGAGTATACACTTCTTAGATCATAAGGAAGGGACTACAATCTGACCTCCCATGTAATGCAGACCAAACTAAGCCACCCAGTAATTCCCACCCCAGAGGTATCTATTCCTTCCTTCATTTAAGTTAATGGGAAGATGCATACAGCTATTTCCTCACTTCGTATCTGAAAGGACGGTTTATTAAGTTCCCGTTTGGTTCCTGATTTGATCTTGCATTTGCATTGGCAATGTAAAATCCAGCTGAACTAGAAGATTGTATTATGCACATCCATGCAGTAACAAATTCCTCAAGATGTTTATTTTTTCAGTGTCCCGGACTATCCAAAAATGCTTATTTACACTTATGAATAATGTTATCATGAATATTAAGGACCTGGTTCAAGCTCAATATTTGCTTAAAGTTTTACTGTGTTCTGAGAAGCAAACAAAAACAAACAGGGAAAGCAAAAGAACTGGATGTATTTCAGGCCTTAGTCACCAAAAGACTTCAAAGTCTCAGGAAGAGACCGTTGGGAATTTGATCCAAATTTATCCTTCTTGTGCACAGTGCACTTTAAGGCTTCCTATTAAACAGCTACCTCTAAAACCATACCCAGCATCTAACACAGCATCTGTTAGTCACAGAGGAGCAAGAAACTAGAAGGATTCAGACTAAAGCTCACATGATCCAAAGTCAAGTCCCATCCAGCAAAGATGTCTGGAATGACCTTGGGGAAGACATTTAACTTCTGTCTAGTCTCTTCAACCAAAAGCTATTTGTGACTGGGGCTGCTTATTGCTCTCCATGTATGTAGCACCTAGCTGAGTGGTGCCCTGAAATCAGTTGACGTCTCCCAGGACTACAAAACCATCCCTGTGTTCATAGTACTGTCATTTTATCCTATTTAATATTTGAAATGTTAGCCCATGCAGTGACATATGACAGCAGCTAAAGGTGTTCAGCATTTCTGATGGGGTACTAGATACCCTGCAAGAAAGAGAATTTAGCTTTGCATTTGGCTTGTGGCAGTGCTTGCCATTTACCACCACCAAGCCATACTACTGTGCATATATACATGCATCTCTGCACACGTACATACATACACTGATGGAATTTGCATTGAGCAGCATTAAAAGGTTCCTTTTTCCCTTTCCTTATTCTCAGCATCCATCACGATCCCACCCCTATTTTCATTTTCATTTTCCGGAAGGAAAATAAAATTTAAAAATGCTCTTAGACATCAGATGTCGCCTGCATGCAAAGTAAGTATTAGACCACCATCCTCCCACCTAGACCTGATGGTCTCTGTTCTAATGAGCAGACTGTACAGTCCCTCCCAGCTACAGCCACTTTCAAAGCAATTTATCAATACATATAGCAATGTCAAAGATGACTCTTTAAATTAACTTGTTCTTTCTTCGGGAAGAAGGGGAAAAAAAGCAATAGTGCAACTTATAATAGAGGAAAAAATAGTAGCCAGCTGAAAATCTCTGTCTCTCTAGCTTGCTTATTAGCAGACATGTTTCTTGACTGCAGACCTGCCCTCATAGTAACCAATTTTTCTGCAGTGCAGTCCACATGTTTTGCATAATATCATGGGACTGGATTTGTTCCACAAGATCAGTGGCCTTTTTGGCTGGAAAAAATCACATAGGAAGGTCAAGGTGCAAGTGCCACAGCTTCCGTCCTGAGCAAAACTGCAGAGACTACATTATTGAGATCCGGAGGAACACATGGCCTCAAACAAGAGACAGAATAGAGATGAGATAGACAGAATAGAGATGAGATTATCAGCAGAATGAGAAAGGGAAAAAGAAACTTACACTGCAAGAAGATTCCAACCTCTAAAAAAACCAAAAAACCATGCCATTTTGTAAAAAGAAAGAATTTACAAAATGTCTTGGAAAGGGCAAAAGCAAAAATAGCTTCATAATAAAGCATTTGGTTACAAAAATATTCAGGCAAGATGGAGCTTAGAAGAACAAACTCTGTCCTCCCAGCTCAGCTGTGGTCCCCAAGACTTCTAAAGTCCTGGCAAGTCTGTTGGGGAGCCCAGGCTCCTAATATCCCGGGCCTGCGGCAGACAGCCTGGAAGCCCAGAGACCACCAGCATATGGCACGGTTCTCAATGTTTCCAGACTCCCTACTACAAAGCAAAGGACTTGCACTGTCACAGCTCCAGTTTTGAGCTAACTTGTTTCATGGTCAGTCTCTTCATTCATTCCTTTACATTTCTGGGTCACTACTCTAGTCAAATATGCTTCATAGCATAATGCTAAGAAGTTATTATGGCTCAGCCAGGAAAGATCACTCTTGTGAGAGCTCCACAGCTAGTCTGTGCTCCGTAATGGCCCGGACGGCTCATTTCGTAAGGGCTTTCCATCCATCTCGCTGAAATGCCACTTTGATCTTGCTCAGCGTTAAACAAAAGCCTGGAGATGAAAGGGCTGCAAGTCCAGGTACTTATTTAAAAGTGCCTCTTTGAACTTGGCTGAGCAGTAAATTAATTAAGTTCCTTGTCTAAGTAAAAATGCATTGGCCTGAGACTATGTTGGGTTTCAGGCAATCTTAATGTCTTCCCAAAAGTGATGCATAGTTAAGAAGGGGTGTGAGGAGGGATGGAAGGATTGTAATTGCACGGTGCTTGCATTTGTAGACAGTCCTAAAATATTAACAGGAGGTCGCAAGGCTCTGATCCCAGTGGAGGGAAGTGAAGCACTAAGGCACAGCAGGCAGTGCAGATCAGCAGGATTGTTTCATCTCCTAAGAGGACTGTGAGATGCAAGATGAGTGACCTCAGCCATCGAGAGTGGGAAGGATCCACTAAGCATGAATCACTCATCTCTCATTGCCATGGAAATGAAAAGGGAAGCGATGATACAAAACACGTCAAAAGCGGGGAGTGGGTCACAGCAAAGTGCACCCACGAGGCACCAGAACATAGGGGATCCTCGCTCTGTCACAGGGGCTGTCTGCACCATAGCTACTGCTTTGACTGCAGCTTGTGCAAGCATACCCAAGCCCGCTGAGCGGAAAGACTGGAATCGGCCGAGTAAAGAGACTGAGAGGAAATGCAGACCCTAGGAGTGGGGCATTACATTCAGATCAAGGGCTGAAGCAAGAGGACCCTGTAACTTGGCATCGGTGTGGCAGGGAAAAAGAGGGAGAAAAAAAGGCAGACAGGATGACTAGTTGCAGCCCTCAGAAGCTGGGACAATCCTAGTGAGGGTTACCTTAGGACTGACTTACTCATTTCAAAGGGAGCTGGGCTCCTAACCCCTGTGGCAACTTTTGAATTTCACAGAGCAGCACCTAAAAACCTTTGCAATCCAGGGTTCATATTTTCTGTGTTTCAGTCCCGCATCTGAACAATGGTGAAAAATAACAGGTTTCCCTCTCATAGCTGCTGAGGATAACTCTGCTCTGTTTGGGAAGTTCTCAACTGGCATGGCCCTAAGTACCTAAGACAGAAGTATACTGTATACATTCAATTTGTACACCTGTTTTTTTCTTGAAGGAAAAAAAAATCAGAGATTATTGGAGATACCAGCTGCTAGCCAAACCAGCTACAAAGCACATGGCCATTATCATTCTTGCCCAAAAGTGTTTAATGGCTCTCTGCTAACACAGCTGGTAAGATTCATTATCTTGAGAAGGAGGTTACAGAAATGGCGAGCGGTCCCTTCGCAATCTTGGTCACATAGGCACTTATATCCCAGTGGTTCACACGAGTGGACTGAGAATGGGCAACGACCGTGAAATACTCTGTTTGCCAAACTTGCCCTCCTCATCTCAACTCTCGTGTCCCACTTAACAGTTTTAAAACCAAACTGCAAGCAATGGCTGAAGCACGCCACTCCAACCGGCTGCGAGATGCTTTAAGGCGTGAAATACTGAATATTTTATGTTTGATGATGATGATACTGAGCATGCTTTCAAAGCAAACACCTCAGCAGTCCTAGAAAAAGAGCTGGCTTCCAATGAAAGGCGAGGGCTTGCTGATGCCTCCATTTCAAAGAACAGTCTACTACTATATTTTGAATAATTCTCATTGATATCGTTTCAGATGAAATCTATGCATGTTTCATACCTTATCTTTTTCTTAGGAGAATGCTTCTCTCCGGGTGTTTGCTTTCCTTTCTCTTGCGGGAGTTTTCAGGCCTGAAGTTTGTTTTCTGTTCTAGTGTGCCAATGAGAGCTGGTAAAGGTTATGCTATATGCCGAGTCAGGAATTGCACTTCTGGACTTCACTGACAACCTAAGGAAGTTCTAATGACAGATGTCTTGACATATTTTGTGTCACACACCACGCATTTCTTAAATGCTATTGTTTTGAAACGTCTTATAAAACGCGACTGGAGCGTCCCATAATTTAATCTTTCCTAAGTTTTACAAAAGGCTGCGACTCCTTAAAAGAGGGCAGTTTTAGTTCACAAATTGCACTAGAGCAATTAAAAAAAACCCCCACTTATGACTGAGGAACTATTTCCCTGAATAGCTTCATTTTTTCAGCTGTGGTGACAAAGCTGTTCTTAAAGATAGATACACAATAAAGCTCTTTTTTTTTTTTCCTTATTAGAAAATTTTAACTTCCCCAAAAGCTGTTTAATACTTGAAAATAACACAGTCATTTTTTTTTTTATTTGAGGGTGGGAGGGGGCACGGAGAAGAGGAGAGCAGAAATGGCTCTTGGATGACAGTAAAAACAGGAGACAATGATTTTTATAAATGGGAATGCATAGGGAATGTTAAAATTACAGGCACTGCTCTACTGTCTACACATTTCTATGGCTATGGGTCAATAACCCAATCTCTGATTGCAAAACAAATAAGTAAAATTTGCCACTTGCATCACTGGAAATGTATTTCACTACAGCTAGTATGCGTCTTAAATAGGGAGCAGGAGCAGTATAGCTCCCTGCATGGACTCCATCCCAAAATAGCAGACATTCAGTTCTGGGAAAAGTACTTTATTTTTCTTGAGTCAAGTGATAGGTGTTTTGATATAGAGCATCCAACAACAGCACTGCCATCCCCATTATGCTCATACAGATAAACCCAAAGCAACAAGTAGTTAATTGTCAATAACAGCACACCGTGTTTATGTGTTTCAAAAAGTACCAGGACACACATTTGCCCATCATGTATTAAAATGCACTGCTATAAAACTGACTGATTCCCTAAACCACTTCCTGGGGTAAAGCAACAAATACAATGCCAAATGGTTAATCAGTCCCTCACTGCTCCTTAATTAACAACTGCAGGAGACCTCCTTAATTGGTGTCTGACAGTTGATTTGAACAGACAAATTAACTGTCATTCAGCCCTTGATTGGCAATCAACTTTGTTTCCTATAACCTGGATATAACCACTGAAGATCATTTCTGAAGACCAGACTAACTCACCAGGTCCTTACCTTGACATAGTTAAGTCTTGATAGTCTTCTATCATGATTTTAGTGGTGATGTTGAATTGCAACACTGCATATGCTCTACTAATTGCTCAATATGGTCTATATTAATACAAGCAGTAGGCTGTCACTGTTCACAGAGGAGGCAGTAACAAGGAGTGCACTGGTTATTTTATAACTGGAATCATTTATTATTGAACAAGAGAGTTCAAAAAGCGCTATAAAATCAATTAATAATTTTATGCACTTCATCTAGGCTGAAAAATGATTTTGTCCACCATTGCTTTCCAAGCTGATCTTTCAGGGAAAAAAAGCAAGACAGGAAAACCTTGTAAAGTTGCATTTTGGTCATCAAGACACTCTGGAAACCTAGATTAAAGATGCCATTAGTTAAATGCTTAAATTTGTTTAGGAGACAAAAGTCTTCTACATATGTAGAGGGTCACAGATAACCAACCTGGAAGAAAACCAACTGGTTAACGAAGAAATTCACTTTGAGGATGTGACCCAGAGCTTGGCCGACTTGTTGTAGCTGAAGACCCGACTCCGTTTTGTTTACTCATTCAGGTAATTGATTCAGAAGAGCATATACCTGCAAGATACTGAAAGTTATAAGAGACTTGCCATTTTTGCACTTGCGCAAAGCAGAACTGGAAATAAGCACTTCTGGAAACAACAATTAGATCAAGTGCAAGTTCTTCAGGATAAGAAATCTGCAATACCATGAAGTTAAGTGAATACAGCTACATGAAGACCCAAGGTCTTGTTCTGACCAGGTTTTAGAGTTACGATGATAGAAATCTAGACCAAGTTGCATTTTAGTATGTGCTCATCTAATCAAAATTCAAACCCTGTTGTTGTTGGGCTGGAACGACCAATGTTCATGCTTTAGGTCTATAAAACAATTTAAGTAACTACAAGGGGCATCTTTAACTGTGGTTTCCAGAGTGTGCTGCAGATCAAAACTGAGTTTTAATAACCTCCCCTGAGGCTTATCTCACTACACACATGCTAAAATGTGATCTGCTTTGTCCTTACTCAATTTCTGAAGTTAGTTAAATGCCATTACAGAATGGCTACCGGTAGCCCCAAAGGAATAGGTAAATCAATTTGAAACCATTGTGGAACTCTACCCAAATCTTGACTCCTAAGCTTTGTTGTGGGGGGAAACTTACTTTGATTTCAATATCTGTGCCTACCTCCCTGTGTTCCAATTCCCCCAGAAGCCAAAGTACCTAGATTTAGTATTGTATTTCCAGCTCAAAAGCAAGCAGAAGGAACCAGAGATATTGTAAGGCAAGTTATTCTAGTTAGATATAACATCCCAATATTACAGACGTCACAGTTTCAGAAAAGCATCCTGCATGAATGGATCCTGTAGCAGGGCACTAAGGTCAGGTGACCGGAAGGGGCGGGGCCTAGCTCCCATTTAAACCCCAGGGCTGAGGCCACGCAGGCAGTTCCCTGCTGGCAATCAAGGGGGTGGGAGTTCTGCCTGAGTAAGGAAAAGGAAGAGGTCCGAATGCCTGAACAATGCAATACTGGTGAGAGATGGAGAAACCCTGGAGTGGCTCGAATGTTGTTATAGTCAGATGGTTTAGATTTATGTTATAGCCAAGGAGTTTGTGCTTTGTTTACTGTCAGACCGGAGGTTTGGGTGAGGCTATTAGGGGTTGGAGGAGGCCTCATACGGGACCCACAGCCACATGGAGATCCCAACCCCAGAGAGTGGCAGCAAGAAGCCCCAGAGAGGCAGTGACCGACGAAGGCCAGAAAGGCAACATGGGAGTGAGCTAACCCCAAATGCCAAAAAGAGTGCAGTATTTAAGAGTGTGCCAACTCCGAGCATGAAAAGGACACAGTATCGGGCATGTGCCAACTCCGAGTGCCTAGTAAGGCAGAGAGTGACAAGGTCACTGAGGCCCCCAGCACCCAGGGAGGCGCAGCAAGAGAGACAGGGCTGCAGAGGGCCCCTGTGAAAGTGAGGTGTCAAGTAAGACCGAAGAACATCCAGTACATCTGCGAGGCTTGGGGCACGGTATAGGGATGGTTGGAGCCATGCATAGCCCATAAGGCCAGGGTGCATGAAACGCCCATTAGAGGAACAGGGCAAGTGATAGCAGAAGAACCATGGACAAGAGGATGAAAGGCAGCCTCTCTTCAATATAAATAAGACCAAAGATGTGGCGGGTGAAATAGAGGCTGCTCGTAGGCAGCTTGGCGCAGTACAGAGGGCAACTAGGGGAGAGCATGGCAACCCTAGATGCTCCTCCTGTTACAGATCCCTTGGCTCTTGTGTGCTAATCTGATGCTGAACAAGCCCAAACAAAAATGGCAGGAGGATTTGAAGATAAAACACTGGCCATTTTCCATTCTCTATTTTCTACTGTCTTTCCCAATCTACTGAATTTTACAAGTGAGATGTTCTTTCATTTCCTGAGCAAATTAAAATTCTGTAGTGTTCCCCCATGTGCCAACTCCTCTGTCCCCACATACAATTTACAACCCTGCTCACTCCCCAACACACACAATCATATACATTAGTGCATGGAACAGTACATTATAAAAGGTTTAAAAATGGGACATATCCCCCCCAGCAAAATAAGAAAATGTCAAACTGACAAGAGTTGGACCCATTTTTGTTGATCAAAGGCCCGAGGGCAGGCATAAACATGAGTGTGTAAATCCATTAAGAAGCACCAACATAGCCTAGGATCCACTCTCAATTATTGGCAAGGCTCCATCTTCAAAAACATATTCCTTAAGGTGACATAAGTTAGCAAGACCATGGGTCTTCATGTAGCTGTTCCATGCACTGACAGGAGTTAGCCAGTTAGTATGATACTTAAAGTGACTGACAACTAAAATATGGCTGCTTTCCATTTCCCACAGCTGGTGACAATGGAGGCTCATACCAAGTTCAGTGCATCACCTGAAGACTAAAGCACGCACTCCAATTTTATAAGACACATGCTGCATTTTTCCTTTAGCTGCCTTAATATCTTGCACTTATGCAAGAAACATTTGGCTTTGCCTCAGATACCATGTGTGGGACAGATGAATATACATCATGAACCTCATTTTGCAGAATCTGATGTCCACGTGCATCAAGCTAAAGGAAGAAGTGGGATCAAATCCCAGGTGCTGCAACGCCATTCTCTATTAGATTGGTATTATCTGGTATTTCTTAACCTCCTCTGACTGGCAGCCCTTATTCCAGGGTTGCTCAACCCACGGCCAATGGATCCACATCATCCAGCTGGCAGAGCTCCCCTTAGATGGTGGATGAGAGGCAGCAGCATTAATTGCCACTGCCCAGTTGTCAAATTTCTGGACTCAGAGGGAGTGCTGTAGGTGGATAGCGTGGCCCTGAACACTGGATTGAGTGCACAGTGCCACGGCTGTGCAGGGCATGATTCAGGCAGTCTGAGGCCAGAACCAGGCATGTGGGGCCTGAACCAGGTGGTGCAAGACTGAATCTGGGTGCACGGGACCCAATCCAGGTAGCTTGATGCAGGATCTGGGCACACCGGCCCCAACCCCACATGGGATCCAACCTGTGGACTGGCTCTGCACTGCTCATGTCACCTACAGGGCTGAAGGTTTGGGCACTACTACCTTATTCCAAGTCAGAAATCATCACAACCCCTTTACTTTTTATATAAACATAAGAGTAAAACAGCATCGATAGCAACAGACAACTGATTCAATGATTTTGCTGAGAGGCTGACATAGAAGACCTGACCTTGCAGGGTGAAGGATGTTCAGAAAGTGAGGGAGTGAGTTTTTTGTTAGTTTCCAATTGCATTTAATGGTCATCACCTCACAACCCCCACCTCCTGATCACTTCGCTGGGACACAGGAAGCACCCAAGAAGAAATGCCACACTAGACCATCAAGGAAGAGAGGACAGGCTACAAATAGTCTTTCATTTCCCCTTTTAAGTCATTAGCACCACGTTACTGTTACTTTGAAATGAGAAAATGAAAACCCACTACATGTCAAGCTGTTTGAAAAACAACCCATGCACTCTTTAAAATTTTACATTAGTCAAATCACTGTAGGCAAATGTTGACCTGCATTAGAACATCAGCCGCCCATAGATGACAATGAAGAATAAATGCAGCTCTTCCCACTTCCTCAGCTGTCAAGCCATAATTATTTACATTCATTCCATTTCCAATTGATCAAAAGCAATTGCCTTTGTCATTGTGCTTGGTGACTGGGACCGATTTGACATCTGTGGCTACTACTTCCAAAGAGAGTGGGAAACTGCTTGGAAGTTAATGATATATAGCTGCAGAAAAATAAACCTCGCCTGAAGTTTAGCTGGTGGAAGAAAATGTATAGTTTGTTGAAGAAACCTTGACCCTAGGAAGTGGTAGCAGACAATACTTTTGTATGGAAGTTCAAATTTTGCAGGGTCATTTATCAGCCATGACAGTGGCTACAGTAGAAGGATTTAGTAGAAAAATCTACACAAAAGGAACATTATTTTCCTCCTGCCTAGCTGAATGGAAACAACTGTTGGGATGTCATCAGTGCATGGTATTTTGAATGCCCTATGTGACATTCTGTAGAACATGTGTGTACAAAAGGTGCTTGTAAATGGTAGTGGATGAAGAGTCTGAAAATGGATATTGATTTTAATAAGACAACCAGCTTTTTCCTCTTCCTTCAACACTGATAGGACTCTTCTATTGTTGTAATGGCTGGTTGGACCTTCCACGTAGGTGAAAGGCTGTTGTATTCAATTCTATCATGTCCTTAGACTTCTCTACTAAGAAGTATCCTGAATGCATTATGTCTCTCTGCGGGAATGATCTAACATACAAGACTTTATTTATTTATTTTTTAGATGTCTGTGTTGTTTCTGCTGAAAATTTTGACCTCCAAAAAATTGCCTTTCCCTTTCTTTTGGATTCAGCGGAATCTTTTTTTATTAAAAAAAATGAAATATTTCAGCTAGAAATAGAAATGCTTTGGTTTGGAAATGCTTGTGCTCTTTCTTTCTTAAAGTTCGGAATTTGTTAAATCAATTATCGGGATTTTTTCTGAAGAGAAAGCTCGCATAGAAATTTTTGGCCATCACTAGACAATATTTTTTAAAATGAGAAGGAAATAATGTCTATATATGATGACTTGTAGGTAAGGGGTACCAGACCACTGCTGAGATGACTGAAATCATGACACCTAGCAATGATACAACCATCTAAAAATCTCTACCTGCCACACAAGAACAACAAGCTTTCTTGTCCAGCAGTTGACATCTCTGCAGTAGCCACTAGCTACCAAATCCAGTATGAATGCAATCCAGACCTGGTCATCAGGGCACATGGTTCTGGACTAAAGATAGCTTGAGCCTAAGCTTATCCTTATTGGTACCTTTATTATACCCTTATCCATTATACCCTTGGGTAACAGAGGCAGATCTTGTGGGTTGGGCAATAGACATACCCAGGGGGCACAGTCTCCCTCCCAGGAGTTTTCCATGGGCTTGACCTAAGCTATTACAAAGGCTTCCTCTCCCTCCTTGCCAGCAACACAGCACCAGGAAAATGAAATTGTCAGTGCTTGAGGGGAGGCTAATACCTGCCAGAAACAGAATTATCTCAGGACCTGGGCTAGGAATCATCCTGAAAATCATATTTCTTTCAGACCCTGGGCCCTACCACATTCAGATCCAAGCACAGAAGTAATTTGCTCAACATCTTTCCTGTGGTAACGTCATGAAGAAATACTACAAGTGAACAAATCATTCCTCCAAGGAGAGGAATTTATATTTGCCATCAGAAAGTAAAACTGGGCTGGAGAGGCTCTGAGAAGAGAGAGAGAGCTCTATCCATAGGTGACTTGTAGGCAGAGCATGGGGGGACATGTGCCCCCCCCCGAAACTCGCCACCACTGGCTTCTGTGGTGGTTGCTGCTCTCTGCCACTCCCCCTCCAGCACACCCACTGCCACCAACACTGGCTTCTGAAGGCGGCCACCACTCACCACCCCGCTGCTGACACTGCTGCCCCAAAATTGTGCCCTCCCCCCCACACACAGTCTTGGGAGGCACCAGTCGTTCATGGCTCTATCTCACTTATGAGGCTCATTAGTTCTGTACCAGTAATAAGATGATGAATCTGTTGCTCCACCTACACGCCTGAAGAAGATTGCCCCAGCAGGGACAGCTGATCAGGAATTACCATCAATTTTGCCTGAATAGGGACTGGGATAATCCCGGAACTACCATCTTGTAGTCTGGAATTATCCCCAGCCGGAAGATTCAAAATTTTAAAAAAATCAGTTCAAGAGCCCGGAAAAAGTCCAGCCGAGGGATTGGCTAGGCAGCTCCCCTTAACCCCGGGGCGTCTCCCCACCCCTGGAGCAGGGGGGAGGAATAGAGAGGCACGCACCAAGTGAAAAGAGTTGGGAAGAGCCTGCAGCGTGGTGCCGCCTCACGGGTGCCTGCTGAAGCCTTAGTGACTAGGCAGGAGGCCAGTGCAGCTCCTGAAGGGTCAAGCAGGAGAGAGCAGACCCTAGAACGAGCCCAAAGAGTTCATGAGCCAGCTTCACAAATCCCTTTGGGTGCATAGCCCTGGGGAATCCCTAGAGAGCAGGATGCCGATTCCCTTCTGGGTTTGGAAACTTGAGTGAAAAACAGTGGGATAAACCCCCTGTGTGAGTGGCCGGGGTAAAAACTGTGGCGAGGCTCTGTCATCTTGGTGGGGGAAAGAGATGGCAGCAAGGGAAAGTTCCCACGGCACCTGTGTGGGCTGAGACCCAGGGAGGCACAGCCCGAGGAGAAGCCTTGGTGTGCCTAAGTGCCTAAACGGGGAATGAGACCAGTGGTGCTGCCTAGCCTGCCTGTGGCAGTGAGCTCTTTCTCCATGTGCTTAATTGCCTAAATAGCTCTGTGGGATTGGACTGGCAGCACACAGGCAGAGAAGCATGTATGGAGGTGTGTGGGGAAAGAATCTGGGTTTTTGGTTGCAGCCGTGGAGGTCCAAGGACAGAGACTTGTCCTAAAGAAGACTTCCTATGCCTGCATAGGAAGACTTCAGGGTGGTTGCGCCTGAAAGCTTGCTAAGAACTTTTTTCCAACTATTCAGTTAGTCTAATAAAAAAATATCTCATCGACTCAAAGAACCTTTCTTGGGGAAGAATCTGTGTTTTGCGGGGGTCTGGAGCGAGAACAGCCTCTGCAGACCGTGTGACGTCTGGGCCTATCTGGGATAGACCAAAACAGCTGAAGCCCTCAAAACACATGATGAAAGAAGTGCCCCTCCCTCCATCCTTTGGGCATAAATCAGGGTAAATGGTTATTAGTTGTGAATAATTAATTAGGAGATTACTATAATAAGTACTTAGCATAATGCATAAGTTATAAGCTTTGTAGATCTGTCAACTTGATCATCCTTTAAGTGTAAATAGTTATAAGCTGCTATAAACTCACCCTTGTTGTATTGTAAATAGAGTATTTCAAACTTTTGATCTCATTTAATATTCGTCTGCATGTTATAATTATTCCCTGTATATAATTAAAGTCTATAAATAATTACTCCTGAGTCTGCAAGGTCTCTCTATTATAAAAGGAAGCCTCTTCTCTCAGGGAGCCTTGGCCACTCATAGGTGAGCCAAGCAGGGGTAAAGTTTCCTGGCACGCCAGGTCCTGAACATCTGGACGTGGGTAGCACCACATGCCAAGGGTTACACTTATGATGACCTTTAGCAAAGGCTCCCACAAATTATGCAGAAGAGATCAAGGTCAGATTTTCTAAACTGCAGATAATGGTCAAATTCCCACCGACTTTGGCAAGGAGAGAGTTAGGTAAACATGAGTGTACTGAAAAATCCAAGCTTTGTATTTCACTTTTTTCCCCTTATTTTTTCTTTTATTCTGGGGGTTTTTTGGTTGGTTGGTTGACTGGTTGGTTTTTTTGGTGGGGGAGTAGTGGCAAGGATAGGAACTGAAGGACAAGCTGGGAGAGAGAACAGGCACATGTACAGTGGGTCACAGTCTGTCATAGGATCAGAGCAGGCAGAACTTACTTTTTGAAATTCATCGGTGGCATTTCTGTTTTTGTGCTTCAGGGAGTTTTTTAAATACCTCAGGGAAACATTCATAAGGTTAAAACAATCAAGACCTCGCCTTCTCAAGATATTTCAGTATTAATGGGTTGTGGAATTACCAAGGACAGATCAGAAATCATTCACTAACTAGTCCCAAAGGCAATAAAAGAAAAACCAGGGAAAAGCAATTACAAATACTAAGGCCTGACTAGTACTTTGTTTTTTGTTTTGTTTTTGCTTTAGTCAGGTTCCTGGGGGATCTAAACGTACTAACATTAATTAACCTTAAACAATCACAGGACTTGTAAAGTTCTGCACAACTTCCAAACGTTATACAGATATCAGTTGATGAATCCACAAGAGAACCAGTAAAGCAGGTCCAATTCTCAATTTTTTAGAGCTGGTCGAACCTTGGAATTTCGATTTTATGGGAAATTCTCGCATGTCAAAAGTTTACTCCACACTGGAATAAACTACAAGAAAAATTTGAAATTTCCTGCAACCTGAAATTTTCAAACTGATTGTGTTTCAGATCAACTGACATTTCAATAAAATCAAAATGCTGCACTCTGATGTCAGTATTAACATTTCACACGATCAAAAAATAAAACATATTCAAACATGGAAATCAGAAGCAAAATGGGAAATGAAATGTTGTTGCAAAATGAAAAACCAAAACTTTGCAACTGACCAGAATGAAATTCTTTATTTTGATTTTTTCTGAATTAAATTCCATCAGAATTGACTCATTCACACAGAACATTTCAATTTTAATGCAACTGCATTTTTCAGCAGAAAAATGTTCCCTTGGAAAAAAATTCCACAAGCTCTGTTCTCTTGTAAAAGAGGAACGGGGATAGAGAGAAGCCACAGCTGTGCTGCTGAAGATTATTCAGTGAATCCAGGGGTGGAATTAAAACGTAGAAATTCGTATTTCCAACAGACCTGACTGATTAACATTAGGTATGCAAAGAACAATTCATAGACAGCTTTTCCAATAAAATATCTTCAAGCATCAGCCTATACAATTCAGCACCAAAAATGGAAAATGCCGACTGCAGTCAATAGCAAGCGCAGAATAAAAGATGTTCTGTTGCTTATGCTTCTCCAGAACTGACGCATAATTGTCAATAAATATAACTGTCACAAAAAGAAATTTAATATGAGCCATCCTGCTCAGCTAATGGGTACTTCTGTGTAACACACTTCCTAGGGAATTACTATTCCTCCTCAAGCCATTTTCTGGGGTATGATTGTTTTGCAGTTATTAATGACAGGCACCATTCAGGTCTCGGATGTAGACTCAAAGTTACTAAGCCCTCCAAAAAAATTAGCAAGTTTTAATTATGCCTTCATCAACTGCAATCACAAAAGGCTTGGACTTGCAGCTCAACCACCCTGTGCCTCAAAGTGATGCTGAAGGCAAAGCCTCTACTGAGTTAAATCACCCTGATCAGTGGAAGCTGGTGTCACATGAAAAATTAAGAGTCCTGGAGCTTCTAAAACATTCAAACCAGCTAGGAAAAAATAACCAGAAAACATCAGCAGGACTGCATTCTTAGTTCTCCCTCACCCCCTTTTTATTTATTTTTTTGTTTGTTTAAGCTAGGAAAGCAAACACCTGCATGAGCAAAGCAGATAAAGCTTGAATAGACAGGATTAATTAGAAACAAAATAGTAATGGGAATAGCTGCCGCTTTGTTTTGCTTTGTTGTTACCTCCAGCAATTTTCAGCTCATTCACTGCTTGTAGTAAGTGGCCACTTCCAAACCCCAAACAAAACACTCACAAAAATCCTGGCATGGATGACACCTGCTTTGCTCTCCATGAGTAATGAACCTATTTTCTTGTTCCTTGAAGATAAGGCAACTTTTGGCTATGAGAAATATATAGTGGAGGCTTTTCTATTATAGGTATGGGTCAAGCTATAGCACAGAGGCAGAAAATTACTTTGCAATAGTCGCACGAAGTTGTGCAAGATAAGTTTTCCAGATGTGGTGCTCCATTCTCTTCTTTTTCAATTACTGGGCTTTCAGGGGTAGGCATCTAGAGATGTGGCTGCTCCCCAGTGAAAATCATTCACTGTACAGAAAAAAGGAACCAACCACTGGGAGAAAGGCTGAATCCTGGAGGTTTCATTTGGCAGAGGGCCTAGGGAAGAGGATCGATTAATTTCTCTTTGGTTGATTTCACTTCCCAAGTTTTGATTTTAGCTTCTAATGAAACCCAAACTACCAAAACAGAAGTCAGTTGAAACTTTCAAGTGTTAAACAGTTTCAATTCTGAGGCCAAAAGAAAATTCTTGCTTCCCTGCTAACTGACCAAGGTTCACCACAGCCCTTATTTGTTCTGTGGAAACATCAATAGTCTGTTTCATCCCCTCCAAAGTCTTTGGAAGAATAAAGCTGTTCTATTTTCCTCTCCCCCTGCCCCCGTCTTCTCACTTTGGATGGGTCCAGGCAGAAAAGACTCACCCTATCTTCAGGTCTAGAGACAGACTTTCAAAAATCCTGAGCCTGAATCGATTATATTTGCAGGTTAGCCTAACCTGACTAGGTTGTACCAGTTTGTAACCATGCAGACTGAAGAAATGTAGGCACATGCCTGCAGTGGCTCAGGCAAGAAGCCAGGGAGGTGCTAGAGCAGCCCTCCCTCTCTCCCACAATGCTGAGCTGAGGGGGGGCATGGCCAGGTCCCAGCAGCACACTAATCAGGGAGAGGTTCCCTCTCCCTACCTCCCATCAGACCAGCGGGGAGTTGATAACACAGTGTCCATCAGCCCATTGACAAAACTAAAGCCTCTTTCATTAGTTCAAGCTCTTCTTAAACAGCTTTTTACAAGGAATGGAGGGACATTACCAGCTACCTGTTGAATAGTTCCAAAAAGTCTTAAGCTGACACTGTCCCATCTACCTTACCCAGACACCTCTCAGCATTAGGTAGCATACCACATGCTGGCTATGTCCCTGCTGTGCGAGTGGGGAGCAGGGAATCCCTGCTTCAGCAAGGAGTCGTGAGGTGGTGGGGGAGGGCAGAAGGAAGCCAGGAAAACACTTCTGTGCCTGCTGTCTCTGCCAGAGCTCCAGCCAGGGAGCAGAGGGGTGGGAGCTCTGGTTTAATTTAAACCAAGAAGGGAACTTAAACAGACATTGCATAAACCAGTTTGACCCAAATCAGTTAAATCTGATACTACATTCAACCAGGTTTATCTCAAATCAGTTTCAGCCATTGTCAAACTGGTTTATGTGCTCTGAATGTCTGCTCTGTTGCAAGTTTAAACGAGTTTCTGCTCACTTAAACCGGTTTATGTGTAACATCTGTCCCTAGCCCAGCAGTGATGAATTAAACCCACTAACTAAAAACTCTGGATTTAAGAAACTGATACAGCAGCAGGTTACAAGCATCTCCCACCCAGAATATGGAAGTAGCAGACCATGCCACAAACTTGCCAGCAAGAGCCAATCCAATATTGTCATTTGGAACTTTTTTTTTGATAGAAAGTAGCTTTTTGATTAAATGATACATTTCTTTTTTTAAAATACCCTGTGTTTTTTACTCTGGGTTTTCTTTTTCCTTACTACCCATTTTTTTAATGGCAATGAAAACAACAATGAAAAATTGTTTTCACCAATATTTTTTCATGGTGGGGGGAAGCATTTACTGATCAGCTTTACTGATCATAGAAAAGTGGTTGCTGCTTGGCAATCTCTGGACTACTGCATGCCAATTTATTAGTTTGGCACAAAGCATTTGGCATCTCCTGGGTTTCTGCCTTGCAATTAAATTGGAAGGAGGAGAAGCCACTTAACTACTGCCATTGTTGTGTTAGAAGCTCCTAGCAGACAGACAAGGGAGAAGGAGTAGAAATATCCCTGCCTCTAGATCCTGACATCCAGGAAAGTTCAAGATATCATCTGGCAGCATGATCCTTACATGCCATTGGCTTGGCAAGTGTTTGTAACAGTCTTGGGAACTTGAGATATGCTTGTACCCCAGTCCTTAGATCATATGTGGGAAGTGGCAGGAACGCTAGACTTTGTTACAAAAGAGTTGTAACTCCAGTTGTCACAGACTGAAATTCAGGGAGTTAGTAACTCCACACAGAAAACCCAAGCTCCCTTTTCATTTTGCCCTTTGGGCCCATGATAATTTAGGAATCAGCAACTCTGTAGACTTGTACTAACTAACTCAGCCATACATCTCTCTGACTGAACCAAGTATGTGAGTAAAAGTAGATATTACTGAGAGGTCAGAAGAGGTGTGCTGTTATCTTGGCCAAGGAACAACACAATAGGTGTTAAGGGATATGAATTCAGGCAGGCAGCTGAAAACTGAAGCTAAAAGATTTTTCCCCTTGGTCAGCATAAATCTTGGAAAATGACATGCATCCAAGGTACTGCTGCCACCAACAGCCACCTCCAGGCTAAGGCAGCAGCCAGGTAGCTACAATGAGCAGGTTGGCTGAGAGGAGAAAGAGCCCCTCAGGCCATCAAGTCTAGTCCCCAGCATTCACAGGTACCCACTTATTTACAGAGTCCTAAGAATCATTTGCTCCAGCCTCTCACAGAGACCTCAGGAACATGGCACTTTTTGATACAGTTTGCTTGGTAAAACATTGGAAATATCATCTCTCTAGGTATTCTTATTGTACTGAGATCTCTGTCTGGATACAAATTATTTAATATCACTAATCAAAACAGATTTTGCAATGTTGGTAATGTTTGAAATGTTTAAACACCAAAAAAAAATATTATTTTCAAAGTTCTCAACTAATGAGGAGACCAGCTGAACAGTGTGTGCGATTCACCTCCCATTTCCCAGCTGAATCCAATGGTCAATTAAAAAGAAAAAAAAAAGTGTAGCTCACTGGGATTTTATTTCAACTTCCTACTAGACCTACCCTGCTGGCAGTTACCACCCTCAACTATTTGTCCCAAACACCTAGAGTCCTCTAAATGTTGGAATACTCGAGACCCATCAAATAAGGTATATGTTTTACCTTTACCTACATGAGAGGCTGCAACATGTGACAATGGACATTATGATGATTACTGTAGCATTAAGTGGCTGTATGGCACCTCCACCATATGTTGGTGGTATGATATTTCATTTCCCCCCCAACTCTTGATGTGAAAGAAAGGATATGGTCCTCAAGAACTCAGCCATGAATCAGCCAGCAAGCAGTTTAGAGATGTCTTTGTTCTTCCTAAGAGATATGAAATAAGTAGAAACAAACCTTTCCACATGCCTGTAATATTTCATTCTTTTTCCTTCCTACAAACAAAGGGTAATTGTTTCTTCAATCAGGGCTTGAGACTTCCATCTTTGCTCATGTTGAATAGTATTTTACTCCCTGAGCCATCTTACTGTGGTCAACCAGAAGAGCTGAGAAATGAGGTACATCCCAACATGCAGGTGGAGCAGAACTTCACCCTTAAGCAGAATAAATATGCCAGAATTGCACTCACGTTTCTGATCCTACAAGCAGGTAAAAAATTGATTTAGTCACTAAGGCTTTGAAGTGATGGATAAATCAAGGATTTTACTGTTACCTACCACAGAGAAATGCCAACTGTGTGCAACTCCAAGCAGACAGATTGCAGGAGAAGCCCTATTAATACCAAGCTTGGGGTCTTGCGGTGCAGCACCTCTTTCACACAGACACTATTCCAATGTGACAGGGTGACACTCACAATAGATGGGGAAGGATTGTTCAGAGGCAGCAAAGAAAAAAGGAAAATTGGATTCCCTGTCATTGTTGCAATGGGTATAATGAAATGACAAGTGAAATTCTTTGGGGGGAAAAAGTATCAGTGTAAACCAATGCCACTAGAGTGAATTCTGGAAAAGAAACGTGAGCACAATGTGAAGTTTGCCCCACAAGCTACAGAAAAACACGTCCTTTTCTACTGCAAAGTGACCCTGTGGCCCTGGCAGCATGGGAGGAAACTGGGCATGAAGAAGAAGGTAGGGAGGAAGCCACGCTCTCATCCAGCAAGCTGGCATCCATACCAACTGAGCATCATCCAGTGACCCAGAGGAAGAGGCATCGGGTCATCATCATAGGGGACTCCCTCCTCAGAGGAATGGAGGGACCCATCCACCACACAGTACACTTCCCTCACACTGGGGTCTGTCTCCCAGGAGCCAAGACTGGGGACATCACAGGGAAGATCACTGACCTCATCCAGCCTTCCAACTACTGTCCTATGGTCCTCATCCATGTGGGAACCAATGATGCGGCCCGGAGTAGTCTGGACCAAATCATGGATGACTACAGGGCTCTGGGGGCCAAGCTTAGAGAGTTGGGGGCCCAGGTGGTCTTTTCGTCCCTCCTCCCAGTTAGTGGAGGCCGTTAGTGGCACAGCACCTGCATCCATGAGGTGAACTGGCGCCTCCGGAGTTGGTGTCGTCACGCTGGATTTGGCTTCCTGGACCATGACCCACACTTCAGATCAGAGGGTGTCCTGGGGCATGATGATCTCCACCTCCCCCCAAAGGTAAGAGTTTGTTTTCTAACAGGCTAGTTCACCTCCTCCAGCGAGCTTTAAACTAAGTTTGTTGGGGGATGGGGATCCACAGGAGCAAGAGAAAACTCAACCAGGTGTAGGACCT
>NW_017728921.1:11420692-11433989 GCF_001723895.1 Crocodylus porosus
TCAGGAGGAAGAGCTGGATCTGGAATTCTCCAGGCAGCTGGGGGAGGCCTTGCGTGCAAAGGATGTTGTGGTCATGGGTGATATGAATTACCCTGACATCAACTGGGAGCAGCAGTCGGTCAGGTCTAGCCATTCACAAAGGTTCCTGACGTGTGTACAGGACTATACCTTGTGCAGGAGGTACACATCCCCACTAGGGAAAACGCCATACTGGATCTGGTGTTAGCCTCTGGGGACGACCTGGTGGGGGATGTGCTAGTACAAGGGAGGCTAGGGGACAGTGATCATGAAATGATCCAGTTTGCTATTCAGAGAAAGGTGGGGAGGGTTAATTAGCACAGCGCAAATGCTTGACTTTAGGAAAGCCAACTTCAGTGTGCTCAGGGCAATAGTCAGGGAGGCACTCAGAGCCCAGGGGCTAGCTAGTACGGGGGTCCAGGAAAGATGGTCCTTCCCTAAGGAGGCTATCCTTGCGGCGCAGCACGACACAATTCCTCTGCACAGGAAGGCGGGAAAAGGGTCCAAGAAACCTTCATGGCTAAGCGCGGATATCCAGGCTGGCCTGAGGGCAAAGAAAAAAAGCATACTGGCCATGGAAGCAGGGGGCAGGGACAAAGGAGGAGTACACCTCCCTGACCTGAGCTTGTAGGGATTTGGTAAGGGAGGCTAAAGCAGCACTGGAGCTTAGATTAGCTTCTGGGATTAAGGATAACAAAAGTCCTTCTTCAAATATATAGGTAGCAAGAAGAAGTACTGGGTAACATTGGACCCCTACGGGGCGGGGCGGGGCAGTTGGTGACGGACGCGCGAGAGAAGGCAGAACTCTTTAACAAGTTCTTTGCCTCCGTGTTCCTGTCCACTGACAATGGGGTGCTCTCGGGTGACAGCATAGAGAGGCCCAGGAAGAATGCGAGTCCCCCGACTGTTAGTTCAGACCTAGTTAAGGATTACCGGAGGGCTTAGATGTATCCAAGTCAGCGGGCCCGAATGGCCTTCATCTGCGGGTGCTGAGGGAATTGGCTGGTGTCGTTGTGGAGCCATTGGCACAGCTGTTTGAGGACTCCTGGTGCTCGGGCCAAGTCCCTGAGGACTGGAAAAGGGCCAGTGTGGTCCCTATTTTCAAGAAGGGGAGGAAGGAAGAGCCTGGCAACTACAGGCCAGTCAACCTCACTTCTATCCTGGGGAAGGTCTTCGAAAAAATTATCAAGGGCCACATTTGTGAGAGCCCTGCAGGGGAAGTGATGTTGAGGGGTAACCAACACAGGTTCTTGCCAGGCCGATCCTGCCTGACTAACCTGGTCTCTTTTTATGACCAGGTAACAAAGAGCTTAGATATGAAGGAGGATGTTGATGTCATCTTCTTGGACTTACAGAAGGCCTTCGACACAGTGTCCCACCCAATTCTGGTGGGCAAGCTGAGGGGCTGCGGCATTGACAAATGCAATCACATGGGTGGCAAACTGGCTCCAGGGGCTCACCCAGAGGGTGGTGGTGGACGGGTCAATGTTGCCTTGGGAGGGTGTGGGCAGTGGAGTCCCCCAGGGCTCAGTCCTTGGGCCAGTGCTGTTCAACATCTTCATTAGCGACCTGGACAAGGGTGTGGAGAGCACCCTGTTCAAGTTCACTGATGACACCAAGCGGTGGGATAAAGTGAATACACCGGCAGGCAGGGACCGCATCCAGGCAGACCTGGATAGGTTGGAGAGGTGGGCGGACCTGAACAGGATGCGGTTCAACAAGGACAAGTGCAGGGTGCTGCGCCTGGGGAGAGGGAACCAGCATTATGGTTATAGGTTAGGGGCTGACCCTCTTGGCAGCACAGAGGCAGAGAGAGATCTTGGAGTCATGATTGACTCCAGGATGAATATGAGTCGTCGATGCGATGAAGCAATAGGCAGAGCCAACCGCAACCTGTCATGCATCAACAGGGGCATCACTAGCAGGTCCAGACAGGTCTTGCTCCCCCTCTATGCAGCGCTGGTCAGGCCGCAGCTGGAGTACCATTTCCAGTTCTTCAAGAGGGATGTGGAGAACCTGGAGAGGGTCCAGAGGAGGCCACTCATATGGTCAGGGGCCTCCATGGCCAGCCCTGTGAGAAAAGAGGCTGAGGGACCTGGATCTCTTCAATCTCTGCAAGAGGAGACTGAGGGGGGATCTTGTGGCTGCCTACAACCTTATCAGGGGCCAGCAGCAGGGACTTGGGGAAAGTCTGTTCCCCAGGGCCCCCCTTGGAGTCACCAGGAACAATGGCCACAAGCTGAGGGAGGACGGGTTCGGGTTAGACATTAGGAAGAACTACTTCACTGTAAAGGTGGCCGGAGCCTGGAATAGGCTTCCCAGAGGGGTGGTGCTCTCACCTTCCCTGGAGATCCTCAAGAGGAGACTGGACAGGCACCTGGCTGGGGTCTTATGACCCCTGCCACCCCCAGTCCTCCTTCCTGCCCGTGGCGGGGGGTCGGACTCGATGATCTGTCTAGGTCCCTTCCCACTCACCGGTTCTATGATTCTATGATACCTTTTAAAGACACAAAACGTCACCACAAGGTCCATGTGTGATGTACAATGTCTTGGCCACTCTAAGGAGTGAACCAGAGCTGGAGAGACAAGCTGGTCTTGATGAAGACTTGTATCCTTTTCCAGTATAGCAATGCATATTCCAATATGCATTTACAGAAGATTACATTCAATGACATGTGATGTTTTGAGTGGTGGCTGCAACCAGATGCCAAGAGCATGGCCGCTGCCCCTCCACAATTACCTCTTAGTTTAGGCTGCCAGGCCAGCTGGGCTGTAGTTAAAAGCAGATTGAAACAGGAGGACAAGCTCTCACCACACCTCCCAAATAGCAGAGGGTGCTAGGAGTCCTGCTTACCAAAACCAAGAAAGGGGTGCAAGAGATTCTACTTTTAGCAAAAGAGGTCAAGCTGGGCTTTTTCCCACATCCAAGGATTTTATTTTTTACCTCTGCAGATGGGTCAATATTTATCCAACTGCCTTGCAGAGCCAGGTCCCAAAAGTGCATGCAAACTTCAGGGATATCACCTATCATTATATCATAAGTGATGGCAACTTCATTAACCACCGATCTGACATCAAAGAACATCAAATGCATGCATCAGCTGCTGTGATCCTAGAGCTCTCCAGGTTCTGCGCTACGTAACACCAAGTCAACAGCGAGTGAACTTCTAAGCCTTGGCAAGCACCTACATCTTTTATTGTTATTTTTTTTTGCCATCTCCTGCCTTCACTTCCCAGGGAGCAACTCTTCAAAATGGTACCAAATATCAAGTTCTTGCTCAGTTCAGATTTGGGGCTGCGCATACAACACTGGTGAAGTCCAGGGAACGGATCCCACCGACACCAGAAATTCTGTTCAACCTATTTTCCATGGAGCATTGAGAAACCTGGGACAGAGTCCTTGGCAGTGGAAATTCTGGCCAGAAGTAGGGGCAGTTAAAGCCGGCCAGCGCAGTTCAGAGAAAGAGCTGGGTCAGCTGCTCTGGGGACAAAGTTAGGGCACTCTGAAAACAGCCTTACTGGGCATTTTCTCTCAAGGGGACCTCTACACATATTAAAAGCTACCCTCCACAGGTGGAAACCCAGAGAAGGTCTGGTGCTGGAAACAGATGGACTGTCCCATCTAGCACTGAAGCAGGAGGTACAATTTGCAGGGCTGTGAGACGGATCCACATTCTAGATCAGAAGTCAGCCAACAGTCCCCAGTAAAAAATGATGGCGAGTACAGAGTCATAGCAGCTGCTCAGCATCGCACAATAAATGTCAGTGTGTGCCCTGCCAATACACAGTACCGAAAGGAAATCACCAGGGCGTGGAGAGAAGTCACCCCACGTTGCTCCTCTCCTGCTTCCCAGGATTTCCCCGCCCCCATCGCGAGTGCATCAGCTACAGCGACATGATTCTCAAAACAACAGACTTGTTCTGCGGTGGAGAAATTCCACTGGCCCCTCTTGTATTATTGCTGAAGTTACAGTAATTAAGCAAACCAGTCCAGAGCTTGGACAGAGCTGGCTCGCTTCCAGCATTTTTAAATGAAGCAAAGCTAGGCCCAGACACTTAATTAAATCTCAAATAAAAGGCAAATGCAGTTTGTTTCATCACCAAAGAGCCCGGCAGGCCAGGACTCCACTTCAAAAAGCCCCAACCAGAAAACACAAACATTTCAGTGACCACCTCTGAAGATGAGTATTTATTATTATTATCATCATCATCATCATCATCATCATCGGCTAGGCTTCTCTTTAATTGGTCTTTTTTTCCCCCTCAGTGGTGCTATCATTGACTCTGTCGTATTTTATGACTGTGGAGACAAGGCTTGGAAAGTACGGTGTCACAAGAAAAGGGCCAGTTTTCTTTGGCTCTGCTGCGTTTCTACTAAATACTCGCTATAACTATGGGGTTTTTTTAATTGCTCAGGCCCTCGATACATACATGAGGGACAAAGAGTGCACATATTTAAAGAAAGGCTCGGGAGAAGGGAAGTCTGGTAACATGACAGGTACATGCCAAGTATGCATTCGGGAAAGACTTGCGGACATTTCCAGCTAAGAGTTAACACGCTTCTTCCTACTTTATGCCTTCAGAGAATTCCACCCAAAAGACGAAGAAACAAATTAAGAAAAACCTCCAAAAACATCTCTATTCTTTTACATCCTCTATGCACGTGACTTTAGGGAGCTCAGTTAAAAAGACCCCATGGCTCTCAATCAGCAGTTCCACTCCCCCGCCCCTCCCGGCAAAATTAAAGTTCCTGAGAAGGTTTATTAGGTTCGTCTTCAGGGCATTGTTAGCATTTAACCTCAACTTCACAGGGAACTAGATGACATTACAAAAAAAAGGAAGGATTGCAGTTATTGTTCATGGCATTTATCTACCTGAACCCCTAGGTTATCATAGTGGGTCCACAGGGGCTTTAATGCTCTTACTCTAATTTCCATAGCTATGGATTTTGTGATTACAGCAGCATTCTGGAGAGGTGCGTTTAGCCGACCGTTGCAATAAGCTAGTCAATTCAGCCGAGCCAAAGTCGAAATCCCGGTGAGGAATTCTATTGTGTCATCTACTCTAATCTAGTCTTTATGGCTTTGCCCTTGTGTAAACACACTGCGTGTTCCCACGTGCAGAGACAAAATGTAGTCCTGCCTGTGTAGCTTCTTTGTCAGGGCTTCCACTCTCAGGAGCATGGTTTTTGCTCCCCGCCATGTCTCAGTGGTGCTGGACCTCACACCAGGCACTGTGCCTCCAAGGGAACCCTTTCAGCAGGATCTCCTTCCCCTAACCAGCCCAAATCTCCTGGCAGGGGATGGGGCTGTTAGCCCTACCTTGCCTAGCTGCCTCTGGGGAGTCAAGTGCAGCTCTTATGTCCCACCTGGGACTAAACACAGCTGGCTCCGAGTGTTACACTCTGTGCATCAAACTCTAATGCAATAGACTGAGAATAACTGACAGATGAGCAGCCTAAGCATAGGCTTGGCAGCCAGAGCTCTCCAGGGGCCAGTCTATCCTGAAACTGAACCCCTCCCTTACAGTTTCCCCACTTGTAACATTCACACAAGGAGCTAAATTCAGGGCTTACCATTAGTTTTGGCCCAAATGCTGAAGAGGGGATTAGCTTTATGTTAAGTGCTAAGACTCCTAATCTAATCTACTGAGAAGAAAAAGGATTTCCTAAAACACAGCAAGGGCTATTCCCATGCTTCATCACTCCATGCCGCCTTTCAGAGCAATGCAACAACGCTGTAATGAGAAAGAGTGAAAAAAAGATTTTGGCAGGAATTTTAAGAAGGGCCACAGGCACGTAGACAGCCCAAGCCCATTGACTTCTGCGGGGGGTTGCATGCTTAAGTCTTATAAAGTCCTTTGAAAACCCCAGCCTGGGTATCAACTGGACTCCAAATGTTCACTCGTGGTAGCTGTTATCCTGTATGAACCAGTCTAGAATTCAGGTCACGTGTTTGGGATAAGCTGCAACTGCAGACATTTCCCAAAGATGCTCCTTTTGGCTCAAATGACTCACTACCTTCAACCCCCTCTGTCTCACTAATGCATCTTTGTGACTCATTTGTCTGCTTCTCCCATCACCATGGCATACTGTCCTCAAACCGATCCTTCAGGCTAATCCTGATCCACTGCAATGTCATGAAACGTGAGTCAGAGTCTCTAAACATGGAATGTCTATCACTTCTCAGAAAACTCCACTGTTACCAATGATGCATTTAATTAAGAAGCCAAAGTTGAAGCTGAGTATTAAAGAAAAGGTCTTGTGGGATTTTTTTTTTTTTTTAGCTGCTTATTTATTTGTTTGTTTTAGAGAAGACAATTATGATGAAACATGCAATACGTTCGGAGAGAACATGGAAGCCTGCATGTTTAACACAGTAACTTCTGTAGAGATTAAGAAAATATTTCTCTTCCTAATTAGTGTCAAGAGTTGTGCTTAAGTGTCAGCTCCTGCATGACTGCTTCACACTTTGAACTCCCTGTAAGCCTATAAAAACACAATTTCTGTTCTGTAGCTTAACATAGCAAAAGCTAAATTGCCTCCTGGACAGAAAGAAAATGGCTGGAGCTCAGATGGATTTAACTGAAAAACAACTCTTCATTCACCAGTGCAGGCATGAATGAGCAAAGCCCTGCAAGTACACCTGATATACTTGCTTCAGAGGCAGGAAAAGACCTATGATCTGTAGACTGAGTGCAGCCGGGCTTTCCTCAGGACAGCTCCCATGATTCACCAGCATGGGGCAGGTGTTCTGGGCAAAACCTGGACCAGTCTTTCAAGGAACTACCCAATTTATCGTTAAAATCTCCCATTCACAAAGCAAACAGGGGAGCTATGTGCCCTACTAAGACTCGATCTGGATGGGTACTGAAAATGTTGACCTGATTTACAGTTTTGGCTGACAAAACTCACAGCTTTGTAGAGCCAGCGTGAGAAAGTAATGAATAACTGAAGGGAAGCAATAGGATATAACTCGAAGTGGACATGTCTACACAAAACGCTTTACTGCACAGTAGCATAAATTACTGCTCAGTAAGCATGTGCGTCTACACATGGACATGCTTATTGCTCAGTAAACCTCAGTAATCGCGAGTAAATTTGCTACAATTTGCTTTTGATTAGTAACAGTGCAGTAGCACTCACATAACTGCCTAACCGGGAGCAAATCTACTCCTGGTCAGCCAGCCACTGGAGGCGGAAAATTGCTCCCTTCCCCTAGGAGCTGCCTTCTGCTGCCACCGGAGCCCAGCCAGGGACTATGTCCCCCTGCCCTGGGAGCTCCAAGCCCCCCGCTCCAAGACTGAAATCGGGGAGCTGGGGGCTGGGAGACGCTTAATGCCCAGCACCAGCTCCACGACCACAGAGCCAGTGCTGGTAGATGAGGATCTCCCAGCAGTGGTCCCACCACCGCGGAGCTCGGGCTGGGAGATAAGGGTCTCCCAGCCTGAGCCCCACCACCACGGAGCTCGGGCTGAGATAATGATCTCCCAGCACCAGCCACTCGATTGCAGAGCTGGCCCTGGGAGCCCCCCACTGGCAGGGGCTGGGGGGCCTGTTCCCCACCCAGCTCTGCGCTCATGGGAACAGGTCCCCAGCCTCTACCCCACAATCACAGAGCAGGGGCTGGGAACTATCCTGGCCAAGGGCACGTCCCAGCCCCATGCCCCGACTGGATGATCAAAGCACAGGGCTTAAAAAGAGCTACAGGGGTGGGATATGTCCTAGCCTTCTGCCCTGATCTGCATCCCCTGCAGCTCTTTCCAAGTCCCCTGCCCCAGCAGCAGACAGCCCCTGGGGACAGGGTGTAATGTCCTGCTAGCCCCTGGCTAGCACCCAGGAGGAGCCTGGTGGCAGCAGGGGCCCATTGCAGGGCCTGAGGAAGCAGGAGCCATTAGCAGCAAATTTGATCCTACTTCCCTGCATGTGCCTGCCTGCCTGGGAGTGCTTGCTTACACGTAGTTTACTCGCAAGTAAACTGATCCCATATTAAATGCATGTGTAGACACGCTCAGTGAGAAATGATAAAAGCCAACCATGCAAGCATTATAATTCCTTTGAAATAAGATTGGTCTTACTGATTTATTTACTAGTGTAGTGACACTCCCTTCCACAAACCACTGCCCAGCATTTGGAGACTGAGGACTCCAGTACAAGGCACATTATCATTAATCACTTATATAATGACTATGAATGTATACAAGGTAACAAGTCTGTGCCAGGTTGACTCTATCTAATGGACCAAGCAAAGACAAGACAGAATGCATGATCCTTAGAGCTGAAAAGGTGGGATGACTTGTAAGTGTACAGTCAACCATGCAATTAAGTCTCTTTCCATTTTATACTATCTTATGTCAAGATCACAGTAGGAGACGGAGGTTCATAAATCTTGTAGAAACAAACGATCAGCTTGGAGCAAGCCAATTTGTACCAGTTGAAGATCAGGTCCAGTGTCTCCCAGGCAGGGAACTAAGGGCCATGCCACTTTGGTATGATACGAGTGCATTTAGTAGATGTCCTACTGCTTGAATGTGTGGTTTCTGACATTTTGAGTGTATTTAACATACTCTAAGTTATAACTTTTTGTGCAAGTATAATCTGCAGATTATAATAAGTAACATGTGTTTAGCTATCATTAAACCACCCCACCGAGGTAATATAAACAACTTATGGTCGCCCCCCTGCCATGACATCAGCCAAGGACTCCTGTCTTGTGCCAAGCTTCCAGGTGGGACAAGGAAAGCCACGCATCGAGAGGAAAGATCCTGGATCTGTCAAGTTCCTCCAGGATCAAGCTGAGAGCAGTTCTGGAGGGTCCTGGAGCTAGAAGCAACAATCAGTTGATTGTTGCTCCCTGCCCTGACATTACCCTGGATTCAGTTCAAGACACCAGTACAGTGTACGGGCTGGGACCAACACCCAGTAAACCAGGCATGTCAGAGATTGCGGTAAACGTTACTGTGCGACAGCTCAGAACACGTTCTAATTTAATCCTGCGCAGATTTGACATGTCGTAAAGTGTTCTGTATGACAAGGCCCAAAGGATGACGTGTGCCTGTACATCTAGAACAAGCTCCAGGATGTACTCAACTCCTACATAACCAACACAGCGAGGCAGAGGATACACATGCATTAAAGTTAAGCGAGGATAAAAGTATTTACAGGATTAAGGCTGAACATAGTATGTGAGACCATTAGAAAAGTAAGCAGCTCTGTCACAATACAGCAGCTCTTTCATTTGCATCCAGAAGTGACTTCAAGCAGGTGTTATGCTGGCTTCCCTACTGGATATGCAACTTGCTAATTACCAGATCTGTCTCAGGACTGTTGGCACTAATTAACACTGCAGTCTAATTTATCAGAAATTTGAAATTCCACTGAACAATTTTTGCTCAGCCTTTTCCACTGTGCACAATGTAACTTTTTAAAATCAGTAGCATGATTAATAGCACTGACTCTGGCAGACTTTGATTGCATTCTATTAAGAAGATTTTACTACTGCTATCCCCCTTTCCTTTAATTTTACTTTCAACAAGCACAGTTTTCCCCCAGACTATAGCATTAAATGCTTTGGATGTATTTCCCAGCAGGAGCACTGCTACTTTTTGCCTGGGCAAGGTCTTACAGGGATCTGAAATGGAACAGGAAGTAGGTACAGGCACTTCCACACCCCACACAAGGTGGGTACTAGTAGCTGTAGACCCCTGGTACTTTGCTTCCACTCCACCCTGCATGCACTTTCAAATTTAGAGAGGTTTCTTAGGGACATGTTGCATGTTATGGGCATTGGCCCATGTGGTACGTAGGACTGAAAGGGTACTCTGTCTAGGGGCACGTGCCCACCAGTGCTTGGGATGACCTCTCCTCTGACCTTCGGCCATTGCAACAGCTGCTGCAGAGAGATCCCCACTGCCCTGCGCTGCATGGGGAGGGGCTCTGAGGCCCTAATCACTGTTTTGGGCCCCCCGCTACAGAAAGGACATGGACAAGCTGGAGAGGCAATGACAATGGTTAGGGGGCTGAGCCATGTGACTTTTAAGGAAAGGCTTTGCTTATTTAGTCTGGAGAAGCGAGGACAGAGAGGATTTAATAGCAGCCTTCAACTACCTGAAGAGGGGATGGAGCTGGACTATTCTCCACTGTGGCAAAGGACAGAACAAGGAACAATGGCCTCAAGCCGCAGCCAGGGAAGTTGAGGTAAGATATTAGGGAAAACGTTCTCACTGGGAGGGTAGTAAAACACTGGAACAAGCTACCCAGAGAGGCTGGGGAATTTCCATCTTTGGAGGTTTTTAGGACCCAGCTAGACAAAGCCTTGCTTTGGATGATCTAATTGGGGCTGGTCCTGCTTTGAGCAGGGGGGTTGGACGAGATGACCTCTTGAGGTCCCTTCCGACCCTCATTTTCTGCAATTCTATGATCTGCGGGCCTGATTTTTCACAGGCGCTGAACCATTCCTCCTACAGACAAGAGGCACAGCTGTCCAGTGCCTCTGGGAACCAGCCTCATGTTACCTGTACTGCTGATGACATTTACCTGCTTAAAACCCTTTTGTTTCCACAAATTCTGAACAGAAGAGACTCAAAATGAAATTCTTGGGTGAACATATTCTCCCTCAAACACTGAAACATTTGCAACTCTATTTTATATCACAGGAAGAGTCTCCTATTTGGAGGGGATAAAAGAACAGGATGCTTTAGGCTGCCTTTTGGCTCTCTGCATCTTCCAAAACCTGCTGCAGAGTAATTAAACAGAAGGGAAAGCATCCTTGCCAGACAGCCTGAAAGCCCATGAAGAGTGATATTAACTGCATCCAAAAGGGAGAGGAGTGGGATTGGATTCACCCAGAGTGATGTTATTTTACCTCTGACTGCTGCACTGGTAAATAAGAATAAATATGAATGCAGGGAGTTTTAACTAAGGTAACTTGCCATGGCCCAGGAGAACACAAGTGTCACCTGCTTTTAAACAATTGTCCTTCCAGATGGATGCTTTTTTGCCTCTCCTTGCAGGTTCACCATAATCCCTAGCCTGCAATTAATTATTTAGGTGCTTTGTTAGCTAGCTGTGTTTTTCACTGCTTAAATTATTCAAATCCAAGCAACTAGGGTATTATCCAAACATGCACCACTGAGGTTTATAGCGAATATATCTTTAAATGATTTCAATACAATTCAATGAGAAAAATCTTTCACCAGCTAGGGGAAACTCAAGTGCTCCTGAATCCTAAGCCAGTGGAAACCTCACCCACCTGAGAAGATTTTTGGAAGAGGTGGGGGTAGGAAAAAACATCCGTCTCCCAAAGGGATTGTCCTTACCTGGAACATTAGATACAGGTGTCTTCCAACCCTTTATGGGCTTGCTCTAGCTTGATGATAAAGTAGCTGAGGGCAAAGTATGGTCCACTACGTAGTTAAGCTATATAACCCAATTTTCAAAGCTTCAAAATACCCTCTATATCCTTTGAAGTCAGTGGGAGCTGCAGGTTCTCTGAACCTCTCAAAACCAGATGCTGGGAGGCTAGAACAAAAGTTGGAAGCCAAGAAGTGGGGGAGTGTTGGAGCTATTGATTAAGTCTGACCTCAGGCAAAGCAAAGATTAACCAGGGCCGTGCTGCCCATTGTACCAAGTGGCTTATGTGTCAGGTATTTGTATTACAGTGACCCCACAGGTTCCCTGTGATCAGAGTCTTTCTAAGCCAGTGAGAGGCACCCAAGAGCTTTGAATCTAAATGGGGAAGATAAGCAAAAGCTGATGGAAGTGCAACCACCCCCATGTCTCACGCCTCCATTCCATACCTGGAGGGACCGTTGCCCAGTATGTGGCACAGAGGGAGATCTCCCTAGTCACGTGCCATTTCCTTCAGCTCAGGACCAGCATACAAGTTAATCACAGGGTTATGTAAATGAGGGAGCACCAGGTCCAGTAGCCAGACCACTAAAAAGTCACCCCTTCTGAATAGCCCATTACTGGAAAGTGAGGCAAATGGGCTAAATTCTGCTTAGCTTGCAAGCTCTTCCAGCCAAAAATGGCCTTTTTTCTAAACTGCATGAAAACCCCTGCCCAATAACTAGCGCTGTGCGAAATGGCTATGTTTCGTTCTAGTTTCAGATTCAGCCATTGCAACAGTGCGGGGAGCGATCTCCATTGCCCTGTGCTGTATGGGGGGCGGGGGCTCTGCTGTGAGCACCCAGAGGCCCTGATCAACACTGCTGCAGCTGGTGAGTGCTGGGCATTTTTACAAAAAAAAAAATTTTAAGTGCCAGGAGGCTGGGGGATGGAGCCGGGCAGGGCAGCCATACAGGTTTCTCTCATGGCTCCTCCAGCTGTGCCTGCCTCCGCTCCGGCGGGGGGAGCCGCGGGAGAAGCCCCCATGGCTGCCCTGCCTGGCCCCAGCCTCTGTGCACTTTACAAGGAGGGCTGCAGGGCTGTATCAGACTCTTCCCAGGGGGCACTCCCGAAACATTTCTGAAATATTTAGGGTGGTTTTGTTTCATTTTCGCGATATTTCAGAGCCTTCCGTTTCATTTCAGATTCGGTGTTTTGGGCCGAAACACCTCCAAAACAAAACAGCTGCCAAAATTTTGCACAGTAACTGCTATTTCACTATAAATCCACCCCCAGCACTGCTCAGTGAGACTTCTTCAACTTCTGTGGGCTTTGAGGACAAAGACAATGAAGTGCTGCTCTTAGACATGCAGTTAGCGGGTGTCTGCTATAGGAACAAAGGCAAGCTGAAGGCACAAAGAGATTCAGCATCACTACCTTCACTCCCACCTGCATGACTATAATAAGCACACTTGGACAAGCCAGCTCGGGACAAGTTGCAACAGCTAGAGCCCTGGGGACTCATTTCCTGGTGTGCATTAGACAGGTACCTTGAAAGCCTGATACAGAGTTTGCATCTCTTAGAAAGTTTGGGTGAGTTTTCAAATTCTCAGTGCCCATCTGCACATCACTAAACCCACATGCTTTTTCCCCCGGCCCCGCTATGCTACTAAGAGGGATTTTATACTTTACAATTACACCTACAACGGGCAAAATTGGGAAAAGCCAGATGGTGCTTCACCAACTGTTGCACAGCTGGCCATACAGAAGGCAGCTGGGGGAGACACCATGCTCATAACAGACAGGGAGCAGAGTGAGGAAATGTATTTTAATTTAACCCCAGGACTTGTTCAAGTCCGCTGGTCCGGACGATCTTCACCCTGGGGTTCTACAGGAACTGGCCGAGCTCATTGCGGGACCCCTGGCGCGGCTCTATGAGCACTCGTGGTGCTC
>NW_017728921.1:11435142-11453178 GCF_001723895.1 Crocodylus porosus
CCCTTCCGACTCTAGCTACTATGAAACTATGAAACTATGAAACCAGCATACAAGTTAATCACAGGGTTATTACAACAACAACAAAAATACAGGAGTTTATAAACGCCTCCCATGCAAGTTGTGAAGCCATCTGCAATGTCAAATCAAAGCACAAACCTAAGGTGACAATTTAAAGCGTAGAAAACATGCCCAAGCAAATAGGAGGATACTGAAGACTAGGAAGTCCTTTGGCTGCAAGACTGTGTGTGCTTAAGGAGAAACATGTTCTTGTGATATGCTATGCCTTGATTTGCAGACATAGGAGTTTCTGATAATCCTCCAAGATCCCAACATTTGGACCATCACTAAAAGAATCTTTGTTACTGATAACGGGCATGGATCTAAGGCTCAGGGCCTGCCAGACTTCTTCAAAGGTTAATGACTGATGGCTGACAAAGAAAAGCATCCACTGAAGCAACGGACAGCAAAACACCAAAGGCAAAATGGGGTGGGGGGCAGTCCTTTTCTGTCAGGCCCTTTCCAAAAATATGCTGCCCTCTCAGGAGCCAGCCTTTGATTTCTTTTTGCCTGGAACATGCAGACCCTTGTTTGTACGTCCTGGGGAGAGAGCAAGCTGCTTCCATCTTCTCTCTCTCAGGCATTTTCCTGCACACCCATGCATCCGAGCCTAAGGCTAAGGTTACCCAGAATTCTTCAGCAGCAGTCAAACACAAAATGGGAAGTGGTGTCTAAATGTCAGGTGTTGCTTTACAGGTACAGCTTTACAGCCAACTTGAAACAGCAGTTTCTTAAAGGGTGATCGACCCCTGCGTTTCACTCAACACCTCTAGCAGCACTTCACTCTTTCACTGGAAATAGAGAAGCAAAGGGAAATGCATTAAGGTCAATCCCTGTTTCCCTCTGCAGAAATGAGAAGCAAATCTTAAAGACTGCTCCTCTAGCTCCGGGTATATACTATGCTCCTGGAGTCTGCGCGTATTAGAATCTCTCTTATTTCCTAAGGTATGATGGCAGCAGGCAGTCTAGAAATACTTACAACAGCTTGCACATCCGCTTATTAACCTTTAATTTTCCCTGACTTTCAGTTCTAAAAGACTCTCTTAAGCCTCTCAGGAGCACTTAGTATCATCTTCAGCACCTGCCCGCCTCGCACTGTTGTTGATGGGTTGAATGATTGGCTGGGAACGGTTGCAGAAAGGACAACAATTTGGTGATTGGAGTCCACAACGGGCTAAGGAATAATAATGTTCTTCCAGCATGACAATACAAACCTAACAATGTCTGGTCTTCATCCGGCATGAAGTTCATGTGTGCGGCAGAGAAGCGTGCTTTCTGATGGAAAGTGAAACTACCTCCAGGGAAGTGGTTACAAATGACCAGAGCTTGTCCATCACACCAGATGAGTGGAGTTTTTGTTTTATCCCGACAGTCCATCTTTTAAATGAAACCATTTTAGCAGCTAAGTAAGCATCATGCAATGCTGCTCTAAAGCTGCTCTATACAGGCTGCTCATATCATCCCAAGGGTTTCACCAGTTAAATGGTGAGAATGGAGATTCCAGGGTGTATATTGAGGAGATTCATCATGTGCAGCAACCTGGCAAATTGTCTGGTTTGTTTGTGCATTTAAACTCCAAACAGGGCTAAAGCAGGACTTTATGCCCATGCGAGAGTGTGCTGACACACTGCATGGGGGGAAATTCCCCGCCCCACCTCGTGTGTACTTGAGCCCTGCAAGAATACACACGCTGAACAAAGATAGGCATGTTCTGGGTCATGGTGGATGAAGACACTAGCCATGGCTTTTTTAATCTATAGCTTATATTTTTAACACTCTATCCTTCCTCAGCTTAGAGGGCTATAAAATCAGATGTATTGGAGCTGCCTTGGAAGGACTTTAGCTAGACACTTCATTATGCGAGGCTAGAAGAATGGATCTACTCCAACAACAGGAGGAATGAATTAGTTCCCTCTGATGCTTGTTCACAGCTTGGAAAAAGCTCTTCCAGAGCAAGCAGCTCACATTGCATTTCAGGAAAACATACAACTATTTCATGTTTTACGCTCATATATTCAAGTAGCCCAATCCTGAGAGGCATTGACTAAATTCAGCTCCCATCATATGTCAGGGTACTGGTTTGGGGCAGTTTTAGCTAAAATAATGTTGGTCAATGCTTGAAAGAGCTTTGCTTTGCTTTGGGTTTTGGTGACGTTACCATTCTATAAACTTTTCAATAAGGGGGGAAAGGGGCAAATGCCATCCTGTGGATGAAAGAGGGCAGTATGGGCCCAAATGTGACTATCAAGTAAACACATAGACCAAGAACTATTCATCACAAAAAACTGCAAACAAATCCCCCTGTGACACGCATCTTCATCTTCCTTATGCAAATGCATGGTTTACTTTAAGCAGATGAACAGTCCCAGGACTTGGCCTATGCTTCAGCAAGACTTGTCCTATGCTTAAAGTTCAGCACGTGTGAAGTGTTTGCAGGCTCAGGGCATCACTGTGCTCTCTGTGGCCATTGATCAGGAACACTAACTTTACAAGACACTAGATGGGCCAGCTTCCTAACTTGTCTAAACTAGCAGATCCACTGACCTCACTGGAACCATAGAAATGAACACTGGATGAGGGTTTGAGATTTTCTGCCCAGAAGACATGAATATCTTTCCCATCTCCTAGCTACTGTAGCAGGACACCAGGATGTACCTGCTCTTTTAAGCGAGCAAGCAACCTGCGAGGCTGCTTGTAGGTGGCAGAGGGGAGCTAATGAGAGACTCACCTGATGGGAAGAGGGCTCGGGCTGAAGCTATATAAGCCCAGAGCCTGCCCCTGTCAGGTAGTCTCTCCTCAACAGCCATGAAGTAAGGAGCTCCTGGCTGCACGGCTCCTGAAAGGACCTGGATGTTGCTGGACAGCTCTGCAGGCCTGGGAACAGAGGTAAGTCCCCTAGATTTCCTAGGCATCAGGGCTGGAAGGGACCTCAGGAGATCATCGAGTCCAGCCCCCTGCCCGAAGGGCAGGAAGTCAGCTGGGGTCATAGGATCCCCAAGCTGAGAAAGACTGGGTTGACAGGCAAGTGCCCTTTGTTCATGCTAAACCCCTAGAGCAGCATTTCTCAACCCATGGGTCATGACCCAAAAGCGGGTTGCAAGAATATTTCAGAGGGTCACAAGCGAGTCCCAGGAAATTGTGCAAAAGCATGGGTTTCCCCTTGCCGGCTAGCAGCAGTCCAACCTGCAAGGGGCTGCTTGGAGTATGGCCAGCACAGCCAGGCAGGGTCACGGGAGCCGGACGAAGGTAAGTGCACGCGGAGCAGGGTTGGAGGGCCAGGGCTTGGGGCCTGTTGGGCTGGGGGGCAGTGTGTGCATGCATGTGTTGAGGAGATGGGTGCGTGGCGGAGGCAGGTGCCTGCTGGTACTGGGGAAAAGGTGGCTGGGTGCCGAGGCTGTGGCAGGGCAGGGGAGACACTGTGGGCTGAGCGCCAGCAGGGCCAGAGGGGTGTGGGTTAGGACAAGCCATCAATCTTTGCAAATGGGTACGAAAAAGGATGAGAACCACTGCCCTAGAGGGCTTGAGGTGCCTGCCAGAGTGCTGAGATGCTTCTTGTTTGAGTTGCACCAGTAGTTTAGTCTTGTGTCCTGCTGGTGCAGGCTTAAGGCCTGTTTAGAGAATCGGTAACCTAGGAGCCCTCAGACTGAGGGTGGGGACCAGTGAGGGGTCCAGGGGCCTAGAAAAAGGCTGAGACCCAAACCGGAAGAACCGAGAGCCCGGAGGAGGGGCTGTGTACAGAATCAGGGGTCCGAGAGCCTGGAGGAAGGGCTGAGATGGGATCAGGCATCCGAGAAGTCAGGGGGACACCGAGCAAGGGACCAGGGGGGCTGAGGGCCAAGGTGGCTGAGTGTATAAATGTTCACATCAGTGAGAGAACATCTGCGAGGCTTGGGATGTGGTGTAGGAGAGGAAAAGGAGCCACACATCAGGCTGAGAAGGACCTATCAGGTCTGAGGGCCTCAGGAGAGATCCTTATTGGGATCGGGGCTCTAAGGTCTGTTGGCAGCATCCCCAAATCAACCTGTAATATTAAGAACAAGTCATGGCAAGCGAGCAATTCAGAGAGAGCGAGTTTGAGCTAGGCAAGAGCCGCAAGGCCACTAGGGGGCATCACAGCCACCCAACACCCTTTGCTGACATAGTACAACCCCTTCTGGCGGGACTCCCTTGCAACACAGATTAGATCAACAGTAGCAGACCACCATCTCCTGCAATCCAGGGATTTAAAATGGGACATTTTGAACCTCCAGGTCAGCTGGAAAATTAGTGTTTGTCACGTAGCCAAATGAAATGAGCTCTTCTAATCAACTGTGTGGAGCAACACCGAGCCAGGTTGTTGTAGTGCAAATCCAGCAGATGTGCAGTGTAATTCAAAGCCACCACTGAACTTCAGAAACTAACTGAGCAAGGCAGCGTCTCAGGAATTTAAAGTGCACAAGAACAAGGAACAGTGGATAGGATTAGGCAGGTAACACAAGCAAACACATTCTCTCAAACACACCCACGTTCATGGCCCCTTCTGACTGCAGAATAAGCACAATTGTAGCCTGTAGTTCAAACAATCATCCAGTATTTGCCTTACACCAGCACAAAGAGACCCTAGCCAATTAGAACTCATTATGCTAGATGTTGTAGGTATGTGTATTATCTATTATGTGTGTAGTAGGAGACAGTCCCAGGCTCCAATGGCTTGCAATGCAAGTGGGGTAAAAAAAAAAAAACATGGCAAAGGAAGGATTATTGTATTCCCATATGCAGATGGGGTGAAAGAAGAGAGATAAAGTGATTTCACTAGATTACATAGGAAGTCCAAGTGTGGGAAAGATGCTGCTGTCTGTTGTATGATCCCACTGACTCCAACGAAGGGGACTCGTGGCTGGATACAGTTCACACAATCCGAAGAAATGATCCAATGGCCTAATTCTGCTCTTGCCTCTATCCATTTCATTCCCTTGGCTTAAACAAAGTATATATAAAAAGATGGAAAACAATGGGTAGGAAATGCTAATAGAGTAAAAGCAAAATGTGGAGCTCACAAAGTAACAGACTGGATCCTCTCAAAAGGAGAACGGGATTTAAAGAATGGCAAAAGCCCCTTAGCTGGTTAATTAAATACCTTGTCTCTTTGTATCTTTGCTCTCACATACATTCAGACTCGCAGCTGCAGGAGATAAACAACACTCCATTTCTTTCAACTGAAGATGACCCAAAAATATAGGTTTCCTATCCGGAGCCTCATTCCTCACTGCTTTTGTTGCTGCAGATCATTGAAAAGGACCCTCGAAGAAAAGAGCTCAGTAGTTAATGGATTTACAGCTTGAGTTTCACCTAAATAAAATACTGCTCGATGTGACAGCCTCAGTTTCTAATGCAACTGAGGAATGTGTTGACTTCCAGTTTTACAAGTCAGAAGAAGAGCTGGAGCGAGGAGCATGTTTTACTATTGGAAGCTTGCATTTTCATTGCACTTGGATGGTGATGTGGATAAGGCACCTGTATAAGCAGGGAAGTGGAAGTAAGAGCCAGCCTCCACCCTAAAATTCTTCTGCTCCTTGCTTGAACGCTCCCACCCCAAAGAAAGTGGGGTGGAGATGGATGAAGCCTGGCTCCTTACGCCGGTGAAATGCAGCAGAAGCAAAGGGGATGGGGTAGGCTGGTGCAGTGGTTCTCAACCTTTCCCATACTGAACATCCCCTTCTACAAGCCAGTAAGGACCCCATTCCCCACAGCAATATGAAGAGGCTGCAGGGGCGATGATGCCCAAGCTGAGGAGTCCCCAAAACTAGCGCATTCCCTCTGAAGCAAGAAGAAAGTGTGTGCACAGTGCCCCCTGCCTCTATTGCTGGGTAAAGCATCACCCAGTGCTGAGAGCTGTGCCTAAAGGAACAAAACCCTGGGTTAGCAGTTTGTACCATGCTGTGGGGTCAGAAAGAGCAAGCAAAATACTCCCTGTATTCAAGGATCACCAAATACAGGTGAAAGAGCAGCAAATCCCAGAGCAGCGGGATGCATCTGCTGAAATGGCCAGCTGTGAAACGCTTCACTCTGAAAACTGTTGACAGGTTTAAACACCACTGCAGCTAGCATCGACTTCAGAGGATCTGGGGCAGGTCACAACTCCCTTAGGGCCTCTGGCCTAGATCTTGAGTTGCAAGTGTTGAGCCTCAGGGCAGGAGGGGGGTGCTGCCAAGGGGTTTGTTACCTCCAGTTGCACATATCCCAGCCCTGAACCGGCTGGGTACTGGGCCAGTCCCTGGGCACAAAACTATAGTAGCCTTCCAATCACTTATTTACACTGACTGCCACTTTCTCCAGAGGGCCATTTCAGTAACCTGGAGCTGCCGGGACTTAAGGAAACCTCCTTCTGCTTGTACTAGTGACTGGGAATGCCCTTATGGCAGCTCTGGGCCACCTGATGGTCACCCAACACAGGGAAAAGGCTTCTATGGCCAAAGATGCTGACTGCATGGCAACTTTGCCCCACTCACCAGTGCAGCACATGGTTGCCGTAAAGCAGAGTAAGATAGGTGGAGGCATCAGAGGATTTCTGTTTGACACAAAAGTCTTTGGGTGTTCAGCCATGAGCTGGGACAGGGGATGATGCTCATCAAGCCATGCTCTGCTCACCTCTCTGCATTTTTATTTTAATTGAGAAGTTGCCTGCAGAAAGCTCTTGCCAACTGCATGGCCATTTCCAAGCTCATTAGCATACATCATGATAATATGACTTTGGCAGAGAAAAAGCCTCCTGATTAACGTGTCTTTACAGGAGCCCTTTCACCTCCCTGGAACATTTTGCTCACAGTGTTAACCATCCATTTGTAGTTTCCCAATAAAAGTTATCAGCTGCGTCAATACTGCCAGCCCCACAGGGACAACCTCTCCAGCCCTTGTTCTAAGTAGCACAGAGGCTTGGAAACTAGGACAAACAGGATTCTTGGCCACACTGAAAGCCTTTTTGCCGTTGACAGCTCAGAGCCTCTTCCCAGGCTCCTGATCCCGTCTCCCTTCTGCACCCACACATGCCCGGCAGCTGTGCACCTATCTTGTTACAGCTCTAAGAGAATGGCTTCAGAAAGCATCAACCATGGGAATATTTCCTGGGCTTGGTTTAGTTACAGTCAGGGTTTCCCCCTCCACATGTGTAACTGTAGACAAGTCTAGTATGTTTTATCAAGCATGGGGGTGAGGTGGAAATAATAGATTATTTTGCCTCTGCTGCTGATGGAGGCAACATGAAACTGCAAAAAAAGTTATCCATATGGCTGTGAATTAACATAAAACAAAACCTAGGCAAGACTGTAAATGCTGAAGACAGTGTTTATACCATTTGTACTGCTCCCTGTGAAACAGAACTGCTAGGCATTCACATACCTGGCAAACATATGCAGACAGATAAATTGGATATACTGCCAATATGGGGAAAGGGCTGTCTCTGTAAGAGGCAAAGACGGCCAAATTAAAGAATAAAGAAGCCATGAGCAATTTATACATGGTGTACTTTGCCCCCCGGGCAGGGTTAGACCCTATTTAGTCTGTCCTGAGTGCACCTCTTCAGCCCTTGCTTACTGCACATGTTCCAGGCGAAACCCTATGGTCCAATCACTCTTAGGCTGAGTCTCTGAGCTGCAGACTCACTGTTACCCAGCTGTGCTAACCCAACCAGCCCAATTATGCTCAACAGTGCAAGTTAAGCAGTTTCACTCTGGAGACCTATGACTAGCAAGATGGTTAAAGCAACCCAAAACATTTCCTTCCAAACAAGTCATTACCTACTCATTATCGTGGCCCAAAGCTCAAAACATAAAAAGCAAAGGGTACAACACAGCAAAGCTCTACAAACATTTCAGCCTGCCCAGGTCCCCTGGGCAATGAGATGCCAATGGCTCCTAATATAGCATCTCACCCCGCTTCCTCTCTCTCTCCTTTCTAACCTGTCATTTCTTTCTCACATTCACCACTGATTTTTGGCCATTCATTTAATCCAAACTGTTTTTACAAGGCTTGAGTCCACTAAAATATAATTATATAATATTTAGAAAGTTCTCTTAGATCCCTGGGATGAGTAAGCCATTGTTATCCAGGAATCACGTGAGGGGTACTATCCAAGCTACTGATCTACAAACTCCTCTCTCCCAAATGTTTCACTCTGCTGGTTTGGTTCCCTTAACGACAGTTTTAATCTTACTCCACTGCAAGTAGCATCTCATAAATGAAGACAAAGACACACGTGCTATACTCAGTCATGACAGGTTCCAGAATATCACCCAGTTACTCCTATATCAAGCCCATGTTTGGTTACAACGTACCTTCCAGAAATGCACGTAGTCTTGATCAGAAGGCTTTAAGAGACAGAAAATCCTCCACTTCCTTTGGAAAAGACTGTTCACCAATCCTGAAACAGATTAGAAAAGACATGAACCTACAGTCAACTTCACACAAAGCACAACACTTTCCACTACTCAGGTAAGCTACTGCACCCATCCATATTCAGTTCGATTGGCCTCTATAGTCAGGCAGCTGTGGCAGGGCACCGGTCATGCCTGCCACTTTAAGGGCCTGGAGCTGGCAGCCACCAGGTGCCTGACGAGGGCGGCCATTTTGGAATCGGGGCTGCCCACATAACCAGGGCAGTTCGGCTCTTAGAGGCTAGGCAACAACCCCGCCTGGCCGGAGGGCTGCTGTTATCATCCAGAGGTAAGGGAGGAGCTGTAGGGGCGGATAGGAGGCTCCTGGCCCTGGGTACAACCTAAAACTGCACCCTGCCAGGAGTGGGTGGCGCGGGAGCAGGGGAGGAAAGGAGCCGCAGATAGCGCACCCTGCCATAGGGGCAGAAATGGGCAGCCTCCCACTACTTAACATCTGTTAATTAATTAGAACATCAAGGCGTGGCAGGCGAGAACGTGGGTGGTTAGCCCAGGAACAGGTGGGCAGGCCCCTTGTTACAGCAGTCCTTCCAGGTTTCACAGGCTCTGTGTTCGAAGGGCAGGTTACACTAGACCTTCCCCATCAACACAGATGATATTTTCACCCTAACAACATCTCTATTATGAACATTTTGAAACATCTCTATACTGAGCAGCTATCTGAAAAGAGAAGAGGGATTTACTGGAGATGTTCAATATTCAAAAAACTTGGAGACACAAAACTGGCATATTTCCTGGACATGTGGGTTCCCCGCCCCCCAGCCATTTCTAGCCTTATCAAAGTATTTTAATTTTTATGGAGGCAGCTTAAACCAATCATTATTTTTATCCTACAAAAACCTTATTTTGTAAATTAAACAAGATTGTGTACCGTCTACAACAATATTTTGTAAAACTAAAAAGCCACAGAAGCTCTACTGAAACAAACCATAATAAAGGAAACACGTTTCTTCATTTACTTCAGAAATTTTTTTGGAGGAAAATAGTTATCATTTGCCAAGCAACTCCAGGATTTAGCTAACTTCCCTGTGATTCAGTTTATTCATCACCTGTTAAACTGGTATTTTACTAATAATCAATGGACCCAAGTGACATAGCTACCATAAGGTTACATGAAGTAATGCTTATAAAGTACTAGGACAATTTCAGTCTTTATAGAAGTGCAGTTAATAACTAACTATTATTATCTATCATTTGTGTTACTATAGTACCTGTGTTCCCCTAGTCATGGCCAAAAAGATGCTCCATGCCCCCAGAAGCTTGAGGCTGGTATAATACCCAAGAGATAGATAGACAAGGAATATAAGGAGACTATTAACAAGCATGATATGCAGGGTTTCTGAAGTGCACCCAGGGCTTCACGACTGCCAGGATTTTATAGGCATCTGGCAGAGGTAAGTTGTGGTAGCATTCGAGTCATGAGCCATGAGTTTCCAGGAAAATGCAGCAAGTAAGGATTTGGGAGGCTGATAACTTTTAATGGCCCAGCTCATTTTTCAGTCGTTATGAGGACAAACTCCCGAACACGAGGGACAGTAGGGGAGAAAGCAGGAAAGCGGGTGTTTGAAAACCTCTAGTACATGGGGAAGGCTGATATCAAGTAGGAGGCAGGAGTCTCTGTTTCAGCAATGAATGGAGATGATGGGTAGGTAGCTGAAGGACTTTGGAAGTAAAAAGCAGCTAATGTATAAAAATGACAGAAATCGAGGAAGCAGTGGAAAGGAAGCAAAGGGAAAACCATGTGGGCCAAGTGACAGGCTAGAAAGATTAACAAGAAGAACTAAATATTGCCGCCCTGTCCTTAGTAGCACCTTCAATCCTCAAGGAACCTGCTGAAATGAGCAGGAAGTCACAGATTAATATGCCACTACACAGCGTACATGATGGTGGCAGAAGCCCACCTTCAATGGAGACGGTTTTGCTTGCTTGTGCCTTGTTTGCCTGTAACTTTATCCCCTTGAACGCGGTGCAGCCGAGGAAGAAGTCACTCGCTCTGCTGTTCAGAGTCCAGTTGACACAACCCACCTCCCGGCACCCAGCCCTTCCTTACTTTCAGTTCATGCACACTTGTGTTTCCCACCTGCTCCCAGGCGGCTTTCGCTCCCTCCGACTTCCCCATGCCGCTCTGAATTTTATATCTCAATCATGTCCTCCCTTAATCTCCTGTCTTCTAATGAATTCAAGCCTAATTTTCCTAACCTCTCCACACAGCTATAAACCCCTGAGACCTTTTATCATACTAGTTACCCTCTTCTGCGCCTTTTCTAATTCCTCAATATGCTTTCTGTAATAAGAACAAACCGCTAGAGGCAAAAGCCTCTTTCCTGGCAAGTGGAAAGAGATTTATTAGAAAGAACAGAAGAATGCTAATACCTCTGCCTTCCCTCTACCTTTTTGTGACAGGCACCAAGTGACACCCATTTGCAGCACGGCTGGCTCCTGAAGAATCAATCCTGTAACGATGACAAAAATGCCGCACTGTGGAAAAGAAGCAACTAATCTATAGGGAGGATTCAGTCTTTATTCCTGATCTTTTCACACCATGTGAAAGATCTTGTGGTCAGCTCTTATTTCAGGTAAGATAGCTGTACAAATCTCATCGGAGCAAGGATTTCCCCCCACACAAGGAACTGGGGCAGACGTGCTTCCCTCAAACTTGTCTCAGGTTTTACCAAGAGGGGGCTTGTTAAGGAGATAAGCATGGAAGCGGGAGTTAGGCGGTGGTACAAACCTTGGGTTTGTTCTCTGCAAAGTCTGAATTTGACTCCAAAAAACATATTTTACCCCATAGCCATTTGATCCTTAACCTCTCTACTGAGTTGGGGTGGGGTTTATTGCTTCCAAATTAATTTTTTTTGGGGGGGAAGGGAGGGAGGGCATGGGGGAGAGGGTGTTTTGTTGTACTTTCTTATTTTAGTATTTTCTTCACAGCAGTTTAGGGCTGGGAGGAACCGCATGAGATCATTGGGTGCAGCCCCCCTGCTCTGGGCAGGAAAGCCTGCTGGGGTCAGATAACCCCACCAAGGTGTGCGTCCGGTCTCCTTTCTTCTGTTTCTATAATTTTACTTTGCTTTGCCTTGTCTTTCAATTGTAAGCCACCCTAAGCCTTTTTTGGCAAGGGCTGCATATAAATCTAACCAGTAAATAGACCCATAAAATGGTTGTGTTGTTGTGGAAGTTTTTCCCCACGCTATGGATAATTAGGCCAGGGAACTCACTGCCACTTGTTCCCCTCAATTCAAAACAGGATAGGACCCGCAGACAGATAACGCGACTATTGGGGATTACACTTGTTAGTGCTAACGACATCCTAGAAGAGATCTTGCATCCCTTCTGACCTTCAAGCCAACCTATATCTATCAGAGATTGGGATAAGATTATGCCACAGCTGCCTCCTGGACACCTTCCTCTGAAGCACTGTCAGGGACAGGATACCAGCATTGATCAGAAACATGCCCCGATCGAGTCTGATGACTCTTGTGATACTGATAAGTGACTCCTTTGCACAAGTACCTCAACAGCAGCCAGATGCCAGGGATCTTGACTGAATTTTTATGCAGTCAGAAACTCCATATTCTATTAAATAATCCTCCAAGACATCCAGTAACTACTTCTTAGCGAGCATTTTATTTCCTCTCTTAAGGTCCAAATCAGAAAATCCAGTGTGTAACCTGTACCTCAAACACATAGCCCTACAGTCTTTAAAATGGGGACAAGAGTCCCCTACCTCGTAGAAGTGCCCCAAGATAATAAAAGCTATTCATGACTGGGAGGCACTAAGGAAGTGCAGTGATAAGGGCTATATAAGCACCTAGGTAGTGGTCATTTGTCAGCCTGCTGTCTGATCTGATATTGAGAGAGATCAAGAAGAAGAGGAGCCCGTGAAAGCAGCAAATGGGACCTGGGTATTGTTAATGTAGGCTGTGGGGGGGGATGCTGTACCCAGCTCCACTGAGGCACATCCAGGAAGCACTCCTGGTTGCTCAGTGCACTGTGTAGCAGCTGCCCTCGAATGCGAGCGAGGCTTATGCCGGGCTCTAATAAATTCTATCAGCAAAGTATATTATAAAAGTGCTGTTTTCACATCTTCCAATAAAACCGTACAACACCTTTAATCGGGGTTTTTTGCTTTTTATTGCCAGAACACTGTTTATGATCACAGGATGTTCTCCGTGGTACTTTTGTGCCTCCATTAGAATACAGTGGGTAGCCGTACGTAGCTTGCAAAACCATGTCTCCCTCTCCACCCAGACCGAGGCTTGCATTACCAAAAACACTTGCATAAACTAAATGGCAGGAGGCCTGAAATAACCCCGTAGAGATGAGAGAGAAACAAAATCCAGGACGACCCCAATTTTTCCTCAATTATGAGAAATGTTCCATCTGTCCCATAAATCTGTAATAGGCTGAAGTGGTATTAAAAGATCCTGAACAGAGAAACTCCGAATCTGGGTTTTGACCTTAACTGTTCCACTTGCATCCATTTCTGTTGCAACAAATTGCCACAGATGGAAATAGAGCAGCATGAAAAGCATTCGTAGCTGCAAATTGCCAGGCTATTCCTGCCTAGCAAATGCTTATGGGGTGGGGCCTAGCAAAGTTATCCTAGTTAGTCATTAGTGCTTTCGGTTCACCCTCCTGTCTAGCTGTGGAGTATTCAGTCTCTAAAAGTGAAGCCAAACCTGCCAAGAACCCTGCATCTTCCACAACACTCTCCTGCTTGTTACTGCTGCAGCAGATCCTTGCCCACTCAGTACAGTATTATGCATTGAGAGAGAGGAAATGAATGGGCTTTGCAGGTAAAACCCCAACCTCTTTCCAGGCCCGACCTCTGTGTCTCCACTCCGGACTGGGCGCAGGGTCCCTTGGCTTTATCACAATCAGAAGATTTATGGATCCATTTGTTTCAGCTCTGAAAATGCCTGACCAAATTCACCTGAACGGTCTCCTCTTATCTGCACTCCGAAGTTGCATGGAGAGCAGAGGAGCAAGCCTGAGATGGCCTGCAGAGATCCTGGAGGAGAATTTGACTGCGACCATGCAACCATGCAGAGCATTTGCTTTATTTCCCCGCCCCCGGTAAAACCCTGGCCTTTCGCTTTCCGTGCAAAGAGCAGTCCCAACAGTGCTTTCAGCAGCTTCATTTGCTGAAGTACGTTCTTTGGTAGTCTGAGAGGACACGAGATGAAACATTGGGGAATCTTTACGGAGTAATTGATTCCATTACATTTCATGAGATTTCTACATTCCACTTAATTTGAGAGGGGATAAAACAAAGATACTGTCTCTTTCGTGAAGCTATGGAGCGAAAAACCAAATGTGCCTTTAACTGAGCAGCAGAAATTAGTCTCTTCTTATTAAATCATACTTAACAAATTACAGTGGTGACACAAGTTAATTGCAGAGTTATCTGGAGAATAGTCGAGTTATCGTGAGTCACTGTGTAATTAGTACTGGACCACAATTTCTAAGAGTTACCAAAATGCCATATGATAAACATGTGTGATAAACTGGCACATGTGCAGTTATCAGCCATCGTTTGTGCGACGGCGGTGCTTAGTGACATACTGGGGATCTTGGGCGAGCTGCTGAACTTCCATACAACCACACAACACAACTGCCTCAGTCTTTGCTGCTGCAGCTATTTCACTTTGTATGAAATATTTGAAATAGGGGCTGCAACCTTGATATCCTACTTCCCAGAGAAGCATCCTGACCACTGGGCTACAGAGTCACACTCTCTCTCTCCCTGTGCGTGTGTCCCCAAATCTTTACATTTTCTGTGCAAAGCAAGACACCTTTTAGAGGACAGATGGAAAGCAGCCCACCCCAAAATACCAAGTTGCACTATAGTTAGTGTATGCTTCTGGGAACTGGAAAAACATGGACTCAAATCGCTTCAGACAGAAGAGGGATTTGAACCTGGACCTCCTATACCTGGGTGAATGCTTTAACGACTGGGGTAGTGAGTGCAGGGGGCGGCAGCAGCACCTCTTCCTCTGCCGCGTGACTCTTACAGCTTTCCAGGATGTCTTTTAGATATTTCTGCAGTTTCAAGACAGCTAAATAAATAAATAAATAAATACAAAAAAATAAAATAAAATCACACTTTTCAGTGAATAATCTATTTCACCAGAAAAATGTGGCTAGCTCTCACTGTGATTTAGCAGCAGGCATAGGAGACACTGTGCTTCCTTAACCTCGATAAGCCTTTAATTCAGGAACTTATTAGTTATGAATTAACAATAAACAGGTAGCGGCGAGTCTCAGAAAGGAACTGGAAGGGCTAGGCCTGCCCTGCCCGCAGGAATTAAGTGTTGGGGGCAGACAGGAAATGCAGCGACCAAACTATTTTCCACATACAATTCACTACAGGCAGAAATTTGAAAAGTGGAGAGGGGTAGGAGGCTTGCAAGTGCATTCGGGTGACCGCGCTATGTATCGCAGGACTATGGCAGTCAGGGGATTCTCAGAAGGGTTAGAGGAACAAGGCGTGGTGATCAGCAAAAAAACAGCATGGGAGGCAGAGAAGAGCAGAGCTACGTGAGCTGCGGCAAAGACAAGCTAGACGGAGGAACCGTGTTGAATGTAGCTCCTTCACGTGCGCGGCACAGGAATGCTCCAAAGGGAGACACAAGAATTTCAATGTCTTTAGCCTATTGATTCGAGTTCCCTTTCATCTCTCCTTGTTTGTCAACTGCTTTAAAAAGTCACTCTGACATTTGTGGATCCTTACATCTGTACGCAGCCAAAGCCCACGAGGCCACTTACCCTCTTCTTCCATCTTGCCTCCCGTAGACTGTGGCCACTGCCCATCACCTTCTGACAAACCCTGGGAACTCTTCATCCTGCTACAAGGCTTTCCAACCTCTTTTAAGTTCAAAACCCTCCCTGGCTCTCCCAGACACATCCCATCACAACTTTGGTGCTATCCAAAGCTGTACATGGTAGCCAGTAGACCCCGATAGAAGAGACCTAGCACTGACATGCCTTAGAGAGCTCAGTTTGCTTCTAACCAGCAAAGCGCCAAGCATGGACCATCAGATATAAATGCTAAAACCCTGCCATTTTCACCAACAGCATCACCCAAACACACATGCAGATAATCTCTGCTGATGTGATAGGGGAAGTAGCGTAGAAAAGTAAGAATCCAGAGACCCAGTAAGCCACAATTCTGAGACCCAGAACAAAGACAAGGGCTGATACCTAGCACAATGAGCAGCAAGACTACAGGATTGTCAAAGATCTGACAGTTCCAGGTCTAGGGAGTGGGAAAACAATGGCTTGAATTAAGACTTGCAGGGCTTCTCTAAACTTGACCCCTGTTTCAAAGAAGACGACAAAACGCACTAATATGCCCAGCCAATGAAAAGGGTTTGGATTACCAACCGTAGGCCACAGTAATGGATAAAAGGATCTCTTACCCTCTTGATGGCATCCTTCTAACCCACAAACTTTATACTGATCTGTATTCAATTTTCACTGACAAAGGTGCAGAACTGGAAGCAACAAGTATTCATACAATGGGGAAGGGAAAATTTTAGCCAAGGTCAACTGGACAGATTTCTGTTTTTACCAGAAACACCATGGGGTATCTAATCCCAGGTCAGAACAGGCATGCGGCCTCGTGATATCATCTTTGTGCTTTTTGCCTACTATTTCTCATTGGAGATAATTACTGCTGTTCGTAGTCTTGTACTGGCATGGGAGTGTTAGCTGTCACTGAAAGATTTAATTCCGTTTTTGGCAACAACCCACAGAGCATTTTGCGGTACTACCTCATTAAGGTGCTTTACAGGGAATCAGTCCTACATTGTAATTGCATTTTGCTTTTGAAGAAGACCCATTTCTGTAAAAGTTCAGGCTGAACATCTGCCAAGCCAAATTTTGCTGTTTGGTTCTTTTGTTTTTCAGCTTTGAACCATCCCCAAGTACCTTACTTACATCTTGACATTTACAGGATCTATAGACATTGTGTTCAGTACCTCTTGGCAGAAACACTGCATTATTCACTGTGCCAGATATCACTTTTGGTGATAGCTCAGAGCAAGGGGAAATGCTCATGCCAGGCAGCGTGACCTGCCCATAGAGAAGAACGATGTATTTCCCATGTATTCATTAGACAATACATGAAATACATTGCACATGCATTAAAAGAGAACAGTCACTTATGCAGAAAACAAGGCCTTAAGTTTAGACCTCGTATGCAGGGAGCCCTCAGAGGCATGAATTAAAAAAACAACTAGCTTCTTCCTGAGCGAGTTCATTTGGCAGAGATACTTTTTTGCTTGTGTTCCTCACCTCACTGAAGCCTATGGACCCCTCTCACTAACGTTGTCTTTGTACATGTCAGAGGCAACTGGCTGGTAGTAGAGAATCCGTGGAGGATACTTCTTCAAATAAAAATCTGAGTTGTAAGTGACAATTGGGAAGCTGACTATGGACACTGATATAGGCACTTCCATGCAATGACAAGTTCAGTTTTTGCCATGTACTTCAAGGGTAAAACTACTCAGATAGATGTGCTGTGCTGGCCCCTATGGCTATGTCCACATGAGCATGACCATGCAGTATGTACAGCAAGTCAGGCAAGTGTGCCACTCTCACATGCCACACATTCATCTGTTCTCCATGCTGCAAGGTAGGAGTGTGGGGCAGGGAACTGGGGGCTTGATCCTGGGAGAGCCTAGGATAAAGGTAAAAAAAATCAGAGCAGTGCATGCAGGGCCAGAGCGTCCTAGCTAAAATCAGAGCAGCCTGGCCAGCCAGAGCTACACTCTGGCTGCCAGCCAGGCTCCGAGTAGCAGGACCGCTGCTGCTGCAGCTCCAGGAGGCCCCCAGGACCCCAAGTAAGGCTGCTGGGGCCATCCCAGTGCTGGCCCCAGACTGCACCACCAGAGGGTGTGTTGTGCAGGCGTTCCCCAGGGACAAGGTATGCCACTGCTTCTTGTCCCTGGGGAAGGAAACGTCCATGCTCATGTGGACGTGGCCTATGAGCACAAAGTCTGCCCAATGGCTTGTGTTGGCTTGAGTTGCCCCAAGCGTCTTTGCTACCTGGCATACACACTCTAAATGCAAGAAGCCACACCATGTAATCAATCAACTACCTGAAGAGAAGTCAATCATCATGGTGCCCTGTGACCAGTGGGGTCCCCCAAGGCTCTGTCCTTGGACCCATGTTGTTCAACATCTTCATTAATGATGTGAACATTGGAGTCAGAAGCGGACTGGCCAAGTTTGCTTATGACACCAACATTTGGGGCAAAGCATCCACACCTGAAGGCAGGAGGGCGATCCAGGCTGACCTGGAGAGGCTCAGCAAATGGGCGGATGAGAACCTGATAGTGTTTAACACTGAAAACTGCAAGGTTCTCCATCTTGGGAAGAAAAACCTGCAGCATCCTTACAGGCTCGGCAATGCTACTGTGGCTAGCACTACGGAAGAAAGAGACTTGGGGGTCATCATTGACCACAAGATGAACATGAGCCTGCAATGCGATGCTGCGGCTAGTAAAGTGACCTAAACACTGGCTTGCATCCATAGATGCTTCTC
>NW_017728921.1:11453372-11505595 GCF_001723895.1 Crocodylus porosus
TCAGGGGTGACCACCAGGATCTGGGGGAACATTTGTTCACAAGAGCGCCCCAAGGGATGACGAAGTCAAACAGTTATAAACTCCTGCAAGACCGCTTCAGGCTGGAGACATAAGGAAGAATTTCTTTACTGTCTGAGCCCCCAAGGTCTGGAATAGCCTGCCATCGGAGGGGGTTCAAGCATCTACATTGGACACCTTCAAGAGTTAATTGGATGTTTATCTTGCTGGGATCCTGTGACCCCAGCTGACTTCCTGCCCTTTGTGCGGGGGGCTGGACTCTATGATCTTCCGAGGTCCCTTCCAGCCCTAATGTCTATGACATCTATGAAGAAATGGGCTGCACTGTTCTCAGGTGACGGCAGGTGACAGAACAAGGAGCGATGGTCTCAAGTTGCAGAAAGAGAAATTTAGGTTGGATACTAGGAAAACCTCTCTCACTGGGAGGGTAGTAAAACCCTGGAACAGGTTACCCGGAGGGGTGGTGGAATCTCCATCCTTGGAGGTTTTTAAGACCAAACTAAACAAAGCCTTGGCGGAGATGATCTAGTTGGCGCTGGTCCTGCTTTGAGCAGGGGGTTGGACTAAACGACCTCCTGAGGTTCCTTTCAAACCTAATTTTCTATGATTCTATGCCCAAAGCTGCCCTGCTTCAGCTTGTGCCAACAGCTTCCCATGGAGCCCCAGGTAGATTCTGGGGTTTGTTCTAGTCATTCATTGCCAAGCTCCTGGCATAGATAGGCCAAGCTCCAGTTTATCCTAAATGAAACCAGGGAAAGCTGCACAAGTAGAAAATTTACAATTTAGAGGTAAGCACAGCTTTAAGGGGGGCTGGAAAACAACAGCTGGATGGTAGATCTCTATGTCAGATTAGTGTCTCTGGGGAAGATGGCATTGGAAGAGCCCTCTGCCCTTCTCAGCTGGTAGGTTCTTGCCACTCACAAATGTCAGACAGGGAACCTACACAGGTCAATACAATGCACAATTTCTTGTACAACCAGGAATGTACCTAGCCTGCATCTTCAGGAATATCCTTAATTTTTGTTGCTGCTAGTGTATGAGAGAATTAAAACAGGGAGATCCTTACTCTCCTCTTTGATCCCCAACGTTGTTTGCAGACACGTTGCAATTTACTCTATCTAGACAATTAAACCTACATTTTTCAGCAGCACTTTCCAGTTCTGTTGAACTTACAGAATAACACCAGTGCAACTGATTTTCTGAGAGGTTTAAAAACACCTCCTGTTTTTTATAACAGTAGCCACTCAGGTCAGCAAACACTGACAAGAGCCATATGATGGGGGTACCTTCATAAACTGGACCCATGTCAGGTGATGGAGATCAGGAAATAAGCTTCATTCATCTTCCAGCATCCCTGTGCATTACACCTTTGCTGTAGCCTATATGTAGGTTATTTCCTGTCTGGCAGTGAGAAAACACTCAGTAGCCTCCCATTTCTGAAAATATACCATCCCTTCCCTTGGGATAACAGCCTTCAAAACATAAGAATTTCTGTCAATTTTAAAAGATTAAATTTTCAACCTAAACTATATGACAGCACTCCTTGAAATGTTTTTGACAATATATTTTGAAAATGGATACTGGCCGTTTGTCATGATAGTTAAATATCATACAACAAATCAATGAATTCAACTTCACCAAGAAAATAGGATTTTCTTTCTTTAACTCTGATTGCTAAGTATGCAAATGAAATGATCTGTGCTTTGTTGTGGATTTTAAATGGCACCTTCTCAATTGCACTGCTCTGTTTATCTTGAAGAAGTTAGTAACTAAACAGTATGCCCCAATTCTATAGGCGAGGACATCACAGAGGAGCTAAAGATCCATTTAGGTTTTATCTACCACCATGGAACAGCATTTTTCACTCCTATTCAATATATGTCATCCATTAAATCTGCTTAGGAAGTTAGTCCACCAGTTCATCTACACTCCATCTGGTTTCATAGACTGCTGTGTTCCCTCGGTACCTAGTAAAGCTCAGGGAACTGAGCAGTGAATGGACTGTGTTGCTTTAAACAGTGCAGAAAAAAACCCCAAATAACAATAAGTTACGTGCATTTAAGTTTACCCTCTGCAGTGTAATGTAAAGGAAAAGAAAAAGGGGCGAGTAGGTTTATGATGCAGGGCTTGAAATGTTGCATTTGTAGTCCTTTTACTATACCGGCTCAAAGACACTTTATTGTTGCCTTTAAAGAGGAATTATAATACCCTTAAGTACCACTGTCAGTGCAGATCACTGAGACTCCTCTCTCAGCATTTGGCCCTTTATTCAATAGGGCTATGCTAACCAGGCAATCGGGGGACATGCCACCTACAGTGTAATGAACAGACTATACTGTCGTTTCATTATGGAGCACAGAGGAAGGTGTTTTGACAAATGATGGCAGACTGCATTGATGGCTGCTTTGATGGAAGCCTGTCTTGGTAAATGAAGTATCTTTCTGTACAGCGAAAATAATGAGATCCCTAGTGTAGGCCCAGCTATTTTTAAGAAACTATTTCCTTTCTACACCAGGGTTATCAGGCAACTCACGCCAACCCTTTCGAATATGGCTTGGGGTGAAATGAATAGATGGAAATGTGTGGTGGCCTGCTTTCAGTATTATGAATAATGATTTGTATTAGGCTGAGGAGCCAAATTGGAGGGTTGAATTGCTCTTAACACTCATCTGTGAATTTTACTTTTTGATCAGCAAATTCTTTACTGACAGCGCACAGACATTGCCCCACATTACTCCTTCTGCACAGTCAGTCTGACACACAAGATCTGTCCCCTTGGCTGCTTCTCTGTCAATATTCAGATGCAATCTGATCCTTTGGGTCTAGGAGACCGCCCGGTCCTGACCCACACCTCAAACCTGGGTTCTTTCAAGAAGCCTTCACTTTGTTCACTAAGTTATAAACTGCTCCCTCAGACTCCCAGTGTCCTGCCCCCATGCCAGTCCTTCTGCTCTGTACCCAAAGATCCAAGCAGTTCCTTCTCCCAAGCCTGACGACACCCACAGTCCATCTCAGGCTATCCCCATCCTAGACCCTCCTCACTTCTCCAATAACCTTTTCAAGGAAGGAACTGGCAGCTCTTCCCTTTCAAGAGTTTCTGTAAAGAGATTCCCAAGCCAGTCCTGCTTCCGCACAGGCCTATCCTAAGGGGAGCAACAGGTCCTGCATTCATTTTCTCCATGGTACTGGGTAGTGTTGTGTCTTTCCTGAGAGCATCTCATAGAAATTGTACCGCTGAACAAGCGAGCACCCCAGCTGGCATCCTGAAATGAAGGCCCATGTTAGAGGTTCAACCGCAAGTAAAAGTCCTAAAAACTAAAGCGCTCTTAACCAAATGGGGAGTGGGGGGAAGAAATGACAAGCACCGCAGGCTACGTCAAATTTACCTAGGCCCCAGAGGAGGAATATTCAAACTGTAACCATTCAGGAAAACGGTCACAATAAACCGTTAGGAAAAAAAAGTCTCCATTCAGAGGAAAAAAATGCTTCAAAATCAGTAGGAGAGCGAAAAATAAGCATAGCAATCTTAAATAACGGTGTGAAGGAAACAATTTCCAGTGATAGCGCATTACTGACTAAATCACTACAATTAATAAATACTACTAAAGTTAAAGCAAAAAATAGAAAAAACAAACACTGAATAATTCTCCCTACATTTTCAAAGAGATGAAATGGGCGTTATTCCTTGCTTTATGTCTAATAATGACACTGCACATACACACACGCATGGCGCCAATATACATGCCCGATGTCTGCTCCAATGCCTGCTAATTAGCATATGTTGGAGCACACTCAATTAATCGAGTCTGCGGGAGCACTAATTAGCAGGGTCCAGCAGCTTCCACATCACATGTATTCAGCATCCCCACATTTCAAAACAGTGGTGAGAGCACTTTAAAGCTCGTTTGATGAGCTTTAGTTAAAGATGCTGAATACACATGACGCTGCAGGCGCTTTAATCAGAGTGGCTCTCAGAGCTGCTCTAATTAAAGCACCCTTCCCCATCCCCATGCGTAAGGAGGGTAAAGATGTGTAAAGACGACCACACACTCTCATCTGGTGAAAGTCAGCATAGCACCAACACGAGAAAGGAAACAACAGAATGGAGAATCTGACCCTTAAATCTAAAAGGAAATGGTCCTTTCCTTTCCTCCGTGCATCATTCATGAACCTGTCCTGACTTATGCAAATATATCCATTATTTGTGAGTATTTGCCAAACAGTTTGGCTGAGTCATTTTCAGACTCTGGGTGGCTCACTAGACCGCTCACCGCCACAGTTCACAGTTTAAGGTGTGTAATTCAGTCACAGTTTTTAACTTCTGCTCCCTGATTGAACACCAGGAACCTTTTAACAGGCAGTAGAAGAGCAGCACTGCAGCCAGTAACAAACAGCAGGTGGGCTTCAAGGGTAACGTGCTATAATTCTGGGAATCACAAAATATTCCTCTGGATAATCAAGATTGTCCAAATACCCATAAAAAGCGAACAAATGCTAGCAAGTCCAAGTTAAGTAATTTATATGGGAATGTGATGGATTCACTCATATCTTTAAAATCAAAATTGGTTGGATGGGTCTCTAAAAGATTTGCTTTCATTCTTCCAGAAGCTACAGACTGAATGCATAGAGTTTGAGTACGTTCCCTGCATTATGTAGGAGGTCAGATTAGATTATCACAGTGGTCCTTTTCCAGCCTGATGACTATGAATCCAGTAATCTTTTATTTTTATTATTTAACCCTTATTAGACCTCCAAACTGTCTGGCATAAGAGGTATATTCCTTGTTTAAGAGATTAACCCTCTTTTGACCCCATAGAGAACTGTGAGTTTGCTCAATGAGCTTTTCCTTTTAGGCTGAAAACCTGCTCAGAGGGCCCCTTAAGCTGATCCTTGCAGGTCAACTTTGTTTTAGTCTTCCCCTCACCAGGAGCCCAATTATTGTCACTCCTTCTGATGTTAACACTTGCACTTCCAGGTTCCCAGCAAACCAGAAAGCAGTGGGAAATGCAATTTTTCTTTTTATTTACCCCAGTCCTAAATAGAAATCCTAAATCTACTTCCCACTCTGACTCGAACCAAATCCCAGAGCAGCAAGGAAACCATCTTGCTGTTCACACCATGCTCCCTATTCACAATTTTGGATAAGTCAGAAGTAGCCACCCTGCAGCCTTTGACTCTTCCCGAGTGTCAAAACTTGCTCAGGCGGTCAGAAAAAGGAGATGGGGAGCAACAGGCAACACCTACTGCAAAAAATGATAATAATGACCTCCCATTCAACACTTGTGCCCTGTACTGAGCAGCTACCGAAACAGCTCTAGAAGATTCCTGTTCTGGCGGGATCTTTCCACCAAAATTCAGCTTCAGGCAAATTTCAGTGTAAGCAAGCCCTAGCAAAGTTGTAAGCAGATTTATACAGGGCTGCTAAAGGGAAAGTACTGTATTGGGCAAGCTTTACTGTAGGTATCAATAGCATTAAATTACTAAAACAACTGATCGCCACATGAGGAAGTTTGTTCTTTATGAGGACAGCTTTCCAAGAGGGCTCTGGGACCCGTTCAAAATCCTGGGTGCACCACTGATCCTCCCACCGGCTCAGTGTCAGCCTTGACCTGGATAGAGAAAAGCAGCAAGTCCCAATTCACTCAACAAATCTCTGGTCAGTGGGAAGTCATGATCACCTACATTTCCGTCAAACCGCCATCTGTCCCTCCATTTTCCCTGGGTGTGTGATCCCTGTTTTCTACATCACAAAACAGAGGCATGGGTCAGTAAATGCCTCCTGTATCTATCCGGCTTCTTTTATCCAGATAAGATTCCTCCCTCCCCCTCCCCATCCAAACCACTGAAGTTTGACAGATCCCAACCCACACAGTGGGCAGGCTGGGATTTACCTGAAGTGCAACGGTAACTCAGGCATGTCGAGGAATATCCACAGGATGTTAAACAGTATTGACAGCTGAAAGTCTCTCTGCCTGTTGTCTCAGACTCTTTGCACAGACATCTCTCAGAATTTGAACTACCTGACAGACAGAGAATAGCAACTGACTGCAAAATATCCCCGCATTGCAGATTAGAGGCTTTGACAAATCCGCTTGGATGGCCTTGAATTAGACTGAACTGACTCCTCTATGATCTTGTCTTCAAGACATTTTGGCTTCTTTTTCCTGCAATACACCTGGAAAGAAGAGTCAAAGAGATTCCCAGGAGCCCTGGCTGGTTTAGAGGACTGGCAATGTGATTAAGCACTTGTCTCTAACAGGGCCTCAGTCCCACGCTACGCCCTATGCTGCGAGTGATGATCAGTGGTTTCTTGATTATCTGAGGGAGAACCTTTGATTGCCATTCAGGTCCTTACTCTAAGTCCACTCACCGACAGCCAGTGATCCCCACTGATGCCAGTGGGCTTTAAATCATACGCAAATTGCTTAGCATAAGTGAAATGAATTGGTGATTAAGAGAAACTCCCAACAGTTAGGTGCCCACATCACAAGCCACCGTAACAGCTGGTGCTAATCAACTCCTTTGCAGACACTCTCAGCAGTGATCCCACAGCCTCATTATACAGGGAAACGAACTACCTGTTCATTCCCGGATGCTGTTTGCAGATGTTGGGGTTGGAAGGGACCTCAGCAGATCATTAAGTCCAACCCCTGCCCCAGGCAGGCAAGAGCGCTGAGGTCAGACGACCCCAGCCAGGTGCTTGTCCAGTCTCCTCTTAAAGACCCCCAAGGTAGGGGAGAGCACCACCTCCCTCGGAAGCCCGTTCCAGATCCTGGCAGCCCGTACCGTAGAGAAGTTCTTCCTGATGTCTAACCTGAATCTGCTCTCTATCAGTTTGTGGCCATTATTTCTAGTTACTCCAAGGGGTGCCCTGGTGAACAGAGTAACTCCTATCCCTTGCTGTCCCCCGCGATGAATTTGTAGATGGCCACAAGATCACCTCTCAGCCCTCTCTTGTGGAGGCTGTAGAGATTTAGGTCCCTCAGTCTCTCCTCATAGGGCCTTACCTGTGGGCCCCTAACCATACAAGTGGCCTCCTCTGGACCCTCTCAGGGTTATCGACGTCCCTCTTGAAGTGTGGCACCCAGAACTGGATGCAGTACTCCAGCTGTGGCCTCACCAGTGGCACACAGAGGGGAAGTATCACCTCCCGGGACCTTGTTGTGATGCACCTGCTAATACATGATAAAATGCGGTTAGCTTTACTGATCACTTCATCCCATTGACAACTCATGTTCATGTTGGAGTCAACTATGACTCCAAGATCCTTTTCTGCTACAGTGCTGTTGAGAGGGTCACCCCCCAGCCTGTAAGTGGGTTGGCGATGCCTTCTCCCTAGGTGCAGCACTTTGCCTTTGTCCCTGTTGAATTGCATCCTATTCTGTGCTGCCTACTTCTCCAAGCTGTCCAGATCCTCCTGGATTCATTCCCTGCCCACTAGTGTGTTTACTTTAGGCCATGATTTGGTGTCATGTGCAAATTTGGACAGAGTGCTCATGACGCCCTCCTCCAAATTCCTTTGAGTCAGTGCTGAGGTGCACACTTGGTGCCACAGAGAAGACTGCCATGACTCTGCAGATGGTGTTCCTTTCTTGTGCGTAGATGCTGTTTACTGCTGTCAATCCAGCATCTTCCACCAACCTCAAACCTGCAGAAACCTGCACTTTCTTCTTCAAAGAGCACTTCAAGGATGCCTGCAATCAGGAAATTCAAAAACCCAACCACTCCGCTCATTCATAGGAACATAGGGCTGAAAGGGGGTCTCTTGACCCATCAAGTCCAGTCCCAGTCAAGGGAACACAAGAGGAATTCCACACGCTAGTGCCATCATTAAGAACCTGCAGACTCAGGTAGTGTGCGCTTTAAATACAAACGCAAGGCGATATTTTTATCTCGGTAGCACTTTCTATCCAAGGGCCTCAAAAAGTGTTATATGAACCACCTAGTGCTGGGCAGATGTTCGAGGGGCAGGGGAAGACAAGATGCGAGAAGTATTTTCGACTCATTGCCTATGTATGGAGCTTTCATGCTGTGTTCAGGCCTAGAGATGCCAGCGCCATCGGTGGAACAAGACACGCCCGCAGGGGCACAAGAGGAGGGCAGTAATAGTTTTGATGCAGCTGGTTTCTATTGGAAAACCTTCAGCTCTAAAACACTGTTCTGATGTCCAGTTTAGCAGAGAGCTACCCTAGGATTTCACGGTACCAGACTATGCAACATCTTAAAAACATTTGCCTAAAACCCAAATGCCACTGATCTTAGCTTTCAGCAGTGCTTCCAGCTTTCTGCTTTGTTAGAACAGTTTATTCATAGCAGTTGCCAAGCTTCAGTGTTCCAGGGGGAGGGAAAAGACGAAAAAGAAACAAGGGAAGAACAGCCTTTTGATGATAAAATATTGCATTAGGTGAACAGCTCTGTTAATCAAAATGTAGGATGCTGATTCATGGTAGCAGCGGTGAGATAGCTGGCCAGCATGAACATTAAAAGGACAAGTAGTGTCATTAAATAGCAGTGTTATCACCTGATGTATGTACATTTTAGCTCCTGGCAAATGAATCCCAATATCCCATAGTCTATGAAAATGAATGAGGTAGCAGGACAGATTGGAGGTTTATGAAGGGCAGGGAATTATTTTCAAGGGTACATTGTCTAGTCTAAGATGGGCCAAACCAGAACACCTTGAAGGAGCGCTCACACTGTTGGGCTTGGACACCGCCTTTTAAAAGGTAAGGAACATCTGCAGGAGAAAGCGCTGCTCGTAAAAGGAAAGTTGTGATTAATGCCACTGTAGCCTTGTACATCAGCAGTGCATGCGGTGCACAAATGATTGCTATTTATTATCTGTATTATGAGAGTACATGGAGGCCGCAAATGGTACTGTGGACCCCTTGGACCAGACCCAGGACCCTGGGTGAAGAGCTTGCAATCTAAAAGAGAAGATTTGTTAGGAAGAAAGTATTAATATACCAATTTTAAAGATGAGGAAGTCAAGTGACCTCTCTCAGGAGTCTGTGGCGCAACTAATATCTGATCAACAGACGATAGACAATGATATATAAACACAACTGAGCAAATCTGTACGTACCAGAATTACAACAAGCAGAATTCTGCATGGAAGCTTTGTAGCTAACTCTGTAGCTCGAAATAAGGGAGCAGTAACCAAATTTGGAATCAACAGGCGGGTCCCCTCCCTACTCCAAAACTTTTCTTGTTTGATTCTTCGGTTAGGCGGAGATCTAGTCCAGGCATCTTAACGGAGTACAAGGACAGCTTCCACAAAGTATGGTGGTAGTGCAGAGGAACAAAAGTTCATGGACATCCGGCTTCAAATGACATGTTTTTACTCAGGGTGACCAGTCACTCAGAGAAATATTTCACTTCAATGGTCCTGGAGCCTTTAGGTTTTTAGTTTTGGAAAAGCCAACATTTCACAGGGAAAATATAATCTCAGAAGCTTCAGACTAGTTCTTGTCACTAGCTCTGATTTACCATGACAGATCCCAGTGCAAGAAAGACATCACAATAATCTTTCCAGTTGTTAAAAGTTTGTTTCATTTTTAAGCCCTTAAACTTCCCACAAAGGAAAACGAACAACCTTATTCCCTAGGCCCACCAGTAATTCTGGCACTCCCAAGAGGCAAATTCTTCCCAGGATTACAAAGCCTGGGTAACATTTAAAGACTTCTTTGCCTGTTCTTCTTGCAGAGACAATTCCTTATGTGGCTGGGATGGAGACTGCAAAAGCTATTCATCTTCATTTGCAGACATTTTGTTGTCTTAAATTTCCCTTTGTTTTTTAAGAGGGTGGCAAAGTGAATAATAGCATAGATACAAACATTTACACTTGTACAAATTCTCCTAGGCATTGGATCCCTAGGATCTAATTCACATGTGCCTTACACTTTCCGTCATCTGATGCCCAAGTAAAAATGGCCATGCTAATCTGCACAGGATTATTCAAAGAAACAAATATCAGGCCCACTATAGCGACAAACTGGTCTCACCCAAATCAATGGCAAAAGTCCCATCGACTTTAATGGTACAGGATCTATCCTAAAATGATTCTGTCATCATCCATCCTTAGGTCATGTCAAGATTTAGTGCTGCAAGCTACACAACCTCTTCAACTAATGTTGATTTTAGTGGAATGGGAGTGGGTCCCGTGCTCTGGCTGGCCCAAGGATATTGCCTATCACCTTACAAATACCTAGTTCAGCCCTAGCTTTGCATTCCTTCATTTGTACTAGTTAGGAGCTGAACCCATTTCAAAAAGTTATCGATTATTAGCATTAGGCATTTAAGTGCCAGAATACCACCCTATCCCCCAAAAGTAGAGCAATGCACAGTTCTCAGACGGAAGACCACCTTGCTGTATAACAATACACACGAGTGAGTGACTAAAAACATTTTCAGCTAGCAACACTCATGTGGGTTGTTTCTTTGTGAGGAGATGGATCCACCACTACTCATGCACTTCTTTATTTAATGTCTCAATGCCAAATAATAGCTAATGGAAGCAATGATTGAATACTGACATGCATATTTTTCCAATCCACTTCTCCTTTGGCAATAATGCCCGACCAAGATTGATGACGCTAATACCAAAGCAAATGGTTTGTTTGCTTTTTCCATAGGATTCATTTTTCAGAATAGCCTCAGTTTTTCCTTTATTTGTTTTCATTTTGTTTCCCCAGGAACAGAGATAGGATAGATGGAGAAATTCTGATCAGTAAGGAGTTCATGGTACTTGTGTGTCTGCTGCTATCCCAGGTCCCTGGAGACAAGGGCCTGATTCACCACTGGTTTATTCACTGCTAAACAGCTATTAGATCAGAATGATAGTAACAGTGGGTAAGTGGCCACATGAACTTCAAGGTGGGGGACATCTGAGCTCAGAGAAAACCATGATGTGCAAAGTTACACAAGGAACCATTTCACAGCAGGAAGCAAGGACAAGACTTTGTGCTGGAGGTCTCACTCAAGGAGGCAGATGGCTGATTTCATGAGCAAATCCCAGGGCCAGCCACCACTTTCACAGACTGAGCATGGTAGGGGCCCCCCATTTCTCTCATTGGCTGAGGGACCCGCTGGTCCCACCCCTCACCGTTGATTGGCTGTGAGGCTGTATGTCATGAAGCCCTGCCCCTTGTCGCGGACTGGTGCCTGTGGCAGGGCACAAGTGGTGCCTGCCACTTCAAGAGGACCTATCGGGCTGCAGAGCAGCTGGCAGGTGGGCTCAGGCCCAATCAGATGGTCACCTGATGGCTAGGAGGCCACCTGATTGGAAGAGAGCTGGGCAGTTGCGGTATAAGCCCAGACACAGGGAGCAGGGCTGGCAGTTGCAACTGGGGAGCCAAAGGATTAACATTACCCAGCCTGAGGACTGCTGATCTGGAAACACCTGGAGGTTAGGGGAGGAACTATGGGGATGGAGGAGGTTCCTGTTGGTCCTGGGTAAGACCTGAAACTGCACCCTGCTAGGGTTGGATGGTACAGCGGGGAAATGCCACGCCTGTACCTCCCCAGTGAAAGCCACGGATGGGGCACTGGAAAGACTCAGCCCCTGCTGCCTTGTGGGTACCCTGTGGAAGGGATAGACTAAGGGAGCACACCTGGACAGAAAAACATAGGGTCCAGGTCCACTAAGGGCAGTTTGAGGTGGGGTCCAAGCCCATGGAGTGGAGCCTGAGACAAGGGCCAAGGCTCAAAGTGGGGCCTGAGGCCCAAGGGGTATAAGGCCCAGGAGCCCAGTGAGTGACAGAAAAGTGTCCCAGTGAGGGACAGAATAGAGTAGCCTAGAGAAGGGGCCAGGAGGCCAAGGTCCACAGAATGGGGTCTGAGGCCAAGTCTGGACCATAGGCCAAGTGCAGCCCAGCAAAGGTGGTACAATCACCTACTCTGGACATCTTCAAAACAATGGCTGAATGCTTACCTTGCTGGGGTTTCTGAGAAGCCTACCAATATCACATAAACTCTCCTGTAGTTTATCAAAAGTATGGAGCTGATGTACTAACTTGGCTTCAGTGGAGCTTTAAGACCCATTATCATCAGGCAATCATTATCATCCTGGTGCTTCTTTCCACAATGAAGAAAAGACCCCTCTTTCCCCAGTGCCTTAATGGATACATGCAGAGAGAACAAAAGGTTGTGCACCCGCGCACACACACACACACACAAAAATCAACCCCAATTTTCTCAAGAGCCTTTCCCTCTGCACAAAATGAGTGTTGTCCAAAAGCCCCCAGCTGGGGCCCAGAACAGGGGAGCAGACCCAGGACACTTCTTCCTTTGACTGATGATCCATAGCAGGATTGCTACACAGGTAATGTTCACTGTGTTAGTGTCCACCAAATGCTCCATGACTCACCCTTGTTGAGCAACCATGGGAACTACAGGCAAATGCCATGAGGAGTTCCTTTGTTGCTTCAGGATCCAGAAGACCAGAGGCCCAAATCCCAGATCTTACAATGCTTTTCCTCTAGCCAAGAAGATGCAAATGTATTAGTCAGTGTGTTTATGGGAAACAAGTGGAGATGGACAAATGCAACCACCCTCTTCTGTCAGAATTTGGATAGGCATGTTGATTCCACGGACCCAGAGCGCACCCACGTGTGCCACCCGGCTGAAGTGCCCTGCTGAGACAGAGATGGAGCTAAGCCTTTTCACTCTCCATCTATATCTGGAATGGGCACCGCCCATCTCTTAGTTTTACCAGTACTACAAATAACGTAGGTTTTGGCATAGACTGGACTTTTAACTACAAGCAACATGCCACAGTCACAGAAGAAGAGCTCCTGATCTGTGTTTACGTTGGTATTAAATTACTGAAAGATAAAGTGCAAACTGGTAGCCATGCTACATACTAGTTTCGGATTATGGCAATCGTTTTCTCTCCTTGCAGATGTTGTACTGTACTGTATCAGTATCACAACACTAGCTACGCCACGCAGCACACAAAACAACATGCTCTAAATCAAGCTCCATTTCCATATGAAAATAATCTCTGCCATATGCGCCTTACTGTCCCTGTGAATCTTAGTCATCTGTTCTTGGCATTATCGACACCTTTTGTTCAGTCCATTGATTCCCTCCTTTTTTCTGTGCAGTAGCTCAGCATCCCCTTAAGCTTCCCTTGTGCTCATTGACAAGGTCTTTGAGTAGCTGCCCATCCTGTGATCAAAGACTATAGACTAGACAAAGACAATTTAGAAGGGATAGGTTGAGCTACAAGGACATTTGGTGAATGTCACTTCAAAAAAAAAAAAAGAAAACACAGCAGCAAAGGCTGTGCACTGTTTGCTGTTGTGGAATGATCTTCACCTCCTGTCATACTGAGCCCTCTCGTTCTCTTGCTTTTCATTTGCTTCACGCTTTACCAAGGTGCTTCACTCAGAGGAGGGACAACTTAGCTCAATGTTGGATCCAGCCTGACTAAATGGATTAATAGACAGAGTATATAACCTATCATATAATGAGGGAGGAAATGAATTATTCATGGAAGATGTTATTCATGTCATTTAATGAACTACTGGAAGGTTTCAGTTACTATGGTGATGAGGTATAGGAATCAATATAGGATATAATACCCATTGTACATACATACAAGGTCTGTGCACATACACGTTAAGGCTGAATAATATTCATCACAACGACAACCAAATGAGCTCATTAGGAACAAAGAGGGGGTTGTAGCCAAACCCCTGATCTTACCTGGATCCAGACCTAGTTCTGAGTTACAGATATCACCCGTCTCTATAAATGGCTGAATCGATATCTTGGGAGCAAACACCCACATGCCAAAATCCAGGGTATTCAGATTCTGGATACCAATGTTGCAGCTTGAGCACTTCTTTAGGAATGATACTATTACAGATAGATCCTTCTGCATTGTTATGTTATGGGGCTTTTCACACAGAGCCCATCTCATGGCTGTGGAGGATGAGCTAGCAATGTATAAGCAGCATAATATTGTTCTGTTATGGAGCACCACAGAGAACTGCCTACTGCAGTGGTTAAAGAAATGAAAATGTGACAGGCCCCTGGATATCTTACAGAGATTGGATTTTCTGGAGCTTCCACTTCAGTTGTTTGGCAGCATTTTTTTCTCCCCCCAGCATTCAGATGTGAGGGTCGCCAGGAACGGCCTGAATAGAACGATGCAGGGGGGAGATGTTCGGAGGAGTGGTCCCTTTGGCTGTCTTATACCAAGAGGCAATAGTGGCTCATGGGGCATTAATATAAAAGCCAAGAACTTAACTCAGATTCCCCTCATTGCACCTATGCCTTAGCTACAAAAGCATCTTGCTTCTTCTTCCATATATCTATCTATATATCTAGCAAGACTGACTTCACAGAATTAAATCTGTTTTTCTTTAGCTTTCCAATTTTATTTTTATGCTGTGTGGAAGGCTATGAGTCATATGACCATTTTTTAAGCATCTTTGGCAACCTACATACCTGTGAGATTTTTATTTAACCATTTGCTTGAGATTGTAGTAAAAGAGAGGGTTGGGTAATACGTTACTTTGGGGTCTTTGCTGGGGTAATTTGATGAAAACCTATATTTCAGCTAATGTTTTGCTGAAACTGAGAACGACAAGGTCCTGCTTAAAATCTGGTAACGTCATAATTTTTTTGGTAACATGACAAAAGGTGTTGCCATTCAATGCGACAGTTTCTACAACTTTCACGTGGCATCATTATGAACTAAATAACGATTATGATACAAGGCAAAATAAGCGACCAGGACAGAAGAGAGATAAGCCACTTTAACTCAATTTGTAACCAATATCTGAAAAACTTTGTCATCAAGCCAACTATCTTCCAACCAGGTTGGCCTAGATCTTTTGGTCATGAACTACGGAGCTTTTTTCTCTCCAGCCGAAGCAGCTCACACTGCATGTGGTCTAAACCTTTAGAAGAGTTGGGAGTGAAAGAAGCGTTTGAGGCACATATGAAGATTAAAAAGAAGTGAAAAGGAAGTGTGGAGCATATTGAATGCAGAGTTTCAGTGTTCACTGCGGCTGATATTAAATATTAAGCAGTGGTTTTACCACTTCTAAAAAATTTCAGAACTGCTTAATATCAATTTCCTAATAAATGTAATCTGAGCTATAGATGTGCCTTGGAAGCAGTTAGTAAGTGCTACTTTCTATACAAGGCTTACCTAGGTTTGCCTTCAGTTTTACTGCCTCACAAATTCCCATTCTTAATTCATTCCCATTCATACCCATTCTTAAGAAACACTTCTCTAAACTCTTTGAATGTCCACTGTGCACCTTTTCTGGTCCAATACCAATGCAATTAACCCATGCAGGCTTTATATATACACACATATGTAGAAGAGGTGTATATATAAGAACCTATATGGGCCAATTGTGTATATACATTTCACTGCAATACGCAATGCATTCCTTATTATTCATGCCATGTCACTGCAACTTGATAGTACCCAAAAGTGCTATTAAGCTGGGCTGTAAACAGACACACGGAGAGAGGCAATCCCTGCCCAAACAGCCAACCTGTAGGGTTAACAAATTACTATAGCACACACTGGGCACGTCTACACAAGAGGCTGTGGTGATGTAGCATTGGCTACACTGCTGTAGCGATGCACTCGCCCATCACTGCGACGACACGGCGGCAAAAAAAAAAACAAACCACGCGCAGCCGGCACAGGCTGCTACCGCACTGACGGTGCAGTTACAACAGCATCATACGGCCACGTATAGATGTGTGCCCACTAGGTGGGAAAGGGTCTAAAGAAGGAAGACGGGGAACCAACGAAATGATCTTACAGTTACACAGTAGCTACACGTACAACTTCATGGGTCCGAGTCATTTGAACCCTCTTTCCCTCCATCCCCAACCCTTGCCACTCCTAACAAAGCTACTAGCAACTGGCTGATGCCTTGTAGAGCTCAAGGCAGAAGGGAGCCTTGAAGATGCAAATCTTGCTGCAGAATGAAGTGCCATATTTTCTGGCATACAACACACCCTAGAATAAAATACTCACCCTGATTTTAAAAGGCGGAATGAAGAAAAAAAAAAAAAAAGATCTTTCCTTGTAGTAAGTAACTGAGTATAGCAGGTAGGAAACAGCCTGTGGATTGCTGCAGATTTTCCTTTCAATTTCATGGGGTCAGTGGCAGAACCTGTTCTTACCGTATTTCTCACATATAAGGCACACTACAACTTCCAGCAGCTGGTTTTTGGGAAAAGGTGCATATTGTACGTGAGAAAATACAATGCTTTCATCCAAAAGCTACTTTTTATTTAAAATATGCCAGAGGTGCTGGGGACATTTTTCAAGTTTGAGTTACTATGTCCTCCAACATCACACCCTATGAACCGCCGTGCAGATTGCTTGGCAAAATACTCCTTTGATATATCATGCTACTTCCCCACCCACATTTTTACTCAATAGAGTCACTCTGTATATGGCCTGGCAAGTAGCTATATATCACTGGGAACTGTAAGTCACACGATAACTGGTTTCAGTGCTGTCCTATGAAACCATGTTTCTATTCTTAGGATATTTTCTAAAAGCCCTTGTTAAATGATCCATAACCTCCACTGTGGCTAAACAATAATTGATTTTTCTGTTCTTTCTAAGCACTGTCCCATTGCCAACAAATATTTCTTATTTAAGTTCCTGGAGTATTTTGTTGGTTCTGCAGCTTAAGCTCTCCTTTCCATAAACTTATTTTATGAGCCTTCCCATCTGTTTCCAAACGGTGGGTATGAATGTTGTGTATGTATCTCTCTCTCTATATATAGGGACTGTAGAGAGAGATGTGGAGTGTTTGTCTCCTGCACGGCACACAGATGCAGCCTGTCAAAATTTTCAATGATATGGTTGTAAAATAAGATCCTGAATCTCCTTTGTTGATCCTGTTCTGCATTATGGATGCATTTTGTATTTGTGACTATGATGAATTATATTGGACATCTTGGCTTCTTATTATTGAATCAGAGCCAGTAGTATGCATCTCTCCGTGACTTTACACAGACTGTTTTGGGGTTACGAGCTTTTTGTGTGCATTAAGACTCCATCGTTGGCCCATTACTATTCTGGATTTTTATGCTGATAGTAAAGTAGACTATTAGCATCACATTCCTTTTTATCTGTTTGCCAATGATGTGTAGCTGTATTGCTCCATGCACCTGAATATTGCTGACTGGGGAATTTTACTTGCCGTCTAACCCTCCTGGTTCACTTTAGTACCTCAGGGAGATGTACCTTGTGCAGTTAAAGATTAGTAAATTAAAGGTCAAACCTTAATTGGGGTAGGGCACTGAATAAATTAATCTCCTAGAGGCTACTAATATCTGCTCACATAGCAAAAAAAGTCTCCTACTCCTGCAGTACTGCTAGTCCATAGTGCTGGTATACCCTTCCAGCTTAACATACCCAACACACTAGAGCTCAGGACCCAGGCCTTTACCCTCCTGTTGCCCGATGCACAAGCATATCATTTAAACTTTGCAGACAAACATTGATCTAATACTTGAAATCCAGCCTCAAGGATCAGCCAGGCATGCTCCACTGTTGCCACCCAAGTGAGATGCAAGACCCACCAACCATTCTCAGGTCGCTGGCACAGCCAAGGTATGGTACAGTTATAGTTAAACGGTTACAGCAGCCAGATGGTTTCTGTTCAAGGCTCCAATTCCTAATGCACAGGAAGCTTACCATCTAGGTGGTCATAGTCACATGAATCTGGACTCTCTCTCCAAGCACCTGCCTTTTTCTGAGGGCTTAGAAGGGGTGCAAAAGGAAAATCTTCCCTTCAGGTTGGAGGACATCTTCAGCCAGATGATTGGAAACAAGGATCTTCCTACAGTAATTTGGCCTAGAGCCAACATATTTTTTTGCCGCACTAAATGTGCCCCTCTGTGGAAACACCCTGTTCTGGAGGAGAAAGGGTCAATGTGCATTAGCAGAAACTTCATTCCTCCAAGCCTGGCCAGGTTCTTAATCCCACTTCGGGACACAAAGGCTTGTGCGCTGCATAATGTTTCAATATGCACCAACAAATGGCACACATCAGGGCACTACCAAACCGTTCTGAAAAGAATATTCAGAAAGAAAGCAAACAAGATTTTTCAGGCCTAAACTGAGAAAAGGCAGTCAAATACAGCAAGGCGCTCAAGTGTCACAGCCTTACAACTGGTATGAGCTAGAGAGAATGAGAGCTAGTATAAAAGACACATGGTTTGGAGTCTGAGGAAGCTGGGAAGGCATCTGTAAAAATGTCTGTGCTCACCGATTTTTTTTGAGGAGACCTAGGGAAATTTCGCTGAAGGAAGCACATTGTACAATGGCTTCTACCAGCCAATTTGCCTTGTATTATGCTAGTCCAGACAGGTTTTCCTACATGCTCTTCTGGCATCGATAAGCCTAGTCACTTTGGGTGACAAACTGCATATGCAGAACCCTAACAGCTGTGCCAGGACACAGCTGGAGCAGAGGGCAAGCTGAGGGACACATAGGTTTCCTCCCCCCCCCTTACAAATTAAATAAAAAGTCTAAAGACTACTGTTTGCATAATTTAACACTTCCATAAACATGGGATATGCATAATTAATGTTAAACAACATGCTAATCACCTCATAATGTGAAGAGAGAGCCAACCTATCCACAGCTTATGTATAAGTAACAAGATGGAAGCCCACTGAGCACCATATAATAAGGTCCCCCCGCCCTTACATTTGTGTCTCAGCATGATGGTAAACCACAACCTCTGCGGCAAACCTAATGTATTATTTATGCCAAGTCTTGAACCGAAATGTTTTGTTTCCTTTTTTCTCTTTTATAAATATATAAAACCTTCTTAAAAACAAAACAAACAACCCAACCACTGCGACTCTTACAGTGTAGAAGTCAGTCCCAAATAAGTCCCATGAAATTAGTCTAGGAGGGACTCGGTGATGTACTGTCGTGTTCATACAGATGTACGCTGTAGGATGTAGATCATGCGAAATTCCACTGCAGTCTGGCTGAGCAGATGGCTCACGTAGACGGTAACGCTACTCCTTCTCCCCATACCACATAGCACTTAGCCACTTAAATAAGCCACTGCTTTTCACTCTCCAGGGCATACATCTTTAGGTTTAGTTAAGTGCTATAAAGCAGCAAACGGAGTCTCCGAATCCTTTTGTACACACAATGCAATTTAAAGTGTCTGAAAACAGCAAACTGATTAGAAACCAGTGAATCATCCAAAACCCTGCACCAGAGCTGGCCTGAAATTCTACATCGAAGCCTTTTCATCGCAAAATGCTGGCATGACAGAAAGCTACCCCCAGCTCATCACATTGATTTTATTGAAATGTCATTTTTCAAACCTTAGAAAGTAACATTTTCAAGAACCAGTTTTGATTTTTGTTTAGAAGACTTATTTTTAAAATATTTAATGTTTCTTTTCTTTTTAAATGGCCAAAATAAAAATACTTCAATTGACCCAAAATATATATTTTAATCTAACTTCATAACAAGTTTGGAAAGAATATCCACAATTTACAAATGTGGAATAATACATGTTTCAACACCTCCAAATGCTTGTGGGCTAGAAAACTGGTTTTCCAACCGACTCTGCAATGCTTTTCACAGCATTATTAGTGGACACATGGCCTATTCATTAGACAGCAGCATGGGGAGCCAGGGTCTCCCGATTCTAGCCCTGGCTTTCCTAGTGATCTCACTGCAACCTTTGGACAAGTCAACTAACATCGCTGTCTCAAGTATGCCTAGCTGGAAAAATGGGAGGACAAGTTCCCCCAACTTGTGAATGCTGCTAGACAATTTCACTGAATCCAAATACTATACCATCGTATTTACAGACCTGACATGCTGAGAAAGAAAAGAAAGGAAGATGAACAAGAAACAGGAATGAAAGGGAAAACAAAGCAGAAAGAAGAAAAATGGACTTAGAGATGGAACAAAACGCTGTGAATAAAGCAATGAGGAGTGGTAATGAGGAGCAGAGAAAGAATCAGGGGAACCGAAGCAGCAATAAAAAACAAAGGAAAGGGGATGGCACAGAGAGGGAGAGAGGCAGAGGTATACAGACTTTTGCTCTCCTCTTGTCAGCAGGTGATATATTGGAACGTACAGGGATCTAACAAAGGCCATGATCATGCGTCTGCTGAAATCACTTCCATTGGCTTTGGCAGAAAAAGGAATAGGCCCAAGAAATTCTTGAGCGTACCTATACTGACTTGCTTCCAGGACAAAGCAGCTGAACGACTCGAAGCTTGTAGGCGTAGTAGACGGTGAACTGATGAACCACGAGCCCCTTGCAGTGCACGCACATTTAGTTGGCTAGCACAGTTGGTCCAATTTTTTTTTTGCCTCGACAGAAACCCCACTTTAATTGAAACCACTCCTAAATAATTTATTTGACATTTCATTAATGCCTGCTGTGTAAATCCGGCCACGACTTGTGAGCTTTAATGCAGCCAGGGTAATAAGCATGATGCTAAGGTCAGAGCAGCATTTTTTCCCCCAAAGTCTGTTATTTAAAAATAAAAAGCCAAATAATTTTAACCTAACCCCATGCAGCCAGCTCTCTCTTAATGGAACATGATGGCTAGATAATTAAGTGCCTAGAAATAGCCATGATGAATGTGTGCGAGTCATTCTGCTAAACCTAGGTTCCCCTCTACCGATGTGGGTGTCAAAGTTGGATGAGAATTTCAGTGTGACCACGTTTGTGTTCCTAGCTATGGGGAGGGGAAAAAAACCACAGGACAAAGTGGAAAAACAAATGGAGAATGTAAAGAAAGAAAAGAAAGGAGGAAGGGCAAAAACTTCCAGCGAAAGACAGGCGCCATTCATGCCAGCTGTGCTCTCTTGTGGGAAACACAGGAGGCCTTTCTGTCTCAGAAATGCACTATGTAGGAAGAGATGCATCATAAGCCAGAGTCTCACTTTAACCATCCCTTTGCACTGCCTGGGTTGGGCAAAGTCAGCTTAACTCCCAACCAAACAAGCCCTCCTGGTAAAAAGAGAAGCAGAGTGGCATGTAATAAAAAGGAGTGGCTACAGCATCTCTTCTTCACTGCAGTTCAGCATTAGCCCCTTCTAAGTAGATGCGTGTGGATGTATCTCCCCCAGACCACCTTTCCTTTCTCCTTACTTACTACCTCCTTCCAATCTTGCACTAAATGCAGCCCAGACAGATTGGAGGCCCTTTAGATTGGGAAAGTGTGCGTTTGCTGAATAATCTTGAGGCAAAATACTATTTTTTGGAGGTGGGGGGGAAGGGGACAGAAGGGAGCAGGATGTCAAGCAAGTCCTGCAAACTTAAAGAGCTTTTCAAGAATTTGCTACTGCCTAGGGTTTGCACATCTGTGCTTAGAACTGAAAAGCAGTGGACTAGGAAAGGGAGATTATTGTACTCAAAATGTCAGGTCTTCCTCTATACCTGCAGCCTGGAGGCAAGCATGAAAACAGAAATCAGAAAGAAAAAAAAAACTTAAACAAAAATCAGGAAACGCCTGGTTTTTTTGTGACAGCACAGTAACCAATTTTGATTTACAAGTAAATGAAAGAATACATCGTGTGAGAACAAATGCACGTGAGGAGGGAGATGAATTGGAGAGAGTGAAATTGGCACTGGTTATTATGTTGCTGGAGAGTAAAATTCATCTCCGAGCCAGATGGAGAAGAGTTTGTTTATGAGCCTGAACTGCGATATCCTGCAAGTCCATCTGGCCAATGCTAAAAGGGAGTCCTTGGAGCGGATATGTTGGAAATACCATCCTGCCTGTGCTCTCCTTTCATCACTCTACACTAATCAGCGTGTCATTTCGACTGGTGCCGGGGCTGCAACACAGAGAAGAGAGCGCCCAGCCTGCAATCTCAGCGCTTGCTTGCTAATCATTTCCACACATCTTCTCAGCAAAAACCTATCAAATTCCTGTGTAGGGATCTCTAGAAGCGCAGATCCTGAATCTCATTTATATAAAGGGTATTTTCCACCCCTCTGGCTGCATCCTGGTGCCTCATTGTGGAGGTAATTATATTAAACACTCGTGTTAAGGCCCTTCTATGCTGCCAGCATGTTGTAAAGGGACCTGGGTATAAATGAGAACCGTAATGACTACAACGCTAATATTCTCCCTGTGAAGCATCCAGCATGTTCCAGCTTTCCAGCAAACTGGGCTCTAAATGGGAGCAGGGCAGACAGCAGACACAAGGCTGGCTATTCTGCCATGAACCACCATGAGCCTTCAGGAAACCATATTTGCCTAAACCCTCAGCAGGGACCAAATCAGTTTAACAGCACCACAGGAAGTGCAAGTTATTGGCTATTAGTCCTGTCAACACATGGCAGAAAGCTTTTTATAATTGATTTCCCACCAGTTGATTCTTCCTTGGTTTTGCATTGCATTTTTGTAAAACATTGTGACGAATGGGTGGCAAAAACCATCAAATGCCCAATTTCACCATAAAAATGATGGAAAAGTTCCCAGTCCCAGCTTCACACATAGGCCAGATTTTAAATTTAGAGAGAAAAGTGAAAACACACTCTTTAGATTGCAGTTCTGTGCAAAGGATTAGGAACAAAACCAAGGCACCACTTTGGTACAAGGCCTCCCTCGGCACAAGGATGAACTTCACCTGCTTCCACACCTCTGCTGGTCGTTCTGTATTATGAGTGAGATCAGGAGGGCAATCATCATGCAGCTCAGGGCCACCTTTCATTGATGCCAGGTCATACGAATTGCATTTGGTCTTCCCTGGTCACACATCTGCTGGTCTGTCTTCAAAAGACTGCGAAGTATTCAGTCCTGTATACACACACCGCAACTCAGATGACAGCTGCCTCTTGGTCAATGCATGGGCAGGTGAATCAAGGACCTCCAGGACCAAAACAGCATGAGCTGCGACAACCTCGAGTGAAACAGCCAGGGTGTTGCTGCCAAGTGTTATAATGGCTCTCGTCTGATGCAGGTACACACTACACCAGGGCAGGCGATTATTTTGGGCTGAGGGCCGCTTACTGAGTTTTGGTAAGCTATCGAGGGCTGCACGCCAGGCAGCCCATGGCAGATTAATATTAATTTTCTAAATTTTTTAGGGGCCCTGCTGGCAGGACAGAATGGCCTGGCTGCATCCTGCCCCCGGGCCACATTTTGCCCGCCCCTGCACTACACCATGGTTACGAGTGTACACTCATCCGATCAGGGAGCAGGAAAGAATTGTATCATGCCATTTGGCTAGCCACTTGCAAACGAGCAGCTCTCTCTTCAGCACTGTCTGAATCACAGCAAAATTACAGAGAGATTCTGCAGAAGTTCAAGTGACACTAGTGTCATTCACCAGAGATGGATATGTTCAGCCAGATGAAAGCTCATCAAATAGGCACTATTATGGCTGCCGGGCCTCCCATCTAGAGTTCCTGGGAGGGTTGTTTGCTTGCAAGGTCTCACAAGAGCACAAGTCTTCGAATATAAATATCTCGCATGCTCAGAAGGACAACAACAAAGGCAATTAAGCTATGCTGCTGCTACTGCCATTCTAGACATTTGCATGGAGAACGATTACATCTCTTTCTCCAGTAAGGAACCTGGAGAATCAGGAAGGCAAAAGTCCCCTTTTCCAAGGAGCCCATGAGGTCATTCTTTAGACACCTCCGACAAAAATAAAAACGCCGAGAGATACCGCTTTCTGCTGTTCAAATCAGCATGGATCCATTGATTTCATCAGAGCCGCTTTAGGGTGTACACAAGGATCTAGCCATCAGTTTAAATGAAAGGGATTTGGTACAAAATAAAAACCACCCAGGACAAGTTTGCAATCACATATAAATTCAGATTCCAAGTAGTAAACACTTGGCATCTCTCTCGCTGGTTCAAGTCCGATAACTAGGCCTGGCTCAATGTTCAGTTGCCTCTTACCAACAACTCTGTGCTCTTCCCCTTCATTATACTGCCCCTAAAAGTGCTAATGTTACGTGGCACCCTACAGCACCCTGGAAAGGAACTCAAGGTGCCCAGGGGTGCCACAGTACCCTGGTTGAGAGTCACCAATCTAACCTCAATTTCCTCCATTTCCAAAGAAAAATGCATCCTAATAATTATGTACCTAATTTGAAGCAAGTGAATAGTCTCGAATTTATTCGGTGTCAGAAACCCTGTTATTTATTGCAGAGGGAAAGGGATAAAAATTAATGAAAAGATTTCAACCTGGGAAAGAACTGGAACAGGGAAGGAAAATCCTGGGGGGAGCAGGAAGGGAGGGAACCTTTTATTTGTAATTTCAGAAGGTTTGTACCTGCCCTCGTGCTGGGCCTGACTTTGTTTGTGCAAGTTGAGCCAATTTCTTATAGAGCGGACGCACTTGCGATTTCCCACCACAACTGATGTGGTTCAGGGTATTCATGTCTGTGTGACAACACCGGCATCTAGCGGGCACATGTGTGAAACACACGTGTTTCAATATCTAGACTTCCTTGCAACCGTTCTAAGCTTGATGGGGTACTGTACTGGTATGATTTGGTGCAACAATTCCCAAGTGAACTGGAGCGAGACGTGTTCGTCTGTATTCTTCTATCAAGACTAAGAACAAGCATCAAGGGCCAGTGACCAAGGTCCTTTCACTTCACATCGAATATCTTGCCTTGATGTGGATAATGTCACGAGTAGTTTGTGCAGCATCTTTTTTATGTTATAATTTAGCGCACAGCTTAGTAAAAGAGGGAGCCTTCCCTGGGCCTCCGCCTGCCATTACTTAAATAGGTAGTCTATGAAGCTCCAGAAGTCCATAGTAAGAAACGTATGTGCAGCTCATGCCAGCGCTCCATGAACTCCAGAGCCATAGCAAGAAAGTCAAGACGTTAATGAAATGTTTAGTTCCAGCATCTACCCACTAGATTGCCAAAGACAGCCATCCGAGGTTCAGAAACATTTTGAGATCTTTCTTTCAACCACTGCAAAAGTTTCTCCACCAGAAGGAAGGGGCACCTCAAACTAAACAAAGTATTGGCGAATTTGCAGCACTCAGATTTCTAGATACCACATTTGTTTAATTAAAAACAGGTGCATGCACAGAAGTAAGAACTTGTGATTTGTACTTCGTCCTCTTCAAAGAAAAAAAATCTTCCTTATGGAGAGAGATGAAGAAGCTTTCCCTAACAGTTGTAGCTATCCCACTCCAGAGTGACCTCCCATAATCTGGTCATTTCATCCTTGGGGAAAGATCCTAGCTGGAATAACTAATCCAAAGATGCCCGAGCTGTAGGGCATCTAGATTTCTGAATCTGGATCTAATTACACCTGAATCCACACCTAAACTTTGTGACTTGGGCCCATTTTCATGGCCGTAGCTGTTCATTCTCTCTCACTTCCTGCGATTCATTCCTGTCCTTCTTCCCTTTTCTCTGCTCCCGAGACTATTGTTATCAGAGCCTGTCACAGTTTAGGTTTGCCCCCATCATGAAGCTACCTCCTCCTCTGGCTCTAAGGGATATGATGCTTTCAAAACACAGTATTAAGTCCTTACAGTAGTTCTACATTTAATTACTCCCTCTGAATATTACTCATGGGCTCTCCCCGGCTGCGAGTGGAGCTAGGACAGAGAGCCCTGTGTTGAATGAACATTGCACACAGTAGCTTTTGATGTGGCTGTGTCTGCTCCCCCCCGAACTCAAATGCAGAGCTGAGCTGCTCTTTAAAGCAGACAGTTTTCCACTGCCTGGGCTCCAGCATCGTGCCATTATGCATTGGCTCTCTCATTTTTTCTATAACATTTGCTTTTCTTTGGTTTATGCATTGGTCTGAATTGCGATTAAAAATCTGCCTAATTCAGTGTACCGAAGTGTGTACCTTCGGTTCTTGTACCCCATATTTGTTCAATTTAACTGCCTCTTTATTAAGAGATCTACTTCCAGCCATGCACATCCTGACTAGCCTCCTGCTGCCTTCACCAAAGTTTTCTCCTCCTACACCGTGTGCTCTTCCCCCTGCCCCCAAACTCCATGCCAGGTGCTTTAACCCTCAATTCTTTCCTCCTCTAACGGCTGCCTAATATATTAGCTGTTTTATTTGTCTTGTAGTAGCACCTAAGAGCCCACTGGACTAGACAAACAGAACAAAGAGCAAGTCCCACATGTTCTTTTCTCTAAAAAACCCTGGCAAAATAAAGGAAATGCGGCCTCTGGTCTGGCCTAATGTTGTGGAACTGATGTTTGTTAATTTACAGCCTCAACAGGCTTACAATTAAGTATGACACATGAGAGAATAAATGGATCCTGACACATCAGTGGGATTGTACAAGGAAACCATGGCACAATACTAGTCAGTAGAAGAGACAGGGGTCCGAGCACATCAGCAGCCTAACCCACGGTCAAGTGTTTTTAAAGGCAGTCAAAGGAGACCTTGGAAAAGGTCCTGAAGGCGAGTTAGTCTGAAGGATGTTTTCAGAGACCTTGAGGGGCAGCGGATTTAGACCAGTACCCTTGGGATTAACTTCTTCTGGCTCACCCTATGGCTCAAGACCAAGTGAACAGCTCCCCAACCATCCTAAGTAGGTCACGAAACACTCAAATTAAAGAGACACTCTCACTTCAGCTGCTCATCCAAGCAGCAAGAGGTTAATTTTCTGCCAAATAACTGACTGCATGTCTTAATCAGAAAAAGCCATCTGTTACATGGATAGCCTTGAGTTCCCATTGCCCTGAAACTTTTGTTCGCTGCTTACAGGCATGCTACCACGTGGTGTGGCACAACAGAAAGTAAGGACCGCGATGTACAACAGGAGCACGGAAGTCAGTGCCAAAAGATACTGCGGAATCAAGGTACTCGCATGTGTTTCCTAAAACAAACCGTCAAGAGAAAAGAAAGTGTGGACACTGCTCTGGCCTAATATTATGGAACTTACAGTCGTTCATCTGCATCCCCCGAATCAGTTCCATGTATTGATGAACTTATTGAAACTAAAATCAAGTCGTTAAGCTTAACCCTAGCACTAGCACCTGACAAGGAGGGAGTAAAACCTAAACCAACTTCTTAAGCCAGCAGAGGTACAGCTGTTTCCTTAGGAGTTATAAGGGAGGGGAACCAGTACTTGTGAAAAGCGGGGTCATGAAACTTGCTCTTGCTTTGAACATGGAGTCATAGCCTATAAAAAATGCCCTGAAGGATTCGCATGAGGGATCATCCTGAATGTGCTCCTTGAAACCACTAGATGGCAAACTTGGTCTTTCCGTTGAATGGATTGATTTTCCGCTCTGTTATGTCAGCTGCTTCAAAGAATGAACACCCAGTCTTCATTTTACATCTTAGTTTAATGTCTTGGTTCTGCATGAATATCCTGGGCATAATGTTTATGGAGAAAATGTATGACAAGTTCTGTCTATATGAAAACGAGAATAGTTTTGCTCGCCACTCAGCTCAGCATTTGATCTTCTGAAAAGAAGTTTTTGCTTTGATGTTAGTTTTAGACCCTGCTTGGTTAAATACCTTCAGAGAAGCTAAAGAATGACATCACCCCCGTCCCCCCCCGTTATTTTTTGTCCTTTCCTATTGGCCAAACACTAAGCTTAAACACTTGAACAAAACATTTTTAAGAAAAGTCATGGGGTGGAGGTGCAGATTAGAAATGACTCATTGGAAAACATTACCAAATCTTTTGCCACAAGGCGCAGATTCTCCAGAACATGCTTAGGAAGATTACAGATGGGCTACAGATATAAAATGCAAACCCAGGCCTGGATTTCAAGCACCCGAGAGTTTGAGGCAGTTTGGACTATGGGTTTGTGGCTGCCGCTTGCAAAAAAATGGATCTGTCTTTAGATTACGAACTCCCATCCCCTTCCTATCCCTCCAAACGGTCAAGAGATCTGCGTCTCGAGAGGAAGGGCTGTCGTTGTGGTACAACTGCTAGGACTGGGAAGAGTTCTGTCTCCAGTTTCCAGCTCTGATATTGGTTTGCTGTGCCACCTTGGACAAATAACTTCATCTTTCTATTTCACATTTGTAAAAGGAGGGAAACTGCTTTCATACATTGCAGTAAGGATGTTATGAAGTTAAGACACTTGGGAGGCACTAGGATACAGCAAAGAGAACCATATAAGCAGGTAGTACAAGCTCAAGAACAAAACTTGTTCTACTCTTCCACAAATCCAGATAAGGCCATCTCCTTCCAGATGACCAAGGGTTGGCTGGAGGATGTGAAGTGCTAGCATTTCTTCTCTCTCTAATAGGATTTAAAAGTAACAAGTCTCTTCTATTTGCCAATCCATCAGGTCAGATGCAAGTTATCAATGCTTCATGCACAAAATGGCAGAGTTCCCGGTCGCCATGAACAGGGACACAGGCAGAAAAATCCACTAAGCGCTCCCAAATCCTAATAGGCAATAAGCTTTTAAGATAGACAAATCAGGCTTTGGCAGTCATCCTCTATGGTCATTCTAAGTGGATAGACAGCAGGAAGCCTCCTCTGGGGAGTGAAGGAACAAAAGGTTCAAGCTGGGCATGGGATGCACTGGAGATTGAAGGGAAAACAGATAGGGCCATCATGGATTAGAGGAACAACAGGGATTATTTCTTTAATAAGCAAAGGGAATGAAATTGGAATATGCAGTGCAGTTAGGGGCATGTCAAGGAGCTGGACTGATGCAGTAGTAAGGTACAAAGAGGATAAAGAGCTTAGGGGAGCATCAGGAAATAGGATCTGGGGATGGAGAAAGCTCGGGCAAGTTTTATATTGGGGAAAGAGGGGCAAAACTGAAGAAAGGAGAAAGCATCATCCAGAAACACCCAGGTTAGGGGTGCCAGCACCACTATGACGATCTTTCAGAGGATGTATGGACCAGTACACAATGGAAGAAGCCATAGCACAAGTTTAGACTGGAAAACTGGGTTTAGTCCAGACTGCGAAAATAAGAACGGATAACTTCACTGTAACTTCCAACATACAAAGTCCATTGTTATTGCTCCTTACTCCCTATCCAAAATGTGGGAGAACTGAACTGTCTATTTCTTTAGGAAGTCTGCTTAGTTGCTGGAGCAAAGCAACACAATCCTCTTTCAAGGCCAATTAATACCTGGCTGGATACGCATTCATTTGTTAACATTACATTCATTCCCAAGCATGCTTTGTTTCCTCAGTGGTCTTGAGGCAGGGAAGGCCACCAGCTGATCGGATAAAGGTGTTGCCTCACTGGTTCAGGGAATGGTTTTGATATAGTAAAACCCAACAAGACCCTCCCAAACCTTCATCTGCCAGTATACAAATACATGGGCTTCCAAGCTCCACTAGCCACTTGGAAGAGCCCTGAAAATTGAGTTCCTATGTTTGGATATCTACCACTTCATTTGGAGTCGCAGTATGAGCTTGAAAACTTACTGCCTCCATATAGCCAAATACGAGCTGTAACAACCTAGTCCATTGCAAAGCCTTCAAGTGTTTTCCCTGGCTAACTTTGAGCCAGTCACAACTGCCATGTATGAATCCTGCTATCTTCTCTCTCTTTTGAAAGTGCATAAGGGACAAGACTCTCACTGTAGAATAACATGGGCCAGGGACGGACTACAAATAAATAACTACATGTTTTATGCACATTCATCTGAATTTGAGACAACAGATTTTCACTGTGATCATGCCCCTCGAGCATTCACTTTCCACAAGTTTTCTGGTGCATAAGTTTACAGACAAAAAAAAGTTTGTAGACACAATGATTTTTTAAGCAACTCTTCTCAGGCAAAAGCTGGATTTGTAAATAAAAAGATTCACATAGAATACAAACTTATATGCTCATCCAGTCAGGAAACAGATAGCTATCATATCCCAGAACATGCGCATCTGATTTGGCCAGGCTAGCTATTGCCTACCTGCAAGAAACAAGCTACAAAAGCTAATTATTCACAACAATGACTGGGGAGTTAATAGATTCATTTGATAAAGCCATTATGTATTCACAAACAGTTTGAGACAGAAGAAAAATATGATAGTCATTAAATAAATGATAAATTATGAATAAATTCACCCAGTTGCCATTTCTAGAAACACCTTTCAACCCAAAGCATCACAATACATTTTAGACACTTTTTACATATGCAAGAACTTCTTCATTCACCATTGAAATGCAGCCAGCCCCGTTGTGAAGTGGGGTGGCTGGTCAACAATAGCATTACAAAACAGTTTAGGACCAATTTAAACCATGTCTAGGTCACTCCATTGTCCAGCAAAATGGCAACTGTGGTCCTTGTAAGTTATATGCCACTATAATTACGGCGGACTAAGCAGGTGCTGTCAGTGATCTTCATTCAACCACTTCGTATGCATTCAACTGTACCTCATACAAGCATTCAACCTTACGAACAGTAAGATATGCATTTTATTTCTTTCACAGAACTCTTAGTGTCAACATGGTAGGGCTAAGGGCCAGAGTTTTACAGGGATGTAAGTGCCTAGCTCCCTTGAAAAAGCTGCCCCTGTGGTCTCTGCTCTAAACTGGGAAGCTTGTACCTTCAACAGGACATACATGTTGCCCTCTCATTTAGCCACACGCCAACCAAACAGAAACCTCCCTCCAAGATGAATTGTGCAGATACATTTTGTACTATGTTCAGAAAAAGCCAAGGCAGGAGTTCACCCCAATTTTCCCACAGCAGAGCAGTGAGGCTCCACAGTGTGTACCGTCATAATACAGACTTGACATCGGAAGATAAAGAAGCCACAAGAGAGATGTGTTTTGTTCAAATAAAACATAGCCAAGAAGCTTAGCAACATCCTTGACAACTTTATTTCTTTGTAAGAAATAGGACAAGCCCACCTGGAATACGAGACACAATGTTCCACATGTTTCTTGAGGTTGTTGAAGTGTCCCATTTCTGTTCCCTGTCCTCTGAGTGCATGGGGTACTACCTGCTCGACAGACTGATTAAAGGAGCTTTGATTTGTGTAGACACTAAATTCCAGCTACTATAATCAAGTCCACAACAGGATCATCCTGCATAATGAGTGGTATTTGGGGCTGAGTGTTGGGCAGGTGCTCCTTACAATTTATAACCCAAGTCTTGGGACAAATAAATAGTTTAGTTAAGAGCAGTAAGCATCACTACACACATAGCCAACATAAAAGTCCTCTAAAAATGTCCACCTACCTTTGCACAGAGCTAGCATTCCCACTAAACACTGTGCTTTTAACAGGCTTAACATGGGGAAAAACATCTTAAGGGAGTCTGAAGTGGTAATGGGCCATGAAGCATATGGCAGTGTTCTGGCATCTCAAAAGCCATATGTACAGGCCTACAAACTGTCGGGATGTGATACACTACAGATAATATCCATGATAAATTATTCACTTAACCAAAAATTGTACATCAACCCTCAACAGCTGGTAAAAGCTGGATCCTTGCCCAGTACATTAAGGAAGTTTGCTTCCTCAAAGCTCTACTGTTCTTTGGGGGATTTGAATTATGCATGTTACCATGAAAGCTAATGCTGTACATATGCATTCAAAGTTATTATTAACCTCATCAGGCAGAGAAGGCAGCTGTTTTTTCAGCTAGCGTTCTTAGGATGCGGTGATGTTTTAAGGACTCACTGAAATAAAGGAGGTAAGTAATCTTTTTTCCTCCCGTGAGAATCCAGGGGTGACCAGTCCAAGCTGGCAGACTGTGGGTTAGAGGCCGCTGCCAGGGTTTGGGATTCATTCATTTTTTGGTATTATTAATTAGTGTGTTGCAGGTCTCTGGCACCTTCCAGCTGTGAATCACAACATGCCCCACAAAGATGAATTCATTAAGGCTGGCTCTGCCCTTGAGAAGCTGACTTGTTATCGGAAGAGGTAATGAGCATAATATTGGAATGAGGGATTCTTCATAGGTAACACCAAGGTAGCATGGGGCATACATCTGCCAAATCCATGTGACAGCATTTCCTTGAGGACAATGAAGTTACCTCAGGCATGAACATGACCCAAGGCCTTCGCTGTATACATGCTGAAGTCAAAGAAGTGTTATAACATTACTTTACTTCAAAAAGCAACATCATCTTTCAAAGGTTCAAGTCAGGCTGGATACAGACAGCAAAGTTCAGATTTCACTCAGCCAAGCCTATTCTTAGCTGAACAGGTTTCTTCTCCAATGGGGTCCTTATGATTTAAAATGTCACTCTTTTTGCACACTGCATTTCAATGGAGAACCCATCATACTTATTCAAAAGTCTCCACCTGCAAACGGTGTCCTTGGAATTGTAAGGGTCCGGGACTGCAGACGAGCCGCTATACCTCCAAACACCACCTTTCGGACACATTTGCATTCACTCAGCTGCACCACTCTGTGTAATAAGCACATGCTGCTCTGGGACAGTGTGCGCAGGAAGGAACAGGATAGTTAATAACTTCATGCCTGTACATGGACCAGTACTTGAACCAAACACTTGGGTCGGATTCAATGCTTACCTCAGTCTGGTGCCTCTCACCAAAGTTGTGCTCTGCTAATATGAACTGGTCTATCCTAGCAGCTGTTAGATACAGCACTAATCCTTCAACACAGCTTCTTGGTTCCTCATTCCAGGAAGACAAGCTAATTAAAAGGGGGTTAAAGAGATTACGCAGACTGAAGGGAGATTTCTGAAGGAGCAATGAGCAGCAAGGCAGCCAATTCTTGATGAAAGTCAATGGGAAGTAGGCCACTAACTCTCACTTGTGCCTTACAAACTCTCTCCTTAGAGCTACCAATGCTGCTTTACTGCCTAAAATTTTAGGAACTCTGGGGATGATGGTTCCAGCTCCACAGAAAACACCCGGTGAAACAACTGATGTGTTAGGTGCAAGTCCCTGTCCCTTTAAGGAGAAATTTGATGTCGTTGTTATTGAATTCTTTTGCACAATATTACTCCTTTTTCTTAATAAGGTTCAGCACTGTATAAAAGACTGGTCCTTTGCTACCTACTGGATTGTGCTTGTCCCTCTGTGGATGCAAGGTGGGCAAGAGAGTCAAAGGAGGCTCAGTCTAAGGCCTTGGGTCACTGTGACCTGCCATGGAAACATAGACACTAACTACTCCTTAGTCCTGTCCCCCTGGATACCAGCCACCTGAAAGCAATACAGTGAAGACAAGCTCATGGCCCCTTCCACTCTAGGCATGTTCTTCTGTCCAGCAGACTGTAGAGAGGTGTGCCTTTTACAACAGTCACAGACTTTCACTTGTGGGCTCGCTCCAAGGGAACCTCAGGAGAAATCAGCAACCCTGTGCAAAAAGCCAGGATCTCATCCAAATGTCAGTGTCATTTACACAGTAAATGTCACTTAAAAGCCAACACCAGAAGCAGCTCGTTGGGGAAATTCTGCAAGAAGTGGCAACAGCAGCAGGTATTTTCCTGCCTAATTTTTTTTTCCCCTTCATAATTGGATTTAGGCTCATCTGGAAGGTGTCGCATTGACAAGCAAGCCCAGACAACAATAATAAAATCTTCCCAAAGTGTGCAGGCAGAGCACCACAGAAGACTGCTTCTTGGAGTGCAGACAGTCCACTGTCAACGACCATTATTTTTGATCACGTGGATAAGTTTGTCATTTAGGAAATGGATAGAGAGTCACCTGGTCATTCTGTCCTGGCCACCAAAGGACCATCTGGCTATACGGACGATTGATTACTGTTGGCCTGGCCAAACAAATGGCATAACCTATGGTCATAAGCAGCACATTGTTGTTATGGATATTTGAACTGAGGTTTAAATGCTAAGACAGATTTTCTCTGGCAGGATCCTTTGAGCCTCCCTGCTCATGTACCACGTCCTTACTTATATCCCTTAAACAATAAAGAGGCCAGAATGCATCTTGGTTCAACAAAGGCAGCCTCTCTTTCCTCATTTTTGATCCAAGAAAAACTCTATTTGCACTGGGGGGAGGGAGAAGCTTTATGGATAAGCTATGATCTGAGTGGGATTTTTGTTCTTCTTGGATCACTACAGTCAAGAACAGACAAATATGTCTGCCTTCTTGAGAGGCAAAGAAAACACACCCACTTCCCTCGAGGAAACCATCTCTTAAAAGTCTTGCTCAACTAGCCATTTCTTCTGACATACAACCCTCCTCTGGCAGGTCCAAGCCGCAGGGCAGTCATGATGCACCCAGGTAGGAGGTGCATAGCTCAGTTTCTAATGAGCCCGCCCCTGATTACTCGCCTTCCATGCCTTATTCTTATTGGAGATTAAGAAAGGAAGGCTGCCCATGAGCCTTAGTCACAAGTCACAATCAAGTCCCTCTTGGACTCCACTAATCTAGATTCGGCCTTCAAGCTTAATAGGCTCTCTCAGCCCATCTGTGACTCTGCAGGGCACTTGTAGCTTTAAGGACTTTTTGTGTGGCACCGTCTTTCCCTATACCACACCCATGCCTTACAGGTGTTATTGTACCATTATTCACTTCATAGGGGTCTTGGCCTCAGGGTGAGGGTGGGGCAGGCTCCCCACCACTGCACGCACTCCCAGGGGCCAGGGGAGAAATGCACCCCTCCATATGTGTATGTGAGGCAGGAACAGGTGCACATTGCCTGCTGTAGTGTCGGGCTCCTGCCCTGCTGCCCTCCCCCAGGGCCTCTGCAGCCAGTGGGTGTGACCTGGCCATGCATGGAACAGTGTGGCCTCAGCCTCCTCCCCTTAGACTTTCATTGGGCCTTTTAGCCTAGGCCCACAGTACTGGACTTGGCTTCTAGACTCCAGCCTCCCTAACTGTGGGTCCTGGACCCTATCCATCTCTAACCATGGTCCATCTCCAAGGCCACCTGAGATCTCCTCTGGCAGTCCCTGACTGTGATCCCTACTTAACCTTTAGCCCCTCTCATCTCTGACCCTGCTCTCAGATCAGTTGAGACCCCAGGCTCCTTGGCCTGACTTGTTCCCTGGGCTCAGTCTCTAGCAGTGGCCTTTCCTGGAACTTTGACCCCTCCTTGGCCAGTTGGGTTTGCCAGGCTCCCCAGTCTTGGGAGTCTCTGGCTACAGCCCCTCCTCTGGGCTCAAGGACCCTTGGGTCTCACCCTCAGCTCCTCCTGGGCTACTGGTTCCCTGAGAAGGCCTGGAGGGCTCAAAGCGAAACCACCAGTGCATCTTAATAAAACATTTATGCCCTATAGCAGACAACCCAAACCCTCTCTTTGCTTAACATAAAATCAAGGCCACCTGCCTGAATAAAGAAGCCTCTCTCTTCCCCAGGTAACTCCCCCCTGTTCCCAAGCCAGCAGAATTGCTTATGTCAGTTCGGAAAGCCTGTTGTTCTGCTGCCAGGAGCTCTTCCCTTCATGGCTCCCAAGGCGAGACTACTATTCCAAAGTTTACATAGGCTCCTTATTCACTCTGGGGTACAATTCCAAATGATTAGATTGACCTTTAAAGAGTTGCATTAATTTGAATCAGAACCACCAGTGAGAGGTTGCCTGTCCTTGTGTTTCATTTGGCTGATGCGGACAAACTCCAGCATTACTTTTAAGCTCCTGGGGGGTTGCGGCAGGGTGGCTCAGGGATCATATAGAGTTCTTCTTCCAGTCAGGTTAGTCTCTAATCAGCCCCCCTCACCACCTTTAAGAGATGTCACAGTGGGTATGTCTACATGTCGCCCTATGGCAATGTAGCAATGTGCAATGTCACTGTACAGCACACTACCTAGTGATCATGTGGGTCTATACGTGATCACCAGCTACATCGCTATTGCAGTGTGCTCCCTGGTTATAGCAGCAAAATCTAACCGTGCACTACTCACACAGCACAGTAACCACCCAAAGTGCACCAACAGGAAGTACTAAAGCATGGCAATGTGTAGACACACCCAGTGAATATAAAATGAGAGAGCCATTGTTAGCTGGCTGATTAAACTGGCTGGCAGAAAGAAAGTGCACTAGGGTACATGTTCAACGTGTGATAAAACAGTCACATGTTATTGACTCATGTGATACACTGAATGACTATAGAGCCCAATTAGCCAGTAACCAGAGATCTATATAGGTGTATCCTAGTTGATGACTTCAGTATGTGCACCAGTTAATTGTCCCCCCAGTGTGGAACCTTCTTACAAACTTCCCTGCCTTCTTGGAAGACGTGTCACTTGATTTACCTTCCAGGTATGACATGCAAGGGCCTTGAAACTCCCAACTCATTATATTTTTGGCAGCCCAACTGAGCCTGGTCACCTTCCAGGAAGGAAGAAGAAATAGGGGAACCTGGTTAGAAGCTAAGACCTTGTTAAACTAAGGGGAGATTAAGGGGGAAAAGGCCTCCTATCTGAGGCTTTGCTGAGCCAAGGTTTTGCCAAAGCCTTAGCAAGATGGTGTCAGGGGTTCAGAGCCTCTAGTCTATCCAACACCAAGATCTGGGATTTCTCCCTGCTGCTCTGCCATTTAAGGACTTTCTGGACATGCTACCAGGTGCCTACATTCCCTTGCCAGGGAATGGCAAGGTGGGAAGGCATTCTAGGAGACCTGCTAGTTTCTTATGTCTGCACAATAATGTTTGCTTTATTGTTTGCATATTTAATTACTATACTATGCTCAGAGCCCCTGATATATGCAAACAGAACATCTGTGTATTGAAAAGCATTAGCTATAGCAATATGCAATATACCGTTATAATGTAAAACACAGATCGCGATCTTTATTTTCTCCTTTCTTGATATAATGCAGCTGCCTGGAATTGTGATGTAATGCAGGAGCCTCATGAATCCTGAGCTGAGCTGCAAGAGAACAGAAGCAAATAAATATTTCACAAAGTGTTACCGCAAGACACAACAGCATAAATAAAACAGAAGTGTGAGGATAACGGCTCAAAATGCAATTTGGCTTAAGTCATCTGTGCCTTCAGAAACAGGCAGACAGGAGATTTATTTCAAAACTAAAGTATGTGGAGGGGGGTTGGAAAACAGTGTTTTTATTATCTTTGACCTTTCTACAGGAGGTAGAGGGACAGCTAGGAGATTGCATAAGAAGTCAAGGAGCTGGGTCACCTTAGATTGATACGGTACATAGGTTTCTAAGAAAGTTAGGAATGCTGCAGAAATTTGTCTCTCACCAAGAGTTGCCATAGTTCATGTTTCCCATGAGAGGGAAGGGTTCAGAAGGCTGACTGGAAGAGAGGGACTCACCATAACATCCCAAACCGGTTTTCCACCCATCCTGTCTGTGACAAGCAGCATAAGCCAGTCTGATCTCTGAGTGAGAAATGAAGATGTACGTGCTTTCCACCAAGCACTGAAATATATCAGAGGCTGAGCAGAGCTGAAGCCCCCACTATGGATCGATCCTTCTAGCCTTGGAGGGGGATCTGCCACCAGCCCAAAACCCAGACTGCACAGTCATGGCTACCTTTACCAATGCTCCAGTGTGCACCTCCATGAAGTGCAACAGGGAGATTGGAAGTAATAGGGAAACTGTTCCTCATTGTGCCCCTTATTCTAAGATACACGCCATCTCCTTCAAGCCCCTACCTAACATATTCTCCCTTGCCTTTAATTCCCTTAGGTCTCCTACTATTCCCCCTAAACCGCAGGTGGCTGAAGAGCCTAGCAGCGGGGTGGGCAAAATGGTGGATCCAGCTGGCAGCCAGACTCCATTTCCCAGCAGCCCCTGCCCACGTTACTGCAGCTGGTTTCCATGGAGACCTCAGCAGTGGGAAGGCCATGACAGTGCAGGGCCAGGGTTTCCATGGAGACTGGCCCCAGCAGCACTGGCTGGGCAGGGAGCTGCTCCGGGGCTGGGACTGGGATCTTGTGGTGGTGACAGAATGGTCCAGAGCTGAGGCAGAGCCATGATCCGCTGTCTGGATGCCCCTGCCCAGGGCACGTGGGCAGCAGATTATAAGTCTGCCCCAGCACTGGACCAGGCTGACACTGCCAAAAGATCCCAGCCCTGGAGCAGCTCCTCACCAGCTGTACACCCTGCCAGCTCTGCTGGGGCCAGTCTCCATGGAAATCCTGACCCCATGCTGTCATAGTCCCACCACTGCTGGGGTCTCCATGGAAACTGGCCACAGCAACGTGGGCAGGAGTTGCTGGAAAATGGAGTCCACTGTGGGCCCAATCCGGCCCATGGGCTGGACTTTGCCTGCCCCTTTGCCTAGCAGGGAATGAACAGGGAATGCCCTTGTACTCTCCACCAGCTTCTACACTAGAATCAGCTGAACTATTTATTCCCCTGACAATCTGGCTCTGTGCCTTACAAAGCTCCTCCTTTCTTCTTCCTGAGCACCACTTGCCAATGAGCTACCTTCTGAACCTGACTAATTCTGCCCCCAACATCTTTTAATACAGGTTATGCACACTGCCCTCCCTTTCATCTGGACCCATTTGTAAAATGGTGGTCAAAAAGCCAAGGAAAGAGCTTGTGGAAAATGCCAGCTCCAGCATCAGCAAGATGTAAACTACCGTGGGTACAGCTACAACAAGCATCGTGAAGTTAGTCTGATGGAATGGAGCTTGGCAAAGCTGAACGCCTTAGAAAATCTTGCCCTTAAACTACAGCTATAGCTGGCTTCCATGCAAGAAATTCCAGTGGAAAATGGAGCTTGGGTTAGAATAGCAGAGTAAGCTAACATCAGTTCAGTGACTTCAGGGAAATTTCACCAAACATATACCAGCCCCATATCCTTGATTATTTGTATGGACCCAGTGTATGTATGTTTCAATCACTAACCAAGGCCACACAGAGCTGGGTGTTGCACACACGCATATATTGAAAAGGGAACACTGTCCTAAATAATTTATAATCCAATCACCAAGTATGTTGCAATCTAATTTACAGCCTCCCGTTAAATTATAGGAGAAAGGTGCATTTCTTGTGTTATAAGACTCATACCTGCCAAGTACCTTGCTCCAAGCAATACTCTTCCACACCTGCCCCTTCCTCAAAAGCTAAGCCATACCTCCCACCAAGTGCATCTCACAGGGCACATCGACACGTGCACTTTAATGCACACTTGACTACTGAACATTAAACCATGACATACAAACGATGAGATTACACTAAAGAGCAGTAAAATAGTCTCTTGCACATTAAATGTCACTAAATAAGTGTGCAAATGCACTACTGTGCATAAGAACAGCCTAATTCACATTAATTTAGTACTTCACATTGGAAGTACTAACACAAAAAAAATGGCCCTTCAAGATGGCACTCAAAAGTCACCAGCAACTAGGATGCGAGTCACCAGAGACTTCTAAAATGCAAGTCCTATTTTATCCCAAGAAACAGTGCTAAATACTCAGCCTTGTACCCGAGGCATAATTCATGTTCCTTCCAAATGTTAAGCCATCACTAAAACTCCAGAACCATAGTACCAAAATTTAACAAGGACTTGAGGCATGGAATAAGGACCCAGCCTGTTTAGAGACTAATCCTTTTTATTGAATTGCAAATTCCTTGGGGCAGGCAATATCTCTTGGCTTTCTACTTGTAGAGCACCTCACATAAAGGGATTCAAGGTCCTTGATTGATACCACCAGGCATTTGCCAAAATATGAAGATAATCTGCATTGAAAGCAAGAACAAAATCCTACTGACTTCAATAAGAGTAGGCTGAAGACATACAACTCACTAAGACTTTAGGCAGAAGGCAGGGCAGGCTCCAAGAGACTAACTCAGAGATGCATGGGCTTTCATAGGCAACAGTCTATGCGCAGCATCTGTCCTAACCTGCCCTGCCTGACTTCAGACTAACATGGTTAACTCTCTCTCTCTACACATTAAGAAATTGGATGATTGGTCCTAAAAACTGATACGTCCTCTCAGTCACTGAATTGATCATAATGTTCTTTAAACGATATGATGGCCTACTTGAATATCCTAACAGTTTTAACATCAAGTTATTTTTTTTCCCTTTAAGTGTAAACAAGATTCAACCATTAAAACCAACTGTGATATAAATATTGTTTCTTTAGGGTTATGATTGATCAGCCGCCTCCTCTCCAAGAACTTCTCCTGACCTCAGATTCACCTCAATGAATCTTGATTTTGGTCTGAAAACAGCAGTCAATAATATTTACTTCCTACTGACTTCATCCTTAACAACACAAGCAAAGAACTGAACTAGTATTGACCTCAGGGTCTCACTTCTAATCACAACAGTCAGAGCCCATGAGCCATCTCTTAAGTCACTGAGAGACGTAACACGCAGCAGTAACCTCGACATAAAGGTGACCAGGCAAGCCATGCCTTCTACAACTCTTTATTTATTTATGGAGGTGAATGATGAATTGCTGGATGGTCTCCTAAGGTCTTGTAACCACCTGCCTGTGGCAAAAATAACTTTGCTCCAAGACTTCTCCTGCTCCTGTTGTAAGCCCAAGTCTGCTGAGCATATCAGCAGGGGCTAGTGAATACCAGCTGCAGTACGGATACTTGCCACCAAGAACTGAACTGAATCCACCAATTTATTGCTGCTAAATCACTGGAGCAACTACCAAAGACTACTGCTGTTTAAATCACTACTATCTGGGACTGTATATGGACCAGAAACTTAAAGGGAAAAACTCCATATCACATTACCAATCAACTGATCCTTTCAGTCCCTTGGAATGATGCCCAATGCTGAAACAATTCCCCTTTCCTTGAACCAAAGCCAGTTATAGCTGTACTTTAGCTTAGCTGTGAAGAGCAACAGGAACACATATATTCCATGAGAGCTACTGAAGACCCGAAGCTACGAATGGAGGAGAGAGGAGTTATACAAAAAAGCCACCACCTAAGAAATTTCAGCTTGGGCAGGCTGCCAACTTCTGCATTTACCAAGTTCCTTTGCTCAAATCCCCCAGCAGAGCAAGCCGTGCCTTCCACTTCAGCTGTTCTGCTGATGCAGACTCTTGGGGTAACAGCTTTTGTTCAGCTCGTCCTGGTGCTCAGGCAACCTTGTACCTTCCCCCTGACAGCAGATGTCAGTGGTTTTCCCTAGCCCAGTGCCATAGCAAGGAGGGGACAAGGCAGGGTGACCACTCCGGGCACTGAAGCAAAGGGGCGCCAACAGGTGCTGCCGTGGGGCACGGGACGTAGCAGCAACCGGCTTGTTTGGGGGGCCATAGGGACAGGGGGAGAGCAGCTCCCGCTGCTGCGTGCACTCCCAGGCAAGCGTGGGGGAGCATGTCCCGCCAGATCTGTGCATGGGGGGGGAAGGTGGGCTGCCGCTCTGGACTTTGCCCTGGGTGCCAAACTTCCTTGCCACAGCACTGCCGTAGCCCATCAGGAAAGACTTGGCCCATCCGAGCCCAGATGCACTCAGGACCCATGTCTCAGGCCTCGGCCTCCCACGCCAGGAGCCACAACTCTCAGGCCTCACAACAGCTTTGCTCAGCACTCCTTTCACTCTGCTCCTCTGACCAATCCTGCCCGCCCTGCTCCTTGACTAAGAGCTTGGTACCTGCCCAGTTTCCAGCTGTGCACAACACTAAGCCCACAACTCTCCCACGCGCAGCAAGTGGATCCACACGTGCACAAGGGAACAAGGAATGCTGCCATGTTCGGGCACGATGCCTGGCAGAGGTCCGCTCGCAGCAACGCACGGAAGTCCAGCTCACAGCCAGTAGGCAGGAGTGGAAACAGTTCAATTGCTTGCAATGCTTTTTTCCCCTGGTACACTTCGGCTCAGAGAAGCAGTTCCAGGTTACCCCTCATTAGGCAGATGTTCTTTAGATGATTTATGCTTCGATCAAGCTTGATATCCCCACAGAAGATTGTTAGTGAAAAGCCCTGCGTAATCATTTATCGTTGGGATTTATTATGTTTAACTTAGTAACTCTCGGCAGGCATTCTAACAGGATGGAGGTGGGCTGTGGGCAGTAAAAGGTCAGTCCCAAAGGAAACCAAACACTGCACTAAAAGGAAGCTTGAATGTGGCTCTAAAGGGCTTTGTTCGCATTAGAGGGGAAGCAGCAGAGACTTTAATCATCCCTGCCAAAGCTATTCACATGCAAGGAGAGAGGGACCATGCAAGAGTTTACCATCAACCCCTCAGTAGCTTATCTTACAGAACGTGGTTATAGGCCATTGCTGGCTTAATTCCTCCTTCCTTTCTCTCTGCTGTCTTTTTTTTTTTATTAATGCTGAGACATATTATTGCTGCCTCACTGGAGCCCTCTATTAAGCAAGGTGCCAGTCGTGCACATGGCTTTTAGAATAAAACTACACTGTTAATCTGAGCTCAGGCCAAAAGCCGTAAAAGCTGAGCAAACACCAGAACAGAGGAAGTGGCAAGTACCGGTTGTACCAGGCCTTGGTTTTTTCTGGCGCAGGACTGGGCCACTCTGGAGGAACGGCTGTGAAAGGCGCTGGAGAGCCATCTATGAATTGCGAGAGTTTGACATGAAATTTGTATTTTCATTCTCCCTGCATATTCTCATTTCATCCAGGGCTGTGAGCTGCCATACAGGAACAGGGCCTTTCCTTTGACCTGCCCGGCCTGCCCAAAAGCAGGAAACACTCGAATCTCATGAGAATGTCACGTCTCATTAATTTTCCAGCTCAATAACCCAACCCCCTGGGGCCTGCGCAGGTCGGAGGTTTGGCTGTTTACCTAACAAAGCCAAGTAGAACTCCCTGGCATTTGCCCAGCTGCCCCGTCTAACCGATGAAGCCCAAAAATTAAGGTTTGTTGGGGGCGGGGGGCAGGGGTTGCACTTTTTTCTTTTTAATGTTCCCTTTTCCCATTAAAATTTTTTGGTTGGACTTCTGCCTAGTGTAAAGTTTTGTCTTTCAAGCATGCAGTGAACACTGCTTGCGAGGTGTTTTTCCAAGGCAAATAGCACATTTTAAATAGTCTTATGCATATCATTAGGGCTGTCCCTGGGGGGCACAAATCGGGGCAACCTTCCCAGGCCCCACACTTTGGGGGGCCTCGCAGAGCCAGACGGAGAGGCCACGGCAACTCCACGCTGCTGCCAACTTCCCATCCGGCCATTCGGCACCCACCCCCACCCAGCACCACCGAATCCAACACGTCCGGCAGCTTGGCACCCCGCCATCGCTGCCAAATCCACTGCCTGCTTCCTCGTCCCGGGGGTGGGGCCCTGCACAGGCCAATTTGCCCCAGGCCCCGCACAAGTTATCTCTGCATATCATATTGCACTTAGGCCTAGGGGATGCAGCTGGGATGATGGGGCCACTGCACTTGCACACAGCAAGTAATGGCCTCTGCCCTAAAGAGCTTCCAGACTAATTACAAAAGTAAGATGAAGCATTGAAGGAAGTACTGGAAGTTCATTTCCAGAAGATGCGCCATTTGTTCAGCACCATCCTGAAGAAGTCAAAACGCATGCATTCACGACAGCCCTCTGGACAAACAGTATTGCTATGCTATGGAAACCCAGGTCTCTCACTAAGATGGGAGAATACAGCGAGGAGATACCTTCCTCTGATTTTGTTGAAAAATTCCTAGGGAGCATAGAGCACCATGCTACCATTTTTCTGGAAGGAAATGTTTCCAGAATAAGGTTTTTCTCGTGGAGCCTATCTTTCTGTGTCACCCAATTCAATATCAGGTAGCAATGCTGTTGTAAAAGCAGTTACAGAGATGGCTACCATATCCCAGCTGCCACAAAGGCTGTAGCTCGCTTATTTTGGTACCAGGTGGTTCAAGGTCTATTTTCCAACAAGTGTGCCTCCTGCACTTGCTAACACAAAGCCTTTTGAGCTGCAAGCCAAATCTCTTCCTTGCAATATCTTTTTCATCCTTTTTTTCTCCCGTTTTTAGCTCACAAGTGTGTCTTTTCTTTTAAAAAAAAAAATCTATTATTCTTCAAAGGCCCAGTTGTGTCCTTCATTTACTGAAGTAGTCAGAGAATATTATGGGTTATTTTGTCACCATGGAAACCTCAAATAGGCCTTCAAGGTTTTGGAGAGGTGCTATTAGGCCATGTAGGGTTCTCTGACAGAAAATAATAGGGACAGCAAATCAATGAGACCTTTTATATGGACTGTGTGAATTGCAAGGGGTATCAAACATCATTTCTCTGCCACTGTAGACTACTCCAGGCAGCAGTTTAATATGGCATCCTTTTGACAGCTGAGCCCAAATGGAAAATTAATGAGGCAGCATGATATATGGGTCTTTTTAAATCTCATAACCGGCCTCCTTTTGAGAATAAAAATGACCATATCAGTTTAATATTAGCAAAGAGGTTCTCAGTGTATCTGTTTGCAAGCCTTGTCACAGCACAGAGGAGACTGCTTTGTTTTATCGACAGTGCAAGTCCATGCTCGTTTTCCAGCTGGGCTTATTTAAACCATAATAGCTCTGAATTGCATTTGAGGTTTATCAAAACACTGCCACGAAATGAAATCCGTGTGCGCGCCTACTCGGGCTCCAAGGAATGTTGTGTCCTTTGGGTATTTCCCATTGTTAAGGAACCCCAACATAAAGGCAGGGACGTCGATGCAGCTCTTCCTATTCATGGTTATTGTAGGTTAGTGACCCAATAAAATGTAAGGGTGTTCCACCTGTTCCTTCCAGTCTGTCACTGCTGGATCTCAAACACCAAAATACAAGCTATTTGATTGATTCCATTATATTAAGGCATAACAGTCAACAGGGGGCTTCCCCAAAATAGTAACACACCACAGGCCAAACCCATAGCTAGTGCAAATTGTAGCGATGTCTGCTCGAGTCAGGAGGGTGAGGTTCCACACCTGACTCAGCCAGGTCTCTCTGGCTAAGAGTACATCCATCAACCAGGACAACAGACAGTTGACTGGAGTTTCTACAGTCTGCAGTAATGCAAGAGACAGCATCATGTGAACGTCCACCAGCTATGTGGGAGTCACCGCAGCTCTTCTCAGAGCTCTTAAGACCTTTGCAAAAATGCACAAATAGGGTTACCCATCATTTTCCACTTCATCTGCCTGAAAAGCTGGAGACGACACCAGTCTATAGGATTTATCTAAACACCGAGTCCAATGACAGGTTTTGGATGAGCAAAGATTGGGACCAAGTTGCAGAATTTGTCAGTTCATAAACCAAAAGTTCTTCTCTGATAGCACCACAGGGCACCTATATACATGTAGCGAGGCTAGTCTGACACACTGCAATTACAGCACGTCAGAGCAGATTCAATTAATTGAGTCTGTTGGAGCGTGGTAATTACCGAGCTCCAGCAGACTCTGGTGTCTGATGTATCGGTGTCCCCACACTGAAAAATGGAGGCAGCGGCTCTTTAACTGAAGCTCATTTGACGAGCTTTAGTTAAAGCGACCCTGCCACCATTTTCCAGCATGAGGACGCTGATGCACAAGATGCTCTGGGTGCTTTAATTAAAGCAGCTCTCGGATCCACTCTAATTAAAGAGCCCCACCACCACCGCTCCCAGAGCACGTGTATAAATGCAAATGTTGACCAACTGGGCTTGAACTGAATGTCACCACTGCTAAAAGCATAAGCTACTACATCCTGAACTGAAAGGCCAAAAATGCCTGAACGGGAGCTGTTGCAGATGCAGATCTAGCCCAGAAGAAATTCTGACATTAGAAAGCGAGGCCTCCACTCACTGTTCCAAAAGTTGAAGTCTCAAAAAATTTCACAGAACAGATAACCCAAAATATAGCTACTCCGAAACAAGTAACAACATCACTACGTCACTGAAATATCCTCTCAAGGTCAAAATGTCATAACAGTCTAAATGTAGTAAGGAAGTTGAAACAAATATTTCATTTCATTCTGGAAACAGTTTGGAACATTTTCTGTTCAAAACGCCACTGAAATGGACAGTCACCTGTGAAACATTTGCATTTTAAACAAAGCATCATTTTCTGATGGAAAACCATGTGGTCAAAAACATCTGAGTCAGCTCAACTTGCACCCTCCGTAGATTAGGGCCGTTCGGGGATTCATAACAGCCTTGTTAGCGGATTACGGTTCCATGCAGGGACCACCTTATAATTTCATGGCTAAGCATTCGAGCAGTAAATGCTTCGATACAGGGAAGTATTACGGGCTGAACTGTCCCTTAGAAGAGCTGCTTCACGTCAGAGGCAGCGTAGAGCAGAGCTCCTTTGGTGGTAACGCTTGCACGCTTTAAAAAGGTAGGCCAGGTAGCTGTGCTTCAAATCAGTGCAGAGAGCATGCCTCCATAATTGGCAGAAAAGCCCTGAAAATTGGCCAGTCCTGCAAGTGCCACAGTAGAATTGCAACTGTGCTGTTTTTGGCCCTGTATGTGCGTCAAGAAGCAGGGAAGATGCACTTTTCAATTGGGTATACCTATGCAAAGGTAGCAGTATATTTTACAGGCTGACTGCAGTGTCTGCGATGAGCAACATCAACAGCCTCAGAAAAAAGCATGGCAGTTACCCAGTATAAGGCTGTACCTTGCATTCAGCATTTCCTGTAATGTCTGCCTTCAAAGTCTGTTTCTGCTTCAGCAAACGCATAATTGCTTCATATCACCCGAGTGGTGAAAACCATCCAAAGCCTATTGATGATTAATCTTTCATATACCCACATACTTATATCCAAATCAACTTTGCCATAAAGCACCTATGAACCACACATTTGTTACATGCTGAAGTATCACAATAGTCTAGTGTAATAAAGTACTTTGCCCTGAAGATTATAACTTCATATCACTCAAACAAAGGGAACCGTGGAAGTTTGATGGAGAGAGCTCTTTATCAAAATTAAATCCTCAATAATAGAAATGGGAATTGAACATACAGCAAGAGAAAGAAATTGCTTTAGGCTTCTTTTATTTCTATCTTCCCCACATTGTTAAAATCCCTCTTTAAAATATTAAATTGGTCAGTGTTCACGGTGTGCCTAGACATGGTATATTTCTTATTACTTTTCTGCTTACCTGCCCAATGGTAATGCTGTATGTCTCTTGCAATAAGCCGCACTGGAAAAGGACTTAGAGAAACACAAGGGACTTGGGCTCTTTCTACCCAGCAAGCAGGAACACCTGCATCCCATCACCCATTCCACTGTCAGCAAGGATTTCCAGCTGCTTTTCTGATTTCTGCCCCACTGAGCTCCATAATCAGAAGGGCCCAGGTAATTGTGTGTTGAGTCAGCACTGCAGAGGAAGAGAATTCAGCAAGAGTGAAAGGTAGTGGATCTCCTAATTGGCTGTCAGGCTCTCAGAGGAGTATGATAAAGCTGTGTGAAAAGGGGTAGAGAATTGAGGACTGGTCAAGCACGGATGATTTCAAAGAATGTCCCATGATAAGGAAAAAAACCCAGAAGCACCAGAATCATTGCAGAATTTTTTTCCTCCTTAATGCAGCTATTTTATCCACCTCAATAAAGGCATAAGGGTCAAAGCGATTTCCTGAAATTAAGGTTTCCACAAGAGAGACCTGGACCCCAACCCCCAACTCTGTAGCGTTTTGTGTAATTATTTGCACCCCTCCAAAGTGAAGGTCAGCACTACCGTTCTGCTACAGGTGTGTTTTATAATCGCCTTGAGCTCAGGCCTTTGTTCTGGTGATAGGATGCCAGGTTAGAATATGAAAAGCCCACAGGAGCATAGAGAAATGCCAATGAAAATTAGCTAAGGGATATTTGGTGGAGTGAGACACCAGCTATGGCTAGAGGGGTCCATGGTATCAACTAGCTATTGCTAGAGGGATCCATGATACCAAGTAGAGACTGTTGCTAGCCAGTTCCACATCTATAAAGAGCCAACTGGAAGGGGAAGTGAGTTGCTCCCCTGCTTAATCACATACCCCTCTGCATTCTTCTGTCACCGAGTGGATCTCATCAAGAAACGGATGGAGGTCCCTGAGTGTTTCTTATAGAAATAAAAATACTTGTGTAAAGCAAAGATAAATATGCAGCTCAGCCTAGTTGCCTATTGCCTGTTACACTTTTCTTTTTCTAACCTTAGTTAAATTACCCTTCTGCCCCGCTGAGTGAGTTTGTTAAAAAACTGAGTTGTAAAATTTGGACTTGGGTTCAGCTTCCCACCCACAGAAACACTTGTGTGTTTGTTTGCATCTGGAGTTTGGGTTATTCTCATGGCAGAGACTTTGACATCTCTTTGAAATTCAGATCTGCATGTAGGTTTCGATTTTAACCCTACTTGTAGCCAATTGTCAAAGTCCAGGAGAGGTCTGGAAGTGGAGTTTTGCTTCAGAGGCAACTCGACTACAGTCTCCAGTTGAGTGTGGAGAATTTCGGGATGAAGACAAGTCTGGTCATATAGCAATACTGGACAAGCACAGCCCTGGCTCTGCCCATCTCCCGCCGCTGGGCTGAGCTCCATGGGGCCCCACAACCCCATGTAGCGCAGCCTGGCGGCAGGAGGCAGACAGAGCCAGGGCTGCACTTCGCCTCCCACCACCAGGCTGTACTCTGTGGGGCTGTAGAGCCCAATGGCAGGGAAAGCCAGGGCTGTACTCTGCCTCCCGCCATTAAGCTGAGCTCCATGGGGCTGTGGAGCTGCTCAGAGCACAACCCTGGCTCTCCCCTGCCTCCCGCCACCAGGCTGCTTCAAAACGTTTCGAAACTTTCTAAACGTTTCGAGTGCCCTCATTTCGTTTTGAAGCTGTCATGTCTTTTTGTTTCCATTTCGCTGTTTCCAGCTTGAAACGCATTGAAACAGCTTTGAAACGAAACACTCAACAAAATTTTGCAGAGCCCTACTAACTACACTCTTTTTTTCCAGTTACTTAACAAATATTTATAAACAGGCAGTGTTAAAAAATAAAAATCAAGGCAGAGGTAGTATGGAGGAAAAAAGAGGCAGAGAAAGGAAAAAAACCCCAAAGAAAAATGAAGGGCTGTCTATGCACCAGCTTGTGCCAGCGTCACCACTGCAGGGTTCTCTATTATATATCACAGGCTTCGTTTGTGCTGGGGAGGAAACATGTTGCTGGTTTGGTTGGGTTTTTTGGCAATTGATTCGCTCATGAAAAAACATAGCTTTAACAACAGGATTTTTTCTCACCACTAGCTAGGTTAGATTTAGACATTCAAAGGTGATTTGAGAGGTTTGCATCTTTTCATATTTAATGAGTAAGGACCCACTTAATTTGTGGGGGCTGCCCCTGATTTTTCAGGCAGGATGCAAGCCCAGGCAGCCATTTCACAGGCAGTGTGTGGCAGGTTCCACCCCCCATGCCTCCGATTGGCCGCAGGGCCCCAGTGGCCCTGCCCCTTACTGCTGATTGATACCTGTCATAAGGCCCTGCCCCCCCCGTGCCAATTGGTGGAGAGGGGCAGGGCCTTATGACAGGCAGCCCTTGCAGCCATTCAGCAGCCAGGGGTGGGAGTGGCAGTCATCCTGCCCACAGCCCTTCTAGCAGACAGCACCCTCTTCCCCCCTTCCCTGCCCTCCCAGGCTGCCACAGCAAGCTGAAGACTGCTGCTCCTTCTAAGGAGCCAGCATTTTCTTTTCTGTAAATTTTTGGAAGTTTTTTTCCCCACTGATATCGTGGGCATTGCCTGGATTTTATGAGCAACGCCAGATTTTGTGGAATCCACAAAACTGAGAATTTAGTAGGTCCCTGTTCATGAGGGACGCTTAATTGCAATATGGCACACTTAGACTTTGTGGGTATAATAATACAGACACATAATATCACAGTGGATTGTGCTGAAGGACAAAAGCCATCCACATTTACCCATACGGCAATTAGACCCTTTGACTGCCAGTGCCCCAAGCACATGCCCAGAAACCACTGAGATGACTTGATACACCCTGAGAGAGTCATCTAAGTGGACAATGGCAAGAAAATCAATGACAGTGCAATGTTTAGTAGAAAGGAGCCCACTGCTCCCAAGTCAGCGTGCTACATGGGAAGGTGCCTGGGACAACAACCCAGGGCCTCCCCATATCCTGCCCAGCTTATTTTTTCCTAACCAGAGTTGCTTGTTTGCACAGGATGAGGTGTGCATTTCCCTTCTGTCTTGCTGGAGATGCAAAATACTTTTCCCAACCAGTAACAGGAGGGGGCACCCTGAGCCTTCGGATTGCATTTGGTAATTCCCTCCAGGAATTGGGAGGTGGGGGTGGGGAGAAATGTTTGCATACTCTGTGACTTGTAGGTACAGACCCTCCAAGGAACCCTGATTAGCAGGAAAAATCTGCCAACTACTTTCCAGAGGCCATCAAGGACTTCAGTGTCCTTCCCCAATCAATAAACATCAAGCGAGACAGATGAGCTGTACTGTTTCAGAAAGGAGGCTCCAGTATCTCCAAATGGAAGTTACTCCCCAGGTTCATAATTAGCACCCCTCTGCCTTAACCCAAGGACTTACCACTGATAGCTGAATGAACTAGGCACCTACATCTATACCAGGATTATCTAACAGAAAAGGAAGTTCACAGAATTGTATCCTTGGTGAAGAAGCAACATGCTTAGAGACATGACCTATCATAGATCAAAATCGTAGGTGGGCACTGTTATCCCCAATGCACAGATGGAGTAACTGAGGAGTGGAGGGGTGGAGTGATTTATTCAGGGCCACAGTACAAGCCAGCAACAAGAGACTTGAGAACGGAAGCCACAGACTTCGTTTAGATTTCACTTACACTAGTGAAAACCCCAGAGTAAACTTCAGTGAAGACACAGTTACATAGGGGTGCGTTTGTGTGTGTAATCAGAGTTGGCCCCAGACCCCCTGATACATGGCCCAGCAAATCACTTCCCCCTTCTGCATATTACTGACTGCGATTCCTTTGCACAGTGGAATGAAACAAAGGGCAACATGGGAGCTTTTCTTTCAAATAACCTTAACTAAAATGCCATGACAATATTAAGATTTAAAATCCCCCATATAGTCTGTACAACTTACCAGGACTTGATCCTATCCTCATTTAAGTCAATGGGAGTTTTTCAGTTGACTTCACCATAATCAGGCACACCCCTCTGGACAACATTACAGCATGCTTGTAACCTGGCTCACCTGCACCTTGCTCAGGTGAGCTATCCTCTGAAGCTTAATGCAAACATTGTTATCTCCTTCCACTGGCTAAGTGTATACAGTTCATCTTAAATCAATATTGGGAAAGCCAATCTAAATGACGTCTGGGCCACTATAATTGGTGTCATAGTACTGAATTGCACAAAGGAAGAGGTCTGTGCTAGGAAAGATATATCTGAGAGCATATTGCATGGAGCAAGACTCATTTAACACTACCAACTCAAAACACATGCCCCGTGTTACCACAGCTACTCTTGTTCTATCCCAGGCCCCCAATTTGGCTGTGACGAAAGTTTCCTGATATAATAGGGGATCTGGGGTGTTATGGGAGGTTCCGTTCTCATAAACACCCAGAGTTTAGGAGTGTAATAGAAAAAATATTAGCACAAGATAATCCTCAATGCAGTCATAAGAGCTAGATATTAATGCCTTACTCTTTATTTAATTCTGTTTCCTAAGCAACTAATACGCTGGATCTAATTGGTGCCAAACCTTCACTGTCTGAAAATCATTAAATTCACTTCTCTAAGCTAATTGTTACTGTATTATTAGAAAGTTTTAGCTAAATTACACTGTCCATACAGTTAAGTGTTACCTGTGCCTGTCTATTAGCTGCTAATTAAGGCTGAAAAGAGCATAGGACTATATGAAAGTAAGGCTGGAAGGGACCTCATGAAGTCATCTGCCCAGTCCCCTGATCAGGGCAGCATGTCCCTGTCCTATCGCTGTTACAGTAATATTGAAAAAATAGTGTATGTGTGAGTGTATACAAGTATATGCATGGACACACTATTATCACATTCATACTATGTTTCACACTATTGTTATATTTTATATAATGTGTGTGTGTCAATATATATTATTCTATATAGAGAGAGGGCTTAGTCCGTCTGTCTGTCTGTAATGCTCTTGCAGCACTGATTGGTTGTCTCAGCAGCCAATCACAATGCTTATTGAAACAACCAGAGTGCTCTACATAGACAGACACTCAGAGAGACGGCTAGATGCAGGAGGTGGTGGGGTGTCACAGGGCTGGAGGTGGGGAAACTCTTGGAAGTCTCCAGCTTGGAGGTGGTGGCAGCGATGCAGGGTGGTGGCAGATGGGGAAGGAGAGGATGGCAGGGACAGAGTGAGATGGCAGAGCGGTCATGACAGTGGTGACAGCATTGCTGGCCTTGCCCCCTCCCCCCAGCCCTGCTCCTTGGAAGTGGTGGCAGCATGGGATGCTGGCAGAGGGGGACAGAGGAGATGGTGAGGAAAGCTTGCTTCCCCACACCCCTCTGCCCCCCTGCTCCTCGGAGGCAGCGGCAGCATGGGGTGGTGGGTGACAGCACTCTGTCCCTGCCCCCCTGCCCGTCAT
>NW_017728921.1:11506000-11513175 GCF_001723895.1 Crocodylus porosus
TTTTGAAGTGTGGAGCACAAAACTGGATGCAGTACTCCAGCTGCGGCCTCACCAAGGCCGAGTACAAGGGGAGAATGACACCCCAGGATTTGCTGGAGAAGCATCTATGGATTCAGGCCAGCATTTTGCTCGCTTTACTAGCTGCAGCATCGCATTGCAGGCTCATGTTCATCTTGTGGTCAACCATGATGCCCAAGTCCCTTTCATCCATAGTGCTAACCAGCCTAGCACTGCCAAGCCTGTAAAGATGCTGAAGGTTTTTCCTCCCAAGGTGGAGAACCTTGCATTTTTCAGTGTCAAGAGAGACTGTGGAGAATAACCAGTCTCAAGCCTGGTATATAAGCTGGGATATACACACACAAATATATATATTTGGGAAATATATGTGAAACATAGTATGGATGTATAAATATAAAATGCGTGTGATGATCAGTGCTCATATGGACATTAAAGAATCATCATTTTGCCAAACAGAAATCGTTGGATGTGTATTTTATCAGCCGGGGAACTTCAGTTAAGGATGCTAACACCTTCACTGTTCTTCCAATTCATTAACTGCAAGAGCATCCTTCCATCCAGTCAGGCATCAGTCTGCTTTTGCTGGATCTTTTCTTCAGCTTCAAGGATTTTTAAGATGCCTACTTGAAAGAATGACAAGAACTCCTCCCCAGTGCCCCCCACCATGATGCATATGACATACCTTCAGTAAGCTGCAGCAGTTTTGTTCCTTCATTATTCACCTGAATGGAATGCAAATCCCTATGTTAAGACAGACTCCACACTGAACAGTTTCCCGAGTAAATACAGGGATCATTGATGCAGCAGATATATTGTTAACTAAAGTAGACTAAGCAAAATGTGATAGTTTTGCCAGGAGGGGGGCATAAATCCATGGGAATAATTCAACCACAGAGTCCTAATGATGAAATGTAAACCAAAATGTGCATATGCTCCTGATGAGCTTCCAAGTGTAACATGTTGTTAGTTTAATACTGTGTAGTTACATGACATCTCTTATAGACCTCATAGTTATGTGCACGCCATACAACAAAGTCACTTTACTTTGTGCACACTACTGGCATGATATAAATATACTGAATAAGATATGTAACGCCAAGATGTTTTGCCTGTAAAAATAATTATCTCTCGTAAAACGTCTGTGCTCTCTTGACTCAATGTGAGAGCTTGCCTTTTGGAGGACATGAGACTTAAAACAGCTGCCTCAAGGGTTTCATCAATTCACCTCACCGAGATCAACCTGCTGTCTATAGTTGGTTTGCTTCACTACAGTCATCTGCTTTTATTACAAAGTGTGGTTGCCCATTCAAGGGCTGCTGAGAAGGGGAAGCCTCTTGACTTGTCTCAAGGATGTCTCCTATTTACTGGCAACTACCTAGAGGCCAGCCTTTTGCACTAGGGCAGTTTATTACACATAAACTGATTTAAGTGATCAGAAACTGTTTTAAACCTGTAACAGAACAGATGTTCAGTGCACATAAACCAGTTTGAAAATGGCAAAAACCAGTTTGAGATAAACCTGCTTGAATGAAGTATCAGACTTAACTGATTTGGCTAAACCGGTGTATGCAATGTCTGCCCCAGACCCCTTGCTGGTTTAAGATAAACCAGACTCCCCTGGCATCCCAGCATGCTCTCTGGGCTGAGTGGGGCTCTCTGCTCCACAGCAGGGCTGGCCCCTCTCCTCTGCTTCTGGGCTGCACCTCTGGAAAAGACTTGCAGGCACAGAGCATCTGCCTGGTTTCTCTGTGCTAAACAGAGATTATTCCCCCTGCCCCTCTGCCCTACACAGACATTAGCTAGCAGACCACATGCTGGCTACAGTCCATGCTTTGGGAGAAAACAAAGGCAGACAGGCTTTTTGGAGCTAATCAACAGGTAGCTTAATGGAACCACTGTTTAAGAAGAGCTTGGAGAGAGACTTTGTTTTCTCAATGGGATGATAAACACTGAGTTAGGGGTGATAAACATTACCTGCTGGGCTGCTTAGGAGAGGGGGAATAATCCGAGTGTTCTGCCAGGACCTGTTAAACATCCCTCGGTTCAGCACTTTGGAAGGGAAGGGAGAGCTGCTCTAGCGTCCCCCAGCTTCTAGTCTGAGCCACTACAGGCATGTGCCTGCAATTCTAGAACGAAAAGAAAACATCTATCCACCTCCAAATCAGTTCAAGCTTTGTAGGTTAGACTAACCTGCAAAGATTCAATCAGTTCAGACTCTGGCTTTTTGAATGTCTGTCCCTAGCCTTGGATGGCACACAGTACATTCCCAGCTCCCCCTCCAAAACCCATTGTGACCCACTCCTGTTAAATTTCTATAAGGGAACTGGATTAACAGAAGTTCCCTTGTTGAAATCCAAAATCAATGCTTTTAAAGTCTGGCCTATCCTGTGCTTCTCTCCCCTTTCTAGCCATTATGTTCTCACCTATTTCTCCTCATACCCTATGCACTGTGAATACCAGGTTTAATGAAAGTAGAGAACTGCTAGAATTAACAATAGAGTGGGACAAACCTTCAGCTGGTATAAACTGGCACTGATCCAATGTAGCCACTTCACTCCAGCCAGGTCCCTGGTTCTATAATTTCACCTGCTTTTAAAGAGCTTTGAACAAATATCTTGAGCACTTTACAAAAAAAGCTCGGGTTCCTCATTTCAAAGGTTGTGGATTTCACAAGTAAATCAGACAGAGGGGAGGAAAAAAAAGTTAGCTGGCAGCTTTCAATTTCCTTCTAGATGCAGGAACATCATGATGGGAGAAGAAGCTGCTTGCCGATTGTTTACTATGAGCATTTTTGCATAAATGAGAAGCGATTTCAGCCATTCCGTGTGCTAAAGGAAGATAGTGTGTCTGGCCGGTGGAGCTGATATTTCACTGACTTGCTGGAATTACTCCAAAATACTTCAGTAAACAAGTGTTACCCTTTATTTGTGCAGAGGCTTGAAGTTGAAAACATGTTTATCTGGGTTATTTCCTTGATTCAAGGTAATCGTTGGGAGGACAAATAAGCAAACAAAGCCAAAAAAGCAGACTTCAAGCTAGCATGGTTTTTTGTTTTAACAGCAAAGACGAGAGAAAACAATTTACCAACCAATTTACTGAAAAGCTACGGTACATCTCCTACCACTTGCATAATGGGAAATGCTTTGAAAATAGGTTTCCAGATTTCTCATTTAGCATGTATTATGAGCACATGTGAATTTAATATCATGGGTAAAATTGTTAATTAGACAAGAAAAAATGTGCCTCAGGAGTGTAACATCTTGTGATCCGATATGTTTTCCTCTTGCTCTCATTCCAGGGTGTATATATATTCCCCACCTGTGGCATTTCTGGAATCAGAGGGAGAGCGATCTCCTTCTGACCTGTCATGTAAGCAATGTCTCATTTCTGGGGGGCCGCTGCACTGCCCAGAATATAATATTTTGAAGTTCATCCATGTGTCCACATGCTTATCTCAGCCTGCTAAACTCAGCAGGACTTCTCAGGAAAACCTGTTTCTTAAGAGATGTGTGGAACTTCCCAAGTCTGGTTGGGAAGAAAATACTGCCGGAAAAGCCTCCCTCTTGACCTTAACTCCTGACCTTAACCCAGATGGGCACACCATTGCAAATTAATATTTCAGGGGTTCAGTGAAGATTTATATTACTTCTTGTTTTGCCCAGCATGGCATTCTCATTCATTGGCTAAGATGGAAGCAATGCTTAGGGCTTGTCTATACTACACCCATGGCCAGTCCCAGGGAGGAGGCGACTGAACACATCCCACCCACACTCTACCTACCAAATCCACTGATATGCCCTAGCGCCACAAGTTCTCCAGTGACCCTTCTTGTGTAGCCGTCAGTTGAAGAAGCTCTGGCACCACAGATCCAATGGCATCACGCTATCTTTGGGCTGTACATAGAGACTGTTGCTGCAAACATCCCTGACTTCTGGAAACTGTACGTCACCAGAATCTGGGGTCCAGAGTCCACTGCATCGATGGGATTGAAAATCCAGCCCCTACACCTCCACACAGACACATCTGAAAGATTTCAATTTCAAACAGAAATAATCTCACAGAGATATCTATCCTCTTGGTGAATGGGAAGACATGACTTGGCCCACAGCAGATTACACACCACAAGACCAAATCCCAACTACATACAGCAAAGAGGGGTAGCAAGAAGTCTGAAGCCTGGTGCATGACCTGGGATAGACCAAGCATAAACTGATGCAAATGTTCTGGCATTGCATTCTAGCTCTTAGGTTGACCTTATTCTAGAGGTAGCTTCAAGTATCTTTGTCCTCTCTCTTTTTTTTTTATGTACACAGTCAGCTCTGTTGCTGAGCTCCTGGGTGAGCCTGTGGAGCCAAGCCAGACATTCTTGGCTTTGATACTGGCTTGGCTCTTCCTTCAATGAACTGCTCCCATATTGCCTATATAAAACAGGAGCTCTTGGCTGATTTCACTTGAGATGTCTCAGAATTGTATTTGTGATATAGTGACAGCCCTGCACAGACTGATGCTGTACCTGTTGTTGAGAGCAGACTTCCTAAACAGTTCCTTCCATTTCAAACAGTTGCCTCTTATTCTTCAATCTCTATGTAGGTTATTTGAGGCTTATTGGAAATAAATAATGTTTGAATGATCCACAGGTAGAGCCTGATTTGCCTTATAATATATTGGATTCTGGCTGTGTATTACATTTTTAAAAATTCTTCTGGGAGATGAATTTTGCAGCTCAGAAAAAGACAAACTGACTGTACTGTACAGAGCTAAGCTCAGTGCTGGCAGATGCCATGTGTATTTCTCCCACTGGCCCTGCTAAGTCATTCATCAAAATCAACTGCCAGCACCTGCCCTGAGCCTCTGGGCAAGAGCCCCTCCTGAGCAAAGGCTGCCGGCAGTGCCAAACGGTGCGATGGCCTGGAGGCCTCCCACAACAGCTGTCAGGCTCCAGTGGAACAATCAAAGTGCAGCACAGCAAGGGGATGTTTGACAGCACAGGAGGCACTTGGATGAGAAAAGACAGAGTTCAATGGGACTGGGGTGCCAAGTGTCAAGGAAGTGGCCCCGCATTCTTCTGCAGGGAATAGCTCTTGGATCACTCTGCATAACATGCCCAATTTCAACTGTATTCCAAATACAGACTTAAAAACTGAAGTACCGCAGTTCTGACAGGGGCTGGCCATAGACAGCAGAGCTGGACATAACAATGGCTGTACAGCCACAGCACTTCCATTCTTCCTGTTTCTTCAGCATATCAAACACAGAAAAAAAAAAGTCCACACAGCTCTATCAAGCTATTGCTGCTAAGAATGGGAAAGGAAAAGAGAGAGAATGGTATGTCTCTTTTAAGTACTTAAGAAGAATCATAGAATCATAGAAAATGAGGGTGGGAAGGGACCCTAGGGGGTCTAATCCAACCCCTTTCTCAAAGCAGGACCATCCCCAACTAGATCATTCCAGCCAAGGCTTTGTCTAGCCAGGCCTTAAAAACCTCCAAGGATGGAGCTTCCACCACCTCTTTAGATAACCCGTTCTAATTCTTCACTACCCTCCTAGTGAGAAAGTTATTCCTAACATCCAACCTAAATCTCCCTTGCTGCAACTTGAGAGCTTCAGTAGTACTAAAATGGGGTCCTAGGAGTATTTAGATAAAGAGATAGCATAGCTTAAAGTGTCTTTGAACTTTAAACAACTCTACAACTGGCCTTGCATTCTGCCAAGATACGCAATGTTCCTTTTTCCCCCCCTGCATCAGGACACATGACCTCATTTCCATTGGCCTCCAATGAACTGATCTCAAACTTCAACTCAGCTGCAGAGGTTGCATGACCTAGTGTGTGGGATACCAAGCTGGGAACCTCAGTTTCTATTTCTAGCCCTGTTATCAAACCTGCCGTGTACCACTTCATCTCATCTCTCTGCAAGGCATGTTACCACAAGCCTCTATTTCCCTTCTGCCCTTTGCCCATCTTTTTTATTTGATCTGTAAGATCTTGAAGGCCAGGATTCCCATGAGAATAAAATCCCAAGCTGGCTGCAATATCAGAGCAAGACTATGAAGAAGGTAAAAGCAGCTAGGCATTTGCCTAATAGAAGCACAAGAGGACTACAGCTTTACAAGGCAGCTTTCTGGCATCATGGTCTGGGATTTATACAGAACTTTAACATAAAAAACAGAATTAAATTATGGATTTCGTCAAAATATATTATATTAGAGTGAAAAACAAAGTATAGAGATGCTAATATACAGCAGGTGTTGGGCTTTAAACATGATTGTTTTTACTGCTTTAACCACAGTAATATTATGGTTAAGACACAATATAGATTATAGCTTTAACTTAATAATAGTGTGCAGAATGCCGTAGGCTTTATTTGCATATAGCATCTTTCAAATGCAGTAAAAAGAAATCAGTGAACAAAGGAAGATTTTTGTTTAGTGGGTTCACTTTGTAGATCAGAAAAGTCTCTGAAGGATTTGAGGCCCTAACAACTGTTTAATATACTGGTGAGCCAATAGCAGACACTGTCGTGTTTACCATCATTACCAGAACTATTGCTCCAAAACAAAAAAAAACTATCCGTAGTACCACCTGCTTTAGTGTGACCAAAGTGTGATAACCTCCACTTTTTTCACAGGAGTATTAGTACTGGAGATAATGAGAGAGAAAAACACAGCTAGGAAAGCCTTTTTATTCCTGTCCATCTCTAAAATTCAGAGTATATCATCAACAAACTGTTCAAAATACATAACTTCTTGATTTAGGAAAAGAAGTTTAAGACTCATGTGGTCCCAGCTCTATACAGCTCTCCCAAGTGCTAGAGTCTACTCTGCTCCATTTCCCCCTCCATTTTAATTTTTCTAGTCACCCTACACCCCTGGCAAACATTACACTTAAAGCATGAATAAACAGGCTGGGGACAGAAGTTACCCATAAACCAGTCTAAGTGATCAGAAACTGGTTAAAACCTGTAACAGAACAGAAGTTCAGTGCACTTAAATGGCTTTCAAAATGGCTGAAACTGGTTTAAGATAAACCTGGTTGGATGTGGTATCAGACTTAACTGATTTAGGTCAAACCGGCTTATGGAACTTCTGTCCGAGACCCCCTCTCAGTTCAAGTTAACTCAGTCCCTCACATCCCAGGATGCTTTGCAGCCCTGGGCTG
>NW_017728921.1:11513275-11536659 GCF_001723895.1 Crocodylus porosus
ACCCTCCTAGTGAGAAAGTTATTCCTAACATCCAACCTAAATCTCCCTTGCTGCAACTTGAGAGCTTCAGTAGTACTAAAATGGGGTCCTAGGAGTATTTAGATAAAGAGATAGCATAGCTTAAAGTGTCTTTGAACTTTAAACAACTCTACAACTGGCCTTGCATTCTGCCAAGATACGCAATGTTCCTTTTTCCCCCCCTGCATCAGGACACATGACCTCATTTCCATTGGCCTCCAATGAACTGATCTCAAACTTCAACTCAGCTGCAGAGGTTGCATGACCTAGTGTGTGGGATACCAAGCTGGGAACCTCAGTTTCTATTTCTAGCCCTGTTATCAAACCTGCCGTGTACCACTTCATCTCATCTCTCTGCAAGGCATGTTACCACAAGCCTCTATTTCCCTTCTGCCCTTTGCCCATCTTTTTTATTTGATCTGTAAGATCTTGAAGGCCAGGATTCCCATGAGAATAAAATCCCAAGCTGGCTGCAATATCAGAGCAAGACTATGAAGAAGGTAAAAGCAGCTAGGCATTTGCCTAATAGAAGCACAAGAGGACTACAGCTTTACAAGGCAGCTTTCTGGCATCATGGTCTGGGATTTATACAGAACTTTAACATAAAAAACAGAATTAAATTATGGATTTCGTCAAAATATATTATATTAGAGTGAAAAACAAAGTATAGAGATGCTAATATACAGCAGGTGTTGGGCTTTAAACATGATTGTTTTTACTGCTTTAACCACAGTAATATTATGGTTAAGACACAATATAGATTATAGCTTTAACTTAATAATAGTGTGCAGAATGCCGTAGGCTTTATTTGCATATAGCATCTTTCAAATGCAGTAAAAAGAAATCAGTGAACAAAGGAAGATTTTTGTTTAGTGGGTTCACTTTGTAGATCAGAAAAGTCTCTGAAGGATTTGAGGCCCTAACAACTGTTTAATATACTGGTGAGCCAATAGCAGACACTGTCGTGTTTACCATCATTACCAGAACTATTGCTCCAAAACAAAAAAAAACTATCCGTAGTACCACCTGCTTTAGTGTGACCAAAGTGTGATAACCTCCACTTTTTTCACAGGAGTATTAGTACTGGAGATAATGAGAGAGAAAAACACAGCTAGGAAAGCCTTTTTATTCCTGTCCATCTCTAAAATTCAGAGTATATCATCAACAAACTGTTCAAAATACATAACTTCTTGATTTAGGAAAAGAAGTTTAAGACTCATGTGGTCCCAGCTCTATACAGCTCTCCCAAGTGCTAGAGTCTACTCTGCTCCATTTCCCCCTCCATTTTAATTTTTCTAGTCACCCTACACCCCTGGCAAACATTACACTTAAAGCATGAATAAACAGGCTGGGGACAGAAGTTACCCATAAACCAGTCTAAGTGATCAGAAACTGGTTAAAACCTGTAACAGAACAGAAGTTCAGTGCACTTAAATGGCTTTCAAAATGGCTGAAACTGGTTTAAGATAAACCTGGTTGGATGTGGTATCAGACTTAACTGATTTAGGTCAAACCGGCTTATGGAACTTCTGTCCGAGACCCCCTCTCAGTTCAAGTTAACTCAGTCCCTCACATCCCAGGATGCTTTGCAGCCCTGGGCTGGGCTGTCTACTCCAGCAGAGCAGGGTCTGCTCCACCTCTCTGCTCTCTAGCCAGAGCACTATCACTCTTCCAGCTGGCTGAGGAGGTGTTGGGTGGGGCCAGCTGAGGGGACATGGGATGGGAAAGCCCACAGCGGAGGCTTGGCTCGGTCCCCCTGAGCCAGGAACTGGGATTGTGCATCAGATTCCATGGTGCCTTTAACTGAACATCTGCCAGGGGCCCTAGAAATAGGCAGGAACCACTTTCTAAGAAGAACCTTTATTATTTGCATAGCATAGGACTTCACTTGACTTTTGCTGTTTTTCAAAAGTTTTGTTGGAAAAACAAGTTTTAATTAAGAGGACAAAACCTTTATATGCAACACTAAAAAAGTTTTCTGAAAGCCAGAACGGCAGAGAGGGAGCTAAAAAGAGTTTCAAGAACCCCCAAACCCTAGCAGTCTTTGGCACAATAAATTTAAATGGCATCATTTAGAAAAAAAGCACCAACACTTAAAAAAGTGAGGAGGCCTAGTATTGGCACTATTTAATATTAATTTTTCCCCCAAAGATCAGATTTGGCTGTATGCACTGGATTTTACAAAAAAACAAACAAACCTGTTCTATAACCAAGATTTGATCCTCCTATTCACAACCTCATTCCACTCAGTGCACCAATAAGAAAATCTGTATCGTGTTTACTCCCGAGCCTTGCTGCAGGGTCAGCACAGCCAGCTCCATTATGAAGAGAGGAAGGGTTGATGGCCATTGCTAATAGCGTTTTGAAAGTAATGTTTTCACAAACCATAACAACAATAGCAATAATGTTCTATTGTCTCTAGGTTTTAGAGCCACTAAGACTAATGAGCTCATTTATAGCCCTGATGGAAGTAATTAAATCTGAAAATCAAAGCACAACATTCTTGTTTAGTGCTCTTTGAAACCAATATTCTAATGGAATGCCATCAACAGCTAATTGAAGCACTAATCTTGCCCAGGGTTGGGCCCATAGCCCAGATGGCTAATATATCATTTTCTTGTCTGGCAAACAGCATATTGCAGTGAGTGGATACAGCCTAGATTAGATATCTCTGTATGATACAAAGGGAGCATAATAACCTTCTCAATCAATATTTTGATATCATTGGACATTTAATGTCAATCATCCTGCAAACTGTTTTGCTGAGGTACAAGGATATGTCTTTATAGATGAGAAATCTGCTGCCATAGGCAAATAAAAATTCCTGCATACTGGATATAAATGGGGTGGGAATATTAGCAAGATAGATGCCTATTGACTGCAATTGGGAAGACTAAGAGGATAAACAGTTTGATTTTCCTTATGTAGTTAAATCACTTTATGCATACAGGTCACAATTCTGCAGGAAAATTTCCCTTTTAGGAGGATTTTGCATATGATACGCCCTGCCAGTGGCAGCAGAGAGGGAGTGCAATCATATGGAAGATGTATTTGACAGGGATTTATGATCAATTTCACAGATAGGAGGATTCCACCCTCTTAAAGTTTATTAGAAGGTGGTTTCATTCTCCATATTCAGGAGTGCAATATTCTGCTTCTCAGAACTGGAGGTTATAAGGATTAGGGAATGCGTTACCAAATTTTACATGCAAGCAACACCTCTAATTGGATTTTAAATTGATGGATTGCTTTTTAAATGGATTTTTCTGGAAGGTTGTTTATTCCTCTGTGGCCACCGGGCCTCGAATAGCCGCTCTCGGGCAGCCTTTGCTCTGGTGGTAGACGTCAAGTGTCTTACGGACTTGTGTCGCAGACTGAGTAGATGTCTCCCCCTCGAGTCACCTCCCCCATTCTCACCTGCCACAACTTGTTGTTTCTCAGTAGGCAGGATTGATCGTCGAGTGTACTGGGTGGCCCGTGGTTCACCCAGCGGTCATTTACAGGGCTCCACCACCCCTACACCCCGGCCTCACGCCTCCTTCGGTGCGTAGTCCAGCTGTTGGCCTCGTTCCCTCCATTGGGATAACACCTCCTGGCTTGGCATCTAGGTGCCTGTGCCCTATAGCCACCTTCACCCATATGGGCCTACCCCTCGGCCCTCCTTGCCTCCGCCCCTTCATTCAGGGAAACACAAAAAAAAGGAAAACCTTCTGAGGCTTCTCCTCAGCCCTGTCCCTCAGGGATACCCACACTCTCCCCCTATGCCCCTTCTTATGGAGTAACTAAATAAACATAGTAATAAAACACAAAATAATAAGCCACTTTCTGACATGGTGGCCCCCTGCCCCCTTACTATCCTTCCCTGGACTCTAGTGTGGGGGGGTTTGCTTTACTCCTGACCCATTGACTCTGCTGGCATTCACTTTTGTCTGCCCATCAACCCATCTGGGACCGGCGGCAATACCCGCCCTGACTGTAAACCCCTCAGGGCTTTCCCAGGATCTTCTCCCCCTGGCATGGCTTGCTCCTCACCCCCGTCAGCTCGACACTCCCACCTGGGGTCAGCTGTGCCTCCAGGTGAAACTCCAGCTCTGCCTCTGGCCAGTGTGCTTGTCACTCTCTTGCCATCCCATGCAAGCTCCAGTCGGGGTGCTCTGCCTTGCCCTGCCAGTGTCTGCCCCTGCTTGCCAGGCTCTGAGGGTCCCACAGGGAGGATCCCTTTCACTCCCTGCAGTGGCTGCAGCTCCTCTCCCGTGCTGCCCACCTCCTCTGTGGCATTGGCCGCCATTTTTATTTTCACCGGCCGGCGTCTGAAGCTGATGTCATCAGCCAGTTGTAATAGAATAAAGAGGTGGCTGATGAGCCGTGCAGGCTCTTCATTCTGCCCCTTTTGTGCTGCATGTGATGCTGCCGGTAAGTATCCTCCGTTACTTCTGTCCCTGGGACATCATGTTTTAAGTTACTAATGACTGAGATACAGTACAGGTACCCATTTTAGGCTAGACGTCTAATTTCTCTCCAAACAAATCCTTTTATCCTGGCATTCTAGGTACCAGCCCATTGTCCCACTTAAAGTAAACCAAGATAACACTTCGCCCTTACCTCCTGAGCTTCCCCTGCCCTCCACACATACTTCCCTACCAAGACAATCAATTCTAATTGGAGTGAACTGCCATTCAAACTGCGTGTAAACAGCAGTCCCAGGCCTTTTTTGATGCAAGTCAAAGCTTAGGACAATAAGACCTGGGATAACTTCCACATGTTTTTACCCTCTGCCAGCTGTAGGTATTATAAAGCTTCTGACTCTGGCCCAGGAATCTCTGCCTTACCAGTGGCGACAGGATGGTGCCTGGATTAGTTCGTCCCTTCTGCCTGCAATGTTATATTTCTTACCTGCCATGACTTTGATGGTAAATTACAGGAGGCGGTTCCCCATATGCAACCTTCCAGGTTCTTTTCCTGTTCTCTTCGTGGGGCTCCAAACCTCCCCTTTCCCCCACCGTAACTGCATCCAGACTCCAAGAGAGATGGATATTGTCTGGAGTCTCTGATGACTATATCCTATATTTTCTATGGTCTGGTCTAGCCTTGACCCAATTATGGCCTAGTTCACATTGTGCTTCAGCTGTCACCTGTCAAGCAGTTCAGCTCTTTAAGCCCAGTCCTGAGCCCAAAGGCTCCAAGATCAAATCATACACCATAGTGAATGATTGATGCCAGCTCACCGCAGCAGCATCAATTCCAAAACTCTTACCCCATCTGGGATCTTCTAAATCAGGGGTGGGTAAAATGAGATCCGTGGGCCAGATGCAGCCCTCCAGGCCATTCTATCCAGCCTGAGTTGGAGGAGCCCCGAACTCCCCTTACCCCTTTGAATCTGGTATTGATGGCTAAAGGGTCTGGTCAGGCATGGTACTTGGACCCTTAGCTTGGTCCTCCTCCACCCTGGGTCCCTCTGACCTGCAATTGTTCCTGGAGTCTTCCAGTCGTTGGCTAGGACTAAGATCCGGTTCAGCTTTTGTGCTTTCTCCTGCCTATAGAATGGTGCTCCTCTGAGCACCTTGCTGCTTCAGCTGGGCAAACTGCTCAGTTGTAGCCTCCAGCTGTCTTCTTCCTGAATGCACCTCAGCCTGCTGCTCCAGCTGCTCACCACCACCGTGCCCCTCTCTGGGGCTGGAAGTACCTTCAAGTTGGCTCTCTGCACCAATCCTGAGCTTCAAGCAGCTCCAGAAGTGCTGTGGCGTTCCAGACATGGCACTACCAGAGCTGCTGCACGCCAAGGTAAGCCTGGGATGTGGGCCATCCCATTCTTCTCCTCTGCCTCCCTCACACCCTCAGCCACTTGATCTCCAGAATATAGATGCTATTACCTGTTTTCTACCTCTTACATGCTCAGAGATTCTCCTGGAACCATCCATGTGCTCAGTGGGCAGAGTATCAGCTGAGATAAATCTGCTAATATCTAATGAGCTGTCCTGATTTCCACCAGCTGTGACTCAGTTTTGGTATACTTGGCCATCAGGAGAAAGCAATGAAACAGGATACCTGGAAGGTGTACGGTGATCTGTATCCACGCTCCTTGGAAATGAAGTTTGACCATCCCCCTTGGACCATTAATTAAACCATGCTTCCAGCACACATCTCTATGTTATACATTTCACCAATCATGGAGTCCATGGAAAGCATTAAGACCCATGTGCACATCTGTTATTCATGCAAACCACTGTCTGGACCAGCAACCTGCCCTCAAGAGTCTAAACAGACTCTTAAATTGCTGTCTAGTTTAGAGGGCTGGTTAGATACTGTATAAGAGATGCTAATAAATGTATTGAGATATGTATGACTCTTGTGATATGGGCTTTGTGGCAAAAGGAGTCCTGACTTCCTATTCAGAGGCTTAACAGGAGCTAGCATTGGGGGAGGGAACTCATTTTGAAAGACAAGATGTCATCTTGAGGACTGCTGGAAGGAAGAGTACCACACACCTCTACTGAGGTAGCATCCCTAATATTTTCTTAGGCACCCATCATTTTGCTAGCCCCATTAGGCTTCATCCACATCTTAGAAACCTAAGTCATATAAGCTGAAACTATAAAAGGTTTAAATGTTAAGGGCCACAGTCAAACCTCAACTTTGGGGAGTACAAACACAGCTCAAAGAAAAGTATAAGATAATTCTTCTATGCAGGGCCCAGCAGTCGAGAAAAAATGATAATGTGTCTGTGATGACTATAACTCTGTTGCTCTGAGACTGTGGATACAACTTGGGGAAACAATATAGGCCTCAGTTAGGCTAAAAAGTGTTACCAGGAAAACATGCTGTCTTCTAGCTCACGTGTCGGGCTGGAGTCCTGCCAACAAAACCCTGAACTTCTGCCAACCCAGTTAAACCACCTCCAGAAAATTCCCCCACTAGGCCTCTCCCAGAAGGTAAAGTCTATGTGGTTTCTGCACAAACCAGCACAAACAATCCTCCAGCATCAATGCAATAATGTCCTTGTTCCCACAGAACCAACTGCTCTAGTTAAATATTATAATGCTGCTGTCCCGGCATCATAGTAAGAAGCCAAAGCACCTTCCACCCTCTTCCCTGCCTTTGAAAAGCCCCTCATCCCTATCAGCTCACCTGTGCAGCTAAACCTACTACTGCTGCCTGGCTCAGGAAGGAAGACTTGGATTTCCTAGCCCATGGAAGGGAAGGGCCACGTAAGCCTAGCTGCAGAGTCCCGGCAGGAATGAAGATGTTTTTTGCAGACATTTTGAAAGAGATGCAGCAGCTGAGATACATCAGGGATGAGTTCCAATGCCAGGCAAAAAGGCAGGGCACTTTGGCATCCGCTACCAGAAGACAAATGAGGCCAACAAGACATCTGTGCTGGCCCAGAACCACTGCTCATATGCATAGCTTGATACCGCCCTGAACTGGAACTCCAACACCATGTTGGGAATGTCAGGGGATGTCCCAAAAAGAAAGTGCTCCAGAATGCACAGCAACAAAGAGGTCAGGGAAGAGGGGTGTACGCCAGGGCTGGAGCCCATGGGCAGCAGGCAGTTCCTCAGGTCCCACCAAACTCAGAGAGAAAACCTGCTGAAGGGAACTGGCTTCCCAACCCCCACCTGCCACCTCCACAGCACTTCATTCCTTTCCCCCTCGCAGAATGGAGGCAGGCAGTGTACAGGCAGGGAACAGAGGGATTCAGGTCTAAAGCAGCCAATTTACTGTAAGAAAAAAAAGTAAACTATGAAAGAAGAGCAGCAGCAGCAAAAAGAATACCTGTGACAACCAAATAGCATTCCCCGAACCATAGTTTAGCAGAAGCCTTTGACGTATTCAAAAGAAAGTGTTAGAAGGCAGAGAAAAAAAGATACCCAAAGAAAAAGAATTAAAATGTAATTTGGTACATTTAGAACTGAACACAAGAAACAATCCCAAACATTTGTATTTCAAGGAACTGCATGAAGATGCAGTAGGATGATTGTCATCCACCCTTTCACGTGGGCATTCAGGCTACACGGTTTTGCAGAATTTCCATCACCGAGTCACTGCATGCAGGTTTGACAGTCCAGTACCTCAGTATTTATTTTGGGTTTCAAGTCATGTGATCGAGGCACCCAACAAACTCCTCACGTGTGGTGCTAAGGTTAAAAAGGAAAGGTGGAAACCAGGCCTGGCTCTAGGCTGGTGGCTTAGAACTAGCCAGTGATAATGTTTCCACTCCAGGGAATATGAACACGGAGGTCCAGCTTGGCCCAGAAATGCACTCTGAGACGCTATCAGGTGCTGAATATGAGGGAGGCAATTCTTGTCGGTGTCATTATTGCCTGGGAATCCGGAAATAGGAGAAACCCAATTCCAGATTCATGTTCAGGAACCAGATGGATGAGCTGGAAGGCAACCGGGCAGGTTTCAGCTTACCTGGTGGGCAAGTTTTGAAACCTGCCTATGTTTCATGAGAAGATGAACTGAAATCTGTTTCCAGCCAGCTCTCCTTGCATCCAACATCCCTTCTACTCAACATTGTGGACAATAAGGAGAATTACTATGATACTAACACTATGACTAAGGTTACCATACGTCTGGGTTTTCCCGGACATGTCCTCTTTTTGGGTCCTCCGATCTCCGTCTAGGCATTTGTTTTAAATATGACCAAATGCCCTGGATTTCAGTCAGCTCAGCTTCAAAGTTTTTTCCCAGCTTGCCCTAACAAGGAGCTGCTTGGGGCTGGGGAGAGTGATTGGAGGCATGTGAGTGTGCACACGCACACGGCCAGCATGCAGCCAGGCAGAGCGGCGGGGGCAGCCCCAGCAGGTGGATGCAGGTAACTTGATGGGGAGCGAGGGCTGGAGGGCCAGGGCTTGGGATCTGTGTGCAGGGTTGTGTGGCATGTGAGTTTGTGTGCATGTGTGCATATGTGTGTTTGTGGCGGGGTGTGTGGAGGGAATGGGTGTCTGAGGGGGGCAGGTGCCCACTGGCACTGGGGGAAGTTGTCCAGGCCCTGGGGCTGCAGCAAGGCGGGGGGTGGAGGGGAGGTGGGGGAAGGGGCCAAGGGAGCCCTTTGGGGGCAGCAGGGAGCTGCATGGCTGAGCCGGTGGCACTGGGACCGGTGCCCTTGCTCACAGGGGTGGGGCACCTGGGAAACGCTGCATGGCTGGAGGGAGCAGGGGGCTGAGAGTCAGGAGTGAGGGGCACTGGCAGGGCTGGAGGGGTTGTGGCTTGGGAGTGAGGGGCACCAGGGGAGCGGGGGACTGTGGTAGGGAATGCAGGGCATTGGCAGCACCTGGGGGCTGCAGGTTGGCAGGGAGAGGCACTGACAGGGCCAGCTGTATGCAGGTCGGGAGTGATGGGTAGCAGTAGGGCCGGGGGGGGGCTGTGGCTTGGGGGAGAGGGGCAAGGGAATGGGCAGGGGCAGGGCACCAGCATGTCACTGCCCCCCACAGACATAGACACCCTCCCCTCTGCACAACAGGTGTCCTCTTTTTTCATACTGGGAATATGGTAACCCTAACTATGGCAAGCCCCAGAGCAGCCTCTTTATTCATCTGTTTGTCGTTTATCCCCTGCAGCACGCCACGTCCAACAAGATGCAAGGTGAGATGCAGCTCTCTGAGCTGCAACATAGATCACTAGTGTATAGCGCACAAGCTGATGTCCCAGTTAAAGTGCCACCATGCATGAGAAGTAATGGAGACTCGATCTGTGCATCAGAGGAGCAATCTGCCCACAGCATGGGAACAGCATTGCTAAGCCTGCAAAGCCCCCTAAACAGCAGGACAGTGACACTTTTGCATGGTACGATATCTTAATAGGGAGGAAACCTGACTGCCCATTCTGTACTCAGCTGTCATGGATATGATCCCCCCCTTCTGGAAGCAACATATTGAATTTAACCATGAATCATAATCTTTCTACTGAATTTTTAAAGCATCCCTGAAGTAGTTTTCAGCAGGCCTCTAACACTGTTCTAGAAGTTAGTTTCAAATTCAACGCTAAGACTCTACTCCATTTTACAGATTTTAAGAGGAGGTTCTGGATAACTTGATTATTCCAATCCAATGGGCCAAACCATTCGTTCCCCCGTAAGTTCTTAGAAAACATCACAAATCTAATCAAGTCAGTAAATTTGCCTTTCATGGCAATGAAGTTTTCTATCTTTGGTGTATTCTTAAAGGACAATTTTCAAGCATGGTTTCATTTTATTATCTTATTACCAGTCCCACTTCATCTTTTAATCAAGTGCAGGCATATAATACAACCCCCCCCCCGCCTCGTCTTTTGCCAATAGTAAAAAGGTATGACAAGCAGATCCTCACCAAAAACCCTTGTATTATACTGTACCAACAATGGGTGTTAGCAAGGACAGTGTTAGAGCCCAAGTCACAGTGTGTTGGGGGTAGGCTTGGGAGGCTGGAGAGAGATGTTGATGCGGTAAGTATGTTAAGTGCCTTCCTGGTGTTCGGCTGTTAAGAATAATAATACTGACCTTGTCAAAGGCCATCATTATTGATAATAACAAAGTTCAATGGCATTATTATAGGATTTCACAACTGTTAACCTTTATTGCTGGAGGGCTAATTGTGACCCTCTTTGTGTCTCCTTCATGCCTAATTAGGTTTCCTTGTAAAGAGATAAAAGACTGTTTGTATCAGTGGGCCATCTTTTTCTGCAGCTGAATGAATGCATGAAAGAGTGAGATTGTTAAGAGAGAGAAACTACAGGAATAGGCAGGGGCATTAATAGACTTTAGAATAAAATCCTGACAGATTCAAATTGATTCTGCTGCCTGAGAAAATTGAGTGCAGAGGGAATTAGATTTATGCACTGTTAAATGTAACTGCCTGGCAGTATCCATACAGAAAGCTGTTAAAATGGTAATCTTTAGAGATGTATGAAAATTGTGTGTGAATAGACCAATGAACCATCACTGGAAGCATGCTTCTTCTGTGCGAATAATACAAGACAGTATTATTATTATTAATAATGTATTACAAACACTATGCATTATGTATGTAATTTAATCACAGCATCTAAATGTATAAACAACAGCCAGGGCTCTCAAAAACTTTTTTTCCAAACACTTTTCTCTTCTGGATCCTGAAAGGAAAAGGAGTATGTTGTAGGCAACATTGTTAACAGCTGGTGATGGACTAGTACAGGCACTTTGCATCCGTAGGCAAGAAGAGTCCAGCTTGATTTTTATTCTCCCTGTGAAGTGTGAGGAGGAGGGCACTTTGGGGGCATGATGTTTAGTTTGCACAAGAAGGAAGCATCTTGCAACATTACTGAATCACAACTGGCCAGATAGAGAGTAACTCTAGCAAGCATTCAAAGAATCCCATCCTAGATTTGCCAAAATGGATGGGGAGCACAATGCAGGGTATTCAAGGAACATACGGCCTCTAGCCTTCCAGCAGGAGCATAGAAGATCTGGTTCTCCAGAAAGCAGGTGCCAAATGTCATCTTCAAAAAAAAGATGAAGACAAGTAAAAAAATACCTGGCCACTGGCCCTTACAGTGGGAAATTTCCAGCCATAAATATAGGCTTGATCTAAGCTAGGTGGGAGCCTCCTGAGTACTCCTTCAGCCCTAACCCTTCCAGTCATAGACAGGCTCAAACCAGAATAGTAGAAGCCAACATCTTCCCCACCCCTCAAGTTGGATTCAGATCCCCATTCAGATCTGTCGGTCTCATTTCAAGCCCACCTAGAGGCAGCCTGAACTTCAAAACATCTCGGCTGAGTGAGACACTGTGACAGCCAAGCTATATGAGCAGTCCCTTGAAAAGGCTAGTTGGATTAGATGTGGTAACCCAGCAGGAAAGAAGGGAAGAAGTTGTAACTCTGGTGGTGGGTACTGACTATTCCCTGTCCTCTAGTAGCTAGACTACTTCAAAGATTGCAAAACCAAGAAAGCACTCTCTGGTTTTCCCACTAGACCATGCTTGAGTTTAACATTTTAGAAGTGGCCAACTACAGTAACATTGCTTTGGTAGCTTGGTTTTCTCTTACTTACAAATGCTAAAAATCCCTGACTCCAGTCATAAGTTAAACCCAGGGTGCTGACAGAAGTGATATTTTGTTGCGCAACTGGCCCGCTCAAAGTGCTCTACAGTTGTGCCTGACAGAAGGGTATGCTTTGAAAGTGCGGAGTGCTTCAAAAGTGCCCGATCACATGACAAATGAACCCTCATTACATGAGAGTTCAGGTGAAGGCGCTCCAAAGCGAAGCACTTCCAATAAATGCTGTCAGTGCCTGCTGGGAGCAGGGCCAGGATCAGCCCTGACCCTGGTGTTATCTTCAGCCTGGAGGGGATAGGGGAGGGGAGAAAGCTCAGTCTGGGGGTCACCCAGGCTGTGCTGGAGGGAGTGGGGGCAGGTGGATTGCAGGTGGGGGGGGTCCAATACATCCACCCCCTCCTCCAGCGCAGGCTGGGCAAACTGCAGACTGAGCTCCCTCCTCTCCCTTCCTGAAGACAGCAGTGGGGGTAGGGTAGGGTAGGGAGGCTGCACACACATCGCTGGCTCCAAAGTGGAGGTCCTGTGAAGCACCACGACTTACAGTGGCATCAGTGCCTTACATATAAGTGGACACTTTATCCCATATAGGGTTTTTTCCATCTAAAAATGCTGATTGGTTGAAACTGCAAGGTTCTGTGCAAGCATATCTGTTCTGGAGATACATTTGGTAGCCATGTTCGTCTGAGACAAAAAGAAGTGCAAAGCTCTAAACCTCTGGGTTCAGAGATGATACCTTTTATTAAACCAACTAAGAAATCGCCAAAAAAATTATCTTTCTTTGCAAGCTATCATTCACACATGCCCTTCTTCAGGCTGAGGGAAAATTAAAGATGGTAAAAGTCCCCATAGGTAAAAAATAAACTTCATTTTTCACAGAGGAAGCTGAGGGTGGATGTCTGTTCCTCTGGGTCCATATCTGTTTTGGAGACACTTGACTGAAGGGTGCCTCCAGTCCAGGATGGAAAGAGATTCAAAGAAAGGCTGGAAGTGAGGTCTCTTGCATCCCAAGTAAATGCTCTCCTTGCAGACTACAGGTTATTTTGGAGCGCATGTGTTTGGTGGGGGTTTCCATTTCTAATGGCCTCTGTTTTGTTCTGACGTGGAACAAGAACAAAATCTTTAAAAAAAAAACCCAAAAACCAACCAACATTTTTTGTGAAATTAAATTTTTGTTTTCCAGCCAGCCCTCGTTCTGTCACCCTCTGCCCCGGCCAAAAAAAAAGTAGGATGGTGAAGTCAAGGGTTTGCTTATTCTCCAGCCACACCAGTGGGAAGGAATATGCAGGCATGCACCAGATGGCAAAGGGAGAATTTCCAACAAAGCAGATGAGCTAATCATAAGAAAAGAGCCTTTTGTATTAACCTACGGATCACTTGGACATAGCTGTCCTAAATCCTTAGTTACAGGAGTAGGACTGGGCCTGTCCTGTTGTCTTCATAGAATAAGGCTATTTATTTAGAAGGGGTTAAAAGAGGCATTTATCCAATAAGCATGTTGGGTTGGCGCAGTGAGAACAAAGGTTTCCAAAATAGGATGGGGGGAAAAAAAGGAAACAAAGTTTTGACAGTCAGGTGGGGTGGGGAGAGGGAAGGACTGAGTGATGGATTAAGCTGTCTTCAGCTGCTGCTTTTCAGCTAGCCTCTGTACAGAGCCCTCCGTAGGAAGCCAGGATGGTATCTGTGCAGGGCCAGGCCCGTTTCCTGAAGGCTGTATTCTGGGCCAGGCACCGCTGCTGTTTGCTGACACTTGGGGACGTGCTAAGGCAACACGAGTCCTTCTGCAGGCACGTAATCATGTGCAAGGAACTGTGCAAGCGTTCCCATCTCCAGTGCACTTACTGCAAGCTACAGGCAAATCAGGTTCTTGAATTGCTCTGGGATATAGGCAGCTCAAGCAACTGTGGGCACCCTTCCCTCCATCCCTGAACTGCACCATGTGGCACATACAAGAAGCAGCAGGAAAGGAAAGGAAAGCAAAGGGGCACTGGAGAAGGCTGCAGACCACATACAACTGAAGCCTCCTGGGTTTTTTCGTTTTTTAGCGGTTTACTTTTTCTGATTGCACCCTGTTTGACAATGAAAAGGCCACATGTGTTCCTTGTTCATAGGTCACCTGCACTGTTCTTAGATTTTCCCCTGCCTGTTTTTTCTACGTTCGGTAAAGTTCGGTGTCCGCATTAACCACATGTTATTGTCCTGTAAGAAAACAGGAAGCTGCAGCTGTGACAAGCGGTCGTATTAAAGGACCAAGCCAAAAAAAACCCCAGGAAGCAATCTACACATGCCAATTAAATGGCAGCCTATGAGCCAGCACAGGCTGTGATTTTTCAATTTTTATCTTAGGCAGCAATGAAACCACCCATTACCAATGCAACCCCTAAACTGAGTAAGACACAATGTATCCCACACCAATTAGCACTACCCTCATGCCAGGGCTTTTAAAAACCAAGCACACCAGACACTTTAAAAGCCTGTAACACTACCCCAAGCTGGCCCACAGTGTTTCACTGTCTACAACACAGGACATGCATTTGCACTCAAGTTCCTCATTACAGTGACCACACAGCCTGGATGTGAGTGTATAAGGCACTCCTAATTCTCTCTACTCTCCCTTGACCCTGAGCCCATATTGCTAATGTGGGAGCTTTCTGGTAACACACATCGACTAAGTACATGCCATCGATGTCTAGGGGCCACCGGTATGATCATACTTGCCTCGAGCTTTGCAAACACCATGCGGGACGCAGCAGGCCACATCAAATGTATGGTTTTGGCAATATTTACATCCAAACTGGACACCAACTTAATCACAGTAGACTTGTTTTTCCTTTTTCTTCCCTAATTTCATTTTTTATTATCTGTTTTTTTAAGAGGCAGCACTGAGAAAAACTTGCTCAACTTGTAACAGCAATCCCAGAGCATGTTTATTCTGCTGCTTTGAAAAATAGGTGCAGCCCTGTACATTTGTCTGGCAACATAATTCACAGATATCTTTCCAGCTGAGCAAAAAGGTGATTAATCTGGTAGAAGCCTTAATCTCCAGCAGATGGGTTTTTTCGTTCCACTGTATTTCAAGGGAGGACTTTCTGCTCCTCTTACAAAGCAGTTGCAATGGTGGGAATTCCTTTGGACGACTTCTGGAAGCGCCACCTGGGAAAATATAATATAGTGGGCCAGATCTGCAGATAGTGAGAACGTAGGTCTATTGACTTCAAAGGAGCCTCTCTGTTTCGAAGATCTGGCCCTCTTTGATAGCAGTGTTAGACAACAGTTTTAGTTGTGATGGTCCAGGGATCACATGAGAGACATGAATTTGTTTGTATGATACCTTTTATCGGACCAACCACATAGCTAGAATTAGACAGGCTACTCCTGGGAATTTCTCTCCCCTCTCTTCCAATTATATTTTACTATCCTGTGCTGGCTTTTACTCCTCAGACCTGGAAAAGAACGTCTTGCATTCAAAAGCTTGTCTAACTCTATCCCAGCTGTGCAGCTGGTCCAGTAAAAGACACCGCCCTAGAAATCTTTGCCTTTTCAAGTTAGTTATACTTTTTATTAGCTTCTTATAATTTATAGTCTATAAAAACCCACATCAGAAGGGGGAAATGCCAGTAGTGCAGTTTTACAAACAACCCTAACTGGCTTCCTTTGTGCATACACATCTCACTACCGGCTTTAAGAACAAGATGTGTAGGTTGTAGCCGTGTTGGTCTAAGGACATAGGCAGACAAGGTTCTTTGGGTGAATCTGATAGCTTTTATTAGACCCACTTAAATAGTTGGGGGAAAAATTTCCAACTATTTAAGTGAGTCTAATAAAAGATATCAGATTCACCCAAAAAACCTTGTCTGCCTTAAGTACAAGATGACACTTTTTTAACCTCATAAGTCCCCTGCCTCATTCAGTTTACAGGAGGGATTGTACTCACTTAGTAGGCACTTATTCAGTCTTTGCACTCGCTTCACCATTCACACACGCAGCTCCGTGCTTTATTTACAGCACCTTTTCCAACAACTCCTCTGAAGACGGAATTATTAGTTTCTTTGTAGACTTTTCTGGGTCACTTGTCACTATAATATCCAAGTACTTCAGAAACATCTATATGCTTATTTTCACAAAAGTTTGTGAAATGAGTGGCTACTATTCCTATTTCACTGAGCATCCTGTAGACCCCAAACAATATCAAAAACCTGGGTGCTGCACAAATGTGTAGTAAGAGATCAGCTCCACAGCTCCATGTTGAACATGCAAGTAGACAAGACAGAGAACTAGGGAAGAAGGTAGCGCTCAAAAAGGTAAACTAACTTGCAGAAGTCATATACTGAAGTGGGAGAAGAGCCAAGAATGGAGCCCAACTCTCCTGACTGCCAGACAGTGCTGCCTCCATTTAAAAACCCCCCCACATGTTAAGAAATTAAGCTGTAGAGATGAACAACACTAGGGCTAGGGATAAAAATACACATAAACCAGTATAAGTGTTCAGAAACCAGTTAAAATCTGTAACACAACAAAGGTTCAGTGCACATAAACAGCTTTCAAAATGGCCAAAACAGGTGTAAGACATACCATGGCTGTAGTATCAAACTTAACTGATTTAGGTTAAATCAGTTTATAGAACTTCTGTCCCAGATCCCCTCCAGCTTCAAGTTAACTCAAAGTCCCCCAGCAACCCAGGATGCTTTGCACCTCTCCTATACAGGGTGGACAGGCTAGCTGTGGCTCAAGCTACACGCTCCAGCTGACCAGGGAGGTGTGCTCTAACAGCCCCCCAGCTTCTGGCCTGGGCCACTGCAGGCAAGTGGCTGTGTTTCTGGAATCAGAAGTGGATGTCTGTTCACTTGGTTATCAGTTCAATCTACACGGCTTAGAGTAAGCTAATCTGCAAAGACTGAATCGATTCAGCCTCAGGCCTTTTGAGTGTCTGCACTTAGCCTAGGTGGCTTACTGCCATCTCAGTGTCAAATGTCTGCTCACTGTCACAGGGAGTACAAAAGCCAGCTTTTATGAGGGCTTTCAAGAAGAGGGGAAAAAAAACTAAACTGAAGCCTTGAAACAAACTGTAAATTCAGAGTAGGATTTGCCCTGACGGAAGCTTTACTGTCTCTAGCCAGCCCACTGCACTCAGCATCTGTGGGGTTGCACAGATGTGCATAAATTGATAGCCCACCATCTAGGGTAGGGCACAATTGCCCTTAATCTAGGAAGAGGCACTAATCTGTGAGACCTGATTAATGTAGACCTAGGGACTACCCTCCACACTCGTCTTGCAGCGGAAGAAAAAGGATCACCTCCTCAGACCCTTCCTGTACAATCAGACACATCTGGATGACAATGAGCCATCAAAGGAATTCCACTTTGTTTAGCATTTTGTTTTTGCCAAGCAGATGTTTCCTGGGCACCACAGATTCTTGCTTTAATTTGCCTCATTAATAATATGGAGCAGAAAACCTTGATTAACAAAATAATTAGTAGGCATTTGAAGTCCTTTTTCCCTGTAGAGTGCTTTCTTACAGCAGATAGAAGGTTGATTTTCTTGAAGTGGTGAAACAGCAGTAATATCATGAGAGCTATCATGACCCTTAGATAGTAAAGAATAAGGGCCCCCTTATTCCTCCCTAGATTTTGAGGTCAGGAAGACCATGGGTCCTGCAAGCCCTGCCTCGCTCTCAACACAGTACCAATGGAAAAGTCAGTGTTCAGGACACCTTCTCAATGGTGTTTCTGCTTAATGAGGCCTTGCAATAATGTGCTGACACAGATATATGGAAGATCTTTGTTCAAACAGATATCTACTGTCTAAAGATAAGTATGGGAGAGAAAACAGGCATATGTATTATTTACCAGGTTGACTCTGTTTCAGGCTAGTTTTCTATAACAAAAGAGTTTAATAATTTTGTTGATGGCAGTAAGAAAGATACCTATAAACAGGAAGCAAGAACTGTCTATGATACATTTACATGAAATATTAATGGTAAGAGAAATAGCATTAATGTACCCACGCTTGGCAAATTCTCTGCAACATATCCTTCCTACACCGTCTCAGGGTGGAAATAGCATTTCAGTACCTTAGACGGATAAGAAGAAAAGGTGTATATGGTTTCAGACTTTGGTTCAGCAAAGCACCCTTCAGCAAAGAACCCAGCCAGTGTCCCTTGCCACTGTGAAGCCCCTTTGCCAAAACCAGGAAACTGGTATGCAGCATCATCACTAAGCAACTATCGCCTCAGTTTCCCCCTCCAATCTCTGTGCTTAGCTTCCCCTTGCTCTTGGTTTGTTGGAGCCTTTCATCAGAGTCATGGAGTTTTGACTTCCCGGAGGAAACGAAAGTCTTTGACAAGGTATCAGCTGCCTGTGATACATTTTGTGCTATTGACATCTCCCCTGGTGCGGGATGAGAGCAGACAACCTTCACCCTCCCCAGGCCAAACAGTGGCCGAGCTCACACTGAACATTTTCAGGCATTTCCACCCCGTCTTCTCCAGTGACATTGTCCAAAGGTCCAGCCTGAGGATCCTAAATCCAAAGGAGCTACCTCCACCCTCTTTCTCTGTTTCCCAGCACCACCTCCTGCATGACCAGTCTCCTTCAGGCCTTCCTCCAACCGCCTCACAAGCCACTTCTGATTGCTTTGCCTGAGTTTCTCTTCACGGTTCGTCTCTCCTGGGCTAAGCAAGCCCATCTTCAGATTCCCTTCCCACAACAGCTGCCCCTGCTTGACTCCCTCAACAGACAACCTATATCTTGCTTCAACACTGGTTTCCCTGAAGTCAGCACTTGGTTTCACCTCAAATGATCGTGCTCCCCATTTCCAGAAAGGTTTGCATTTGGCTTGCAGTTGCATGATCTTTCCAAGGATCTACAGGGCCCAGAATGCCGGTCTCTAAAAGCCAAGCCTGGATAGGGGTTACATTTTAAAGCTTTTCTCTGCAATCATGAAGAAACCTTTTTGTTTAAACAAAAGCTGAGGTTTGCACTTAACTCTGAATCAGGGAGCTGAGGCTTTCAGAAAAACTGCAAATATCGTAAGAATGACTGTGCATAACAAGCCCCGATAGCACTGGAAACATTAGCCTATTGTTATTTGTTTCTTGATTTGGAATGTAAATTCCCAGAAAATGTAAATCCATGAGTGGAAAGATGGATGGATATTTTAAGCAATCATTTAAGTGAATGTTAATACTTGTGAAAGAAACCAGGCAATCACGAACCTTGCAGAGTAAAGCTTTTCCTCCAACTCCATACACATGAGGTCTGGCACAAGCAGAGACAACACACAGGTCTCATATGGCTTGACTGAAATCTTAGCCCTTACCTGCGATGTTCCTTCAAGAGATACTGAGGGCAACTTGCTCTCCCTGCACATGCAAACTGCAGAGAAGAACATTAGGGAGAGTTGAAAAGTTTTCCAGTCAGGAAGCCCCTTTCAAAACCCAGACAAAATACTTTCATTGGCCCCACAGCAAGGCTATATATTCTGACACACCAGTGGGTAATGCTTGCTATGTTAACTTGCTATGCATTCTTTTATATATTCAGCTCCCTTTCTATAAAACTTCCCATAGCAGGTAGGCATATTTAAGTTAAACAGGCTCTCATGGTCTATCTGAAAAACTCAAATCTAGGGGTTGTAGATGAGCTCCCAATTGTTCTGCTGTTGGAGGAAAGTCTCACCCTGGTTCAGCCTTTGCCTAAACGTATCCACAAGGTGTGGCTCTTGAAAATCCTACCCTTCATCTGCCTGTCTCTGTTCCTGGTTGTCCTTGATGTACATAAGAAGCACCGAGTATCCAGTCTATCCTAACTACAATCCATCTTCCCTGGCTGCTTCAAAGATATTATCTTCCTGGCTCTCGGATATATTGCTACTTAAGACCAAAGGGATTTGCTTTTGATTTTTTTGTGTGTGCATTTCAAACACTACATTAAATCCACTTGGAATTTAAGGTGAAAAATTAATATTTAATAAGCAATGATTTGCACTAATATCTGCTAATTTCCATCATAATAAGTTTACTTATGCATGTTCCATATCAATTTCCAAATATTTATAGCTGGTGCATTGAGTGGTAAAGCTGCCTAAATCCCTCTTTTATCTTCCTCCATCCATTGCTTTAATTACTTATAATTAATAATTACTTATAAGGGCGATGTTGTAGATTGCAAAGCCTCGTTGTTTTTCCCCTTCTTCAACAGCTATGCACAGCACATATAATAAAGGAACAATCTTAAGATTGCTCAAAAAAAAATAAAAAGCCTCCAATACTGCATTTCTTTTACTGGCTGCTGCGTGTGTTTATTCAGATACCTGAGAAGGATTATAAATATCTCTGCCTCTCGTCATTTGGTTTCTCAGCACTGTACACGAATATTGTGCTGCCACAGCTCATCTGTCAGGCATCTAGATGTCTTTATGGTGTGCGTGTCCATAATCCCTCATCTGTTGTCTTCTCAGTGCTCTCTTATTTTTTTCTTCTAAACCGTGCCTTGGAGACTTGTAATGCAATCATCTCATACATCCCAGCTTGATTTTAGGACTTTTACAATGATGGGAAAGGCGCCTTTCCAAAGGAGCCAAAGGGAGGTTGATACCCAGATCCTAATAATTTAAAATGGTTTTACAACACCATCTCTCCCCAGCCTAAAGGAACACCAGTGTATTTTTTTCCCCCTGCAGCTTTCACATCAACTGTCTCCCAAAAGATGTGACGGGCTTTGAACAACAGTACTACGGAACTAAATAGTTTATAGCGTGAGGAATGGTGGAACAAACTAAGTTTTCAGAGAAGATTTGAAACAGGACAAGTCATTTGTACTGGAGATAAATGCTGTTTGAGAGCGGAGGAGCTGAGAAGAAAAAGGTGCCCCTCTTATCACAGCAAGAGCGTGAATGGGTGAGCCAGGAGGAAGATGCCCGAGCCAGAGAACATTTCCATAGGGGACCATGATGAAGAGAGTTGTAACAGCCCATGTAAAGCAATATGATGACAAGGCTGATGTGGGTTTCCCTTTCCCCTTCCTTACTTGTGGTCTTCTTCCAAGATTGCAATTACAGATTATCATAACCCACAGTGCTTAAAAACCAGCTTGTGCCTCTGGCAGGTAGGGAGTAGCTGGAGCCAGTGACTTGAGCTTGGATGGTGCTTTTGCTGTTTGCAGGGAGGGCGGGTAACTAGTAACTACGGCTAGGAACAGCGTTCTTTGGACATCAGTGGTAGCAGTGTCTCTTGCTTCGTATGGTGGGCGATGCAGACCATCTGATGAAAGAAATGCATCCACTATAGGATCACCTTATTATTTATGTGTGCTTTCAAGACAAGGGACCGAGGGCTGAACAGAAAGGAGACAGATGCATCTGATGAAGTCAACTGGACTTCATGGAAGCTTATGCTGTGCATGTGTTAGTCTATAAGGTGCATATCTATGCTGCCTTCCTCCTGGACAGAAAGAAGACATGCGAGTAGCTTCTAGAGAGTGGATTGTAGTTTTAACAGGCCTAAGCTGGAAAGCATCTGCAGCCCAGCTTTTCTACTCCCATTGGTCGCCTGTCTGTTACCTTGACACCCTCCTGCTTTCACAGTCTGACAGAAACGTCTCGCTGGAAATCAGCAGCCACCGCTACATGCCAGGGCCAGGCAGTGTTTACCTAATCTGCAGACCAGGCACATCCACTCAGGGAGAAAAAAAGAAAATCACAGGCAATTTGTCAGAGCATTAGCTGATAATTCAGACAGAAATGTTAGATCTGGAGGCAAAGCTCCTGGGCTGACGGTGCAATGTTATTGACTCTGACAGATCACTGATGACATATCCACTCCTTCTAGCAGGGGCAAGACTACATTTAGGCACACTTAAATTTTCATTCAAATCCAAGATTAACACACCAAGTGGGCAACAGAAGCAGAAAGGAAGACAGAGGTTTTTTGTCCTTTATTTCTTCCCCTCCCCCCCAATTTTGTTTTGCTCCTTTTATCTCAGTTTCTAGCCCCAATTAGTTCCTGCAGAACTCCCATGGGGTTCACAGAGCTAATTGTTACTCAGGCTTAGAAATGAATACCCCTTTAACATACTGACTACCATTCCTGACCTCTTAAATCTACTTATTCTTCTGTAATAACTCAGAATTTAGATTTCGAACACAAAGAATTCCCACGGACAGACAAAATGTGCTGGACACCTTGGGCACAACGGCTGCCATTGCCTGTTTGCTGCTCTGACTTAGATCATAAATTCATTGCAATAGGAATGAACTTTTTGTTAAGTGTATGATCAGCACCGACGGGGTCCTGAACCCTGACTGGTGGATTGTAAATGCTATTGCAACACAAATCCATGGGAATAATAATAATCAGAACAGGTCTAGTCAGCTATAGTGTTTGAATCTGAGTACCCAGTGATAAGCTCAAAAGGACCTGTGCTCTTAATTCACTCTGATTCTTTTAAAAACTCCATGCTTTAACCCATATTTAAGCCTTTAAAAAGTGCTTTGATTTTTCAGAGATGCTTGCCCCTGATTGCAATGAGAGGTATGCTTCTTCAATACCTCTGAACATCAGGAGTGTTTAAATCCTCACTTTGGAAACCCATGTTTGAAAAATATTGGCCATTGTTCCCTGGAAATATTATTCATTTTAAGTTTATCCTAAACCCCCTTTACAAATCCTTCTGGTTCCTATGAATATGTTAGCTATTCTTAAATATAGGCTAAAGAGGGATTTAGTTTGATCAATGAGTCTGATGTGAGCAAATGTGATCCAAGATTCAGTTCCTCCCAATTTTCAGTGTAGTTAAAGCAAAAAGTGAACCAAATATTTCAGCAGGACTTGATGCATGGATGGTGTTTGTAAACACAGCCCTGTGATTCATTTTGTATGAAGTAGGCAGCAATATCCCTACCAGCCTATCGGAGGTTTGAGTTTAATAAGCATCAACCACCAAGGGAGCATTCCCCCTTACCCCCGTTAGGACAGAGGACAATTATATCACTTCTGGTATCTTCTCAGCCCTTCCAGACTGCAGCTGCATAACCTACTGGTGTCTTCCCTACAACCGCCACTTGTACAGTTTCTTCCCTAGGCATTCATGGTACAATGGTTATTTTCTCTTCTTCCTTGGGAAACAGTTTTTTGCTTTTGATCTCTCTGGGTTCCCAGTCCTGAAATGTTATGAGCTGTGGTTTCAAAAGAACCCAACATTTCAGTAAAAACAAGTGGGTTTTCATAGATTTCATAGACATTGGGGCTGGAAGGGATCTCAGAAGATCATTGAGTCCAGCCCCCCGCCTGAAGGGCAGGAAGTCAGCTGGGGTCATAGGATCCCAGCAAGATAAGCATCCAATTTACTCTTGAAGGT
>NW_017728921.1:11536759-11544935 GCF_001723895.1 Crocodylus porosus
CCTCTTGCTGCCTTTCCTCCGAGATGGAATAGACTTAGTTTGTGCATTGAGGATCGCTCGCTTGAGGAGCAACCACTCTTCCTGAACTCCCCTCTCCCTGAGATCATGGTCCCACAGGGCCTCACTGACAAGCCTCCTGAGCTTGTCAAAGTCAGGTTGGTTTCTGATCCACATTAGCCAAATGGCAAATTGTGCATGATTGACTTGTGATGCACATTTATGAACAGGCCTAGGACTATTAGCGCTGAGCCCAGATTTCCTCAAAAGGTGCAAGATTCAGTACATGCAATATTTAGCGAGAGAGCTTGCATGTTATTTGTCAATTCACTGAAAATACTACACTAACCTACAGCTTTTTCTTGTTGGCTGGCCTACGAAGTGGCACGCCACAGGACTGCACAAGAAACCTAAAGCTGGTTTTCCTCTCACATCCATGTAGCACCAATGATTTTGGAGGATTTCTTCCTGATTTGGGTGGATTCAGCAAAGTATGTGCCTATAGGTACCCCAGTAGCCTAACTGAAGTACTAGTACTTAGATTAAGCATATTAACAGCCGAACCGTGCCTAACTTTTAGATCACATGCTTCGCGTTAGACATGGACATATGGACAGTGCTGAATTGGGACTGGAGAATTTTATCTCATTTTATCAGTGATTTAAAGAGTACGGTCTTCCATCAGCACTAGCACGCAGGATGCAGCTGTTAACTTTCACCACAGTACAGGCCAAAGACAATTAAAGATTGAGGCACCACAGAGGTTACCACAGCGCATCATTTGACGGAGAACTGTGAGCCATTAACCTTTCCAGTGGCACTTGGAACGAGGAGCTGGAAGATAAACACATTGGGTAGGAAACAAATTGGTTCACTGGAACGCTATTAATGTGCATGCCCTTGGAGGCCACATTTATGTTTTCGGAAAATTACACATTCATGCATAATGAAGCGAGATATAGCTCACAGATTACTGCTAGGTTACAGAGCCCAAGATTAGGATTTAGAGCAGGTCCCTAATTCTCTAAACATTTGCAAATTAAGTATTTACCAATTTAATGTTGAATATTTCATTGCTGTCTTCAGATTCCCCATCATTTGACAGTTTCATTTTGCACTGAACTTGAGCAAAGGGTTTATTATCCAGGAACAGTGAGTATGTGTTACTGAGGTTATTACTGGAATTATAGTTGCATGGAAAGGCCCTAATGGAGTACCATACATACACTTAGAAAGAAGCAGCCCCCCATCCTAGAGAGGCTGCTACTTCTACTATCTAGATAAGCCCAAGGTCGCAGAGGGCACATCCAGACAAATGCGCACGTGTGGTTTCCAGTCCCAGCTGGCAGCAGCAGCCTGCTGTCATCCCATGCGCAGATCCGGGGGCCCGCCCTCCTGGAGACACAGGCCCCCAGATCTGCACGCGAGTTAATAGGAGCCTGCCTCCTGGGTGGTGCTGGGCACAGCCCATGCCCAGCACCAGGAAGACTGCTGCTGCCGTTGGCCCCAGGCAGCGGTGGTAGCCTCCTATCATCCCACGCACATATCTGGGGGCCCGCAACCCCGGGAGGTTTGCGGGGCTGTGCCGGACTTCCCTGGATCTGTGCACGGGATGACAGGAGGCTGCCACTGCTACCAGGGGCCAGCAATAGCAGCAAACTTCCCAGCGCTGGGCGCGAGCTGTGCCAGTCCCAGGCAGCAGCCTCCTGTCATTCTGTGTGCAGATCTGGGGGCCTGCACCCCCGAGAGGGCTGCAGGGCTGTGCCAGACTCCTCCCAGGGGTGCGTGGCCCCTGAGCTGTACACGGGATGACAGGAGGCTGCTGCTGCTGGCAAGTGATTCGAGTGTTCCTTTCAACTGTTTGAGGTACAGTTTCCCAGAAACCTCTGCACCTATCTCTCTGAAACTTGGCAGACTTCATGCCCTCAGAAGAGGGTATCGTCCCTGCAATTTTCACCTGAATCAGGCAAGAAATGACAAAGTTTTAGGCATTTTCATGATTCCCTATTAGAGCCGATGGGTGAAACGTTGAAATGCGTCAAAACAGCGAAACCGTTTTGGCGAAATGAACCGGAACAGTGCTTCAAAACGAAACGAAACGATGAAACAAAACACTGTCCCTTCAAAACGGCAAAATGGAAATCAAAATGAAATGGTGCTGTTTTGCACCACCCTACTGCTAAATAGCAGTGTGGCAGATTTTTTTGACACCAGGAAATCCCAATGACAAACCCTCCGTCCTTTTCCTTTCCTTCCCCCCACCCCAAAAAAACACCCCAAAAGCAGCGTGGCTGCAATGTGCACTGCCGGAAATGGGAGCCTGGCTGGCCAAAAGTCATGTTCCAGCTGCTGGCCAGGCTCCATGTGCCCAGATTGCTGCTGCTGAAGCCCCAGGAGGCCCTCAGGATCCCAGCCCTATGTGAGACCAGGTGCTGGCCCCAGCCTCCCCCACCCCACCCAGGGCAACTTGCTGCATGTCAGAGAGTGCACGCAGGGGCATTTCCTGGGGACCATTAGCAGTGCCAGAAATATGTGCCACCACCAGCTGTCCTCACGGATACGTACATTCCTGCTCATCCAGAGAGTGCACCCTGTAGCCAAGCTAGGGATAAACCCAGACCAGCCAAGTCCCAATTTTGTGGCTCAGCCGAAAAACCTTCCTCCCTCCATTTAGAATTTTACTTTTAGTGGGTCTTCCTCTCATAGTGGCAAAGACCAAGTTCCCAGTTCTCAGACAGGACAGCAGCGAAGTCTCCCAGGAGCAAGGATGGCAAAAGAGAGGGTTGCATCTAGAACCCAGCTACCCCATTGCAGTCACTCCTCAAGCTAGCAGAAGGCAACTGTGCTGTCAACATGATTTTTTGTTGGGTTTTTTTTTTTTTTTTTTGAGGAAGGACCTATCACGAAGTTGTTTCAAGGCATGAAAGCAATCAGATTCCTTCATGTAGCTCCCTATCAGGTTCACTGATAAAAAATGAATTGGGTTCCTCTCCTAGCCTCTGGAGCAGGGGTGGGCAAAATGCAGCCCACCAGGCCATTCTGTCCGGCCTGGGAGGCCCCTATAAAATTTAGAAAATTAATATTTATCTGCCCCTGACTGCCTGTCATGTGGCCCTCAATGGCTTGCCAAAACTCAGTAAGTGGCCCTCTGCCCGAAATAATTGCCTGCGCCTGCTCTGGAGATTGGCTGTTGAGCACTGCAGTAACCTTATGCCAGAAGAACTGCTAGGGATGCCCTTTGAGGGGTGAGCCAGCCTACCGGATATACGGCTATATTGGTAGTGCATACACTAATTGATTCCCCATGCAGAAATGAATGGGGAGTGATCCATTTCCTGTTTACGCTGCAGTACCTGAATCAACGATTCTACCTGAAAGCCCTTCAGCTTGTCCCCAGAGAGCAGCAGGCAGCACAAAACCAAAAACAAACACTGTGCCTTTAATATGCCTCCTCCCAAGTCTCCAGCTGCAGCTGCTGCAACCTGGCCAGATCACAGAGAAAGGCCTGTTTGTTTTGGAAGGCACTCAATTCCCCGAGCTCCTCTGTCTGCAACGAGAGGAGAATACGGAGGAAGGGGTTGAGCTCCATCCGTGGAGCGGCTCTACAGCTCGACACAAACGACTCCCAGGAGGGAACATGAAGGAAATGATTTACAGTGGTATTCTCCCCACAGGTGCAGAATACAATTGCTTCCCTAGAAGAGCAGGAGCAAAGTCCCTCTCTTCTTGCCCAGGTGGCCTGTGTGTTACGTGGCCAACTTGTCACCTTGTGCTAAGGATGCTTCCGTCATCCCTCAAGCTGGAAGGTAAATAAATTCCCCCTTCTCCATCTGTCTCGAGGAGGCAGGGGTTGGAGAGGGAGGAAGAGAAAAGATTACTCATTCATTAGTAATGTGGCTCTGAACGAGGCTCAAAGCATTATTCCAGGACTCCTGTAATGAAACACATCGAGGCCACTGTTTTCGAGCTTCGATGAGCAGCTCCAACACAAGGGAGCAACCGTTCTTCAGGAGACGGCTGCATCGGTGACAAGTACCACTGCACGTCCCGAGCACTGTTCTTTATGCAATCTAGCCTACATCCTCCATCCTCCCCCAGCGTAACTTAGCTGGAGCTATGGCCCATTAGGTGCTCACAGGATGCTAAGGCAGTCTGCTGTTTGGAATCACGGCAAGGCTAGGAGTACAAATCACACTCTTGTTTTCTGTGACTGCTCTGCTCCTCTCCACCCACTACCCGAAGAGGACAAAGGGATCATTTCGACGAGAACTTCAATAAGCACCAAGTCCTACTTGGAAGCTCAGACAAATCAGAAACCCCTCAAGCTTTGCAATCTTAATTTTCAAGTTAGATTACTGGTTTCTAATCGAGCTGCAGTGCAGCCAGGGGACATTTCCTGAATATGAAATGGGAAGGTGACAATGAGATACAGAACTTTTCACTGCTCGGTCACCAGAGGGCCCAGGCCAAACTGGCAATGACCAGTCCCCATTTGTCTTTTTTCACCAACATATGTGATATGAGTTGATGGGTCTCAGCCAGTTTGTAGCAGACCAACGTTGCACCACTCCCGTAAACAGCACCTTTGTATCCAGGGCTCTAGGCTTGGGGGATATGATCTCTCAAGGGTCATCTCACCTGAAAAGAGCAAGGGAAATGTTTGCCTTTTCCCTGAATGTGAGAAGGCCTGAAGAGCTTAGGGTCCTGCACCTTGTTGCTTAGAGCCAAGAGCTAACCATGAGGCCACTGAGGTTGCCAGACTGAGCATATGGAAAAAGTGGCAGATGAAACTCAGGATCCAGGACTTTCCAGGTGGGGAAAAACTACTTCACACCAGGGACTAAGTGTCACTGATAAAAGGCTTTTACAGTGTCCTCTCCCAATGAAGGGACAGGTAGTCTAACATTGCACTAATTTCCAATCAGGGTCAATGCCTACAGATAGAGGTTGCATATTGCAGTGGTCCATCCTATCAGACACAGATTACTAGAAAGAGGAGAAAATGCACAGCTTCCAAAGATGGTGAACCCAATTTTGTACCCCCTGTGTTCTCTGGGAACCCTGAAGTAGTGATGGATTTAGTAGGAATCAGACTGTGAACTACTGAGAAAACAAGCAAAGCTGTCTCAGCTGAAGAGCAGACTTAACTCTTCAATTCAGTGCTATAGTTTTATAAATAATAGCATCACCTACCCCACAAATGGATCAAATTCAGATAGATGCTGAGGCCTCCTGGCTTTCTTCAGGGTGGAGTTCTGGTCATGTTGGCTGATCACAGATTGGAGCTAGTATCTGTAGATTGTCACATCTCTTCTCTAAGAGCCTGTCCAGGAAAATAAAAGCAGCTGTCGGGAAGACCCAGCACAACCTCCACACAGGAAAGCTCTGCACAAATGACTCTGAACTCCAGCCTGGGACTGAAGGCAATTTGAGGAGCTATTGAGAAAGCAGATGGAGTTTGAATACTCAAGCCACTACTCCTCAAGTGCCTCATCATGCTCTCCCCAAGTGGCTTTACTAGTTTGAGAAATGGGCTGAAAACCTACAGGCAAGATTTGAAAGGGTAAGTTACTTAACAAGCACACAAAGATAACCAGAGCAAAGAGCCAACTGAGATATGACAGCTGGCTCTCTGACTGGAGAAAAGCCTTACACATCTTACTTCTCAGTACAGTTATAAGTTAAGTTAGTCCACTGCAAAGTGGGCTGGGACCCACTGGATACGTCTACACAAGATGCTTAATAAGCAGTAGACTAATTCTACTGCGCATTAGCGTGTCATGGAAAAGGCTGTGCTAATGCGCAGTAGAATTAGTCTATCGTACATTAAGCATCACAAAAAGACCATGAGTATCTCATATTAGAGGTACTAAACTTAATGCACCATAGAAATGACACATTAATGCATGTGTAGATGTGCCCAGTGACTCTTTTCATGTAAGTCACCAGACAGAGATAGTGAGGACTAGTCACACCAACCTGGCCTGGACCAGCAATGAAAGCCTTGCTATCTCATCATTATCTATCTCTTCAACAATGTGATTGATCCCAGCAGGTCCATTCTATCAGAAAGTAATGTTAAGGTTACCTCTCTTCCTATCTACAGATTCTCCTGCATCTTTCAAGTACTTCTAGGAGGTCCTCTTCCTGTATTTGCCTTGAGCTGAGGAGGTTTGAGATCAAGGCTATTGTGACAATGCAACAAGAGGTAGCAGGTAAGGAATCAAATCTATCATCTCTTGTATATTGAAAAGTTGCTGAAATAGCAGCATTATGGGGAAATTCCTCTACAAAGAAGGGAGGGGAAGAAAGCCAGATCTGCCTGGAATGGCTGTCAAGTACTTAAACTGTTCTCCAGCCAACACTCATTCAGAATATATTTTCAAGTGTGGCAAGGGATGGCTTTAATAATCACTGAGTAAGCCTGAATGCTAAGTGCTCTGCATAGGTTTAGAACAACTGGCATTTGTAAAGGTTAAAATGCACTCTTCATCCACAAGATGCTGCTTCTGCTCTTTCCATAGAGGTGGATCTTCCTACTGAGACACACTGCAGCACTGACAGGTTTAGATGGGACGTTGCAACACAGCAGCATTTGTGAGCTTTTGTTTTTTTGCAGGGAAGAGGACTAAAAGGCTAAGCCTAGTCAGGTCACTAATTGCTTTTCTCAGACCACTATTCTTCTTCTTCACTTACCCTTGAGAATTCCCTCTCCTACCTGGGGAGGACAAAAAAAGCGTGTACGTTTTTCAAAAGTCAATTTGATTTCTACAAGAGCGTGGCTAGGCCAAGGCTGTGCATTACTGAAGTTTCCATCCTTGATCTGTTGCTAAACAAGGGACATGGGTGAACAATTAGGAAGATGCAACAGGCAAGGCACAGAGCATTCTTGCAGAGTGTTATGAAGCACCAAGTCTCTTCTACATCCATTAGCAGAAATTCTGTGGTACGTAAGCCGGCATCACGCTTCTTCAGTACTGTTTCCACGAAGCCACTCCTCTGGAACACTACAGCCTGGGAGGCATCCCTCTCCTCTTCTTCTATTTTATTTATTCAGCATAGGCAGTTTTGGCATATTGTTTCAGCTATCTTAAGACGATGTCACCACTAGCATCAAGAGCTTGAAGGCCACCATGTAGCATAGGGACAAGTCAACAACATGGGACAGGGTTTCAACTTGTCCACCAGGGCATGTGTTGTCATTGTGAAGGCCCCATTGGTATAGGTTTGAGGGCCAGTGACCCCATCCAGTTCAAAAATGGTTGAGAAGTGCCCATTAATGGCATTGCCAGTTAAATCCTGGTTGACTAACTGTAGGGTCAGAGATGATGTGGTGTTTGACTGGTGCTTGTGCTGACCGTTCTTCATGCCATTGAGTAATTTCTTCTATTAGGTTGTTCCTATTTTCAATTCCCCACTCAGCTTTTTCTTCTCACATTATGCAAGATCAAGACAACCCTAGAGCTTGCACTGTTACTACGTGAGGCTCCTGCTTGACCATGCAGGGCCCTTGGCCCTCCATTGAGTAGTTGCTGAAGGGTTGCACCCAGCAATGAGGCTTGGATACTGGAGAGTGCAAGCAGTGCTCAGTCCCCCTCACCGCAGGGAACAGGGCACTGGTAAGAGCTTGAAGAGAGCAGAGGAAAGGAGCAGCAATACTCCTTCCCCACTCCCCAGGGACATACTTACCTACAAACATGCCACTGAACAGCCAGGGTGAGGCAACCCACAGCTATAGCTAAGTGAGACAGTCTAGCCTTCAGCTGGGGGCGGCACCAGCAGGCCTTTTCCTACATTCCAGGGAGCTTTGCAGGCACTACCCATTTAAGGAAGTAAAGATCCCACCAGCCTTGAACCCAAACTCATCCTTAATGCTGGCTGAATGCCAGCATGACGAAAACAGAGCTTTCCCACAACATACATCTCCCCAGGACAGCAAAGTACCCTGTCACATTGCTTGTAGGAGCACAGGGACTGTTCTCTTGGGACAACCCAGAAGAGCAGTGTAAAGGAAAGTGCATCCTGTAACATCATTCTGAGCTAGTCAGGAAGGGATTTAGTGGTCCAAAGCTTCCTTCATCCTCGTTGGGGGAAGGAGAGATGAGGGAGGAGGAAGCCTTGGACCGCTAAACTAAGCAGCACTCACAAGCACAGCCCAGCCTACACTGACGAGCGGAAC
>NW_017728921.1:11550880-11558411 GCF_001723895.1 Crocodylus porosus
CTACTTCACGGTCAGGGTGGCTAGGATCTGGAACCAACTTCCAAGAGAAGTGGTGCTGGCTCCTACCCTGGGGGGCTTTAAGACAAGGCTTGAAAATCACCTTGCTGGGGTCCTTTCACCCCAGTACTCTTTCCTGCCATGGCAGGGGGTCGGACTTGATGATCTGCTCAGGTCCCTTCTGACCCTACCAACTATGAAACTATGGATTATGCCTACTGGGTCCAATTCTCTTTCCCAGGTCATTTAGGGCACTGAGTCTCTTTATTTTCTCAGATTGAGCCCTGAATATTGAGTTAGTTTATGCATTCCAGTATCCAAGCAGAGAACTGATTTTAGTGCTCAAAGCAGTATCAGGATGGAGAAGTTTCAGTGGAGCAGTCAATCAGCAAAGAGAAACAAACTGCCTTGTTTCTGTGGCAGCAAACCCAGCTGGAGTTTCAGGACTCCACTTCAGTTTGGCCTCAGAGGTTGTGCTAGCATGCCACATGCAACAGACATTTCACATATGAAGAGCAGAGGAATGAGGATCATCTTTGTTTAATGCAAAGCAAACAAACCTGTAGTGCACTTGCTTCAAAACTCCCATGCTTCTCCTGCAGCCTTGTCATTTATATAACAAGACAGGGAAAAGATTTTCAAAGCATTGAGAAAGGTCTGTTACAGTTGGCAAAGGCCAAACCTGCCTTTGAACTGCAGCTTGATAAGGAAATGAGACAGAAAGCAAAAAAGCACCATCTTCAAAGAGTATGAGGAATGACGAAGACAATCTACAATTGCTCACTTTTTCTAAACCTACTTATTCCCTTCCTAGCAGGAGAGAGCTACAAGCTGGGTTTCAGTCTGAACCTCAACCCAAGTCACCAAAAATGAACATTATAGAAATGGAAATAAAAAGGATGTGAATGTTTTCACATGGTGCCACCTTTCTCCAGCTCTTAAAGGTTGTGCTGAAAAACACAGAAAGCCAGCACATGGTGTTTCTACTCAGAATCCATGTTTTCTTAGAGCTCCTGCAGAAATTCATGAAAGCATTTAATAAAGAAACTGTTATCTTGGAAAAATTCCAAGTCCGACGGGGTGTTTCTTCTGCCAGCCCTTGTGTGGGCAACATTGGTGCTTTACCCAGGGGCAAGCCCACTTCAAGTGAGGGTGACAGCCCATGTTAACTGTCATTCATAAGCCCGGGAGGGGGGTTCTGATTAGCTGAAATCGGAGGTACAGCTAGCTCATGGCTGATGTCCAATTTCGACATATTCCTTTCACTTCTGTTTTCTAGGCTCATTGTTTGAGGACTTTCTTGAATAAAAAACATGCATTTTGTATTTTGCTTCAAGTCACCTTTATTTATTACAGGCGGTCCTCGGACTTATGACACAATTGGTTCCTGAAAACTGCATCTTAAGTCAAAACATTGTAACTCAGAACTAATTTTCTCATAAGAAACAATGTGATAAATGGGGGATTGGTTCCTGAACCAAGGCCCGGTTCCCTATTTTCACCAAAAATACCCCAAAATTTTGTCCTTGATCAATTATAGATGAGTAATAAAGCTACATGAATGTGTTTATATTGTAAATAGCAATCATACTGATTTGGAAGGACGTCTTTGAGGTGACTTTGCTGGACTTTTTGAAGGGCTTTTGGCTGGAGTCTTCTCGGGAGTCTTGGCTGCAGGTTTTTCTGGAGTCTCGTCTGGGTTCTTAAAGAAAGTGTCCAAGGAAGTTTGGACTCCAGGGAGACGGGTGATGCAGCGAACTTGTTCACTGGCATGGCGTTGCATCGAATCAAGTGTTGTAAAGTCGAAACTGGCATTGTAAAGTTGAAACCGGGTGTCAATTTATAAATGTTGTAAGTGCGCAATGTTGTAACTCAAAACACTGTAAGGCGAGGACTGCCTGTATGGTAAATCAGTGGCTTCTGCTTCCAAGAAGGGCACGTGGAAAGGCTTTTAGTAGCAGTTAAAGATGTGGAGTAAATTCCATATTTAGAAGACTAATCCGTGTTATTTTCAGAGGGCAGGGGCTCAGTCCTTTAGTCCTTTTGGCAGAGGGGGCTTCCAAAAAGGAGGCAGGCCAAATCATTAATCAGTGCTGAAAAGGTGAGCCATCCTATATAGTGAGCACCGGGCTCACAGGCAGGAGGAGGATGCTCCTTAGTCAACAGTGCAAATATTTAAAGTTGTGCAGTGGATTGATGGTTACAATTAGACATTTTTATTAAAGCTCTGCTCCTCTCACATATATAAATGTGCAGTCATGACTCATTGGCTGTATAAATATCATTTTTCAAATACAGTTATCTCTACCAGATACACTGAAACTCTCTGGAGAAGCAAGCCATTGCTCAGAGTAGTTAGTGATTTGTCAAACAGGCCTAGAGGTGTTAATGAGGAGTCAATAAGTTGAATAAAAGGCATGATGAGGCATGTGATTCTCCAAAGCAGCCTTAGATAGGATGTGACCTGATACTTCCACAAGTTATATAAGCCTGGAAGAGACCAGCTCTATACAACGTCTTCTGGAAAGGGGATGGCATGGAGACAATTGGTACAGAGGGGTGGGCTTTGAAGAAAAGGCAAAAGAAAATCCACCTCCCACAAAACACAGAAACCCACCCTTCCCCTTGAGGGGGTATCACTTTGCTTCTAAACTGACAGGCTGAAAGAAGCAGGGAGCTCTTAACCTGAGAAAGACTTTACTAAGCTCTGTGTAATATTTTGATTACTTGCAATACATTTTTCTTTTTTTGCTCCACTCTGGTGCCAGACTAAATGCATTTCTTTCATCCCTAGACTGAGGCAAAGGATTTATAATCCCCCACCAAACAGTGCATAAGAAAACATGGCAGTAAAAGGGCAGCTGGGGATCATCATACCACTGCTATAAAGGGGCTAGGCCCAAGCAGTAAAGACTGGTTTTTGTCACTGAAAATCCCAGGTGTTATCTCTGCTTATGGCCAGGAGTGGGGACTGCTACAGTGTGGTAGCCTACACAGAGAATTTAACTCAGACACTTACAGCAAGCTTCCCCTGAGAAGAGTGGGGGTGGGTAAAATGCATTTACTGTATGTACCTCTATAGTGTTATAGTTAATGAGACATATAAAAAAACTAGAACTCTTGGCTCCAAAATGATACCTTTTATTAGACCAACTGGAAAGTGGCAAGAAAACTGTCCTTTTCTGCAAGCTTTCGGGATCCAAGTCCCTTCATCAGGCTCTGGGAAAAGCATAGATGGTACAAGATGGTAAAAAGTCCCCATAGGTAGGAAAGAAACTCCATTTCTGCACAGAGGGAGCTGAAGATGGAAGGCTGTCCCTCTGGGTCCATGAGATTGTCTTTTATAGTTAAAGACAGTTAATGAGAGCCTTCTACCGCTGTCATTTCATGGAGCTGATCCTTTAGCCCGGCAGGTAGCAGATTCCTGGTTAAAACTTCCCTGATGACCCATGCTCACAGCAGTAAGCCTCATTAAAATTGTAAATTAAAACATTTCCCGAGTTTTGTCATCAGATGGCAGAGAACATGAAGTGTATGTGGGTTTTCCATGCTTCTTCCCACCAGCTAGAATTTCCTATTGGGCTGCTCTGCTTTTTCCCCACCTAAGAGTTTCACCCAGCATAGGATTTTACAGGGGGGGTTAAAAGCAGCTGAAGCAGGAAATAAAGTGCTGATTCAAGCTGCCTTCTGCATTGCACATAAACACTTGGATGAACTAGAACAGCCTGAGCAGACCCACAGTAACTCATTTGAAATGCTTCGACTGTACTGTCTAAAGAAATGCACTGCATTCAAACATGTACCAGTCAGGAAACAAGACAGCACTTATGGACGGTGAAAGGCCCTATTGACAAACGGGTTTGCTCCCCCCGCTCGCACCCCTCCGCACACACGCTCTCTCCCTTCAGCACAAAAACAATGGAGGAAACCTGTACAAGCCTGGGCACAAAACCACCCCGCCTCTCTGAAACAATGCGGGATGTGTTCCCGCGAAACAGAGACAGTTGTCGGCACGAGCAAGGCTCACGACGGCAGGAATTACATCTCTTAATTATTAGCAGCCTGGCTCCCTGAATGTTCACATTTTTTCACAGTTACTAAATAAGTTAATCACTTCATGAACAAGGAAATCTGGAGATGCCTTTGAGGCTTTGTTAACATAGTGCCTAAGCCAGCTTTACACTCTCTTCTAATCCTCTTTAAGACAGTATGAGGCAGTGAAGTAGCCTATAATCAGTTTTTAAGGTTATAGACAATATCCCCACTCAAGCTGGTTGCCTAGAGCAACAGTGCAGGAACTGAATACTAGCAATGAGATTGGATTACTCGCCTTGTTTATTCATCCATATATATTTATCCTCTGCTCTGCCTGCAGCGGAAGCAGGGATTTTGTAGCCTGTGCCATACACGTACAGATGCAGAGTACAATTTATGTAAAAAAATGCAGACAGGCTTCAGAAATTAATCTCCTTCCATTTCTGATTCTTCTTTCTCCCCACTCCCCTCTCCACCCCCCATACGTGAGACTTCGGAGTTTGCCAGGAGCTGCCCTGGCTCGCAGCTGCCCATCTGAGCCATGTGTTTCGCAGAAGACATCATTGCCCTCCTGCATGGCAACTGTGTCCTTGACAGGCACCTGAATCCCAAACCCCAGCTCTCCCAGGTAGTGAATCAGGTGAGCTGGTGTGAACTTGACTCTAGTCAGCGGAGCGATGCCTCCTTGCACCAGGTGAGGATCCGGCTTTCTATGTCCAAAAGGTCCCGGGGACCATATACAGAGGAAACTGCCCTTCAGTGCAAACCCAGACATTAAAATTCAGTCAAGTTTCCTCCAAAACACGTGTTTTTGCCCCACTGGTGAGAGATGAGGTAAGTCTGGCTGAATTTGCTATGGGACAAAACCCCTCTGCCTCCCTAAGAATAGGCATAATTTCAGCAAAGATCTGGAACAAGTGTGTGGCCCACTACTGCTCAAGCTGGCTCCCAAGACTGACCTGTTGATGAGCTAAGATTCATCAGTTCACTGTGGGCAGCAGCTTGAGATAATGAGCTTACACAAGGAGCTTATCGCAGATGTAAAAATACTTCTCGTTAGGCCACTTACAGTGCAATCAGTATCTAGCACAGCACTGCCAGTAAAAATACCCTATGCCAGACCCTGTGGAAAGCAAGAAGCATCTGAACAACCAGCTTGAGCCAGTGATGTAGAGGGGTAAGGATCCTTTGCATCTCATGTGCATGCATTAATGTAGTCCCACAAACTTCGTGTCCCCAGCTAAACTGCTTCCAAGTTCAAGGATGTCCAGTTTTTCACCAGCTAAGATGAACTAGACTTGGAGAGCTCACATTAGTTTTAAATTCTGATACAAGCGTAAAGCAACTTTTATTACAGCAGAATAGAGATCTCCACCTGAATTGAGCATCATAACAAGATAATGACTAGTGACGAGTGAATCTCAAGAGTTTGTAGACTGTAGACGAATCTGGATAAGTAGCCAAGAGTTTGGATTTGTTTCTGAATCATGTTCACAATTGTTAAATCTAGGAAACCAGGCTGAAAGTCTTCAGAGAAGCAATTCTCTCATGAGATTTTTGATATTTCCCCTTTTCAATTGGGCCAGACGTTTCTGCTTCCTGGTGCTTATGTTATATGACAGAAGGGTGCAAAACAAGTCACAGTGGACAGATGAGGATAGCCTGCCTAAATTTCAATCACAGTTCAGTGATTTGATTTCAGGTCCAGAAATGGGTTTGTTTTATCATCTAATCTGGTCCGGCTGTCTCTAGCAAGGGACATTTTTGCAACCAGTCACGCATTTCTCTTCTTAGGGCTGATCCACATGCATGGTAGTCTTTGTTGAGTTTCTTTCTTCTGAGTTTGTGGGCTCACAAAATGAAGCACTATGAAATTCAGCTGTTTGTAAGGACTGACACCAATGTCTGCTTTCTCCCAAGTGACTTCAAACTACTGCTTTACATTCGGGGCTTCAATTTGATCCAGTTCTCAAGATGAAACGGTCAGAGATTTCACCTTCCTTTTGGTTTTTCATCAGATTCAGCCTACGCAACATGGAGCTTAGCAGCACATGTAGACCACAGGCTTAGTTCTCTGGAGCAGCTTGTGAGCCATTCAGTGAATTTGGTCTTCATTTTGAAAGCTAATCCCAGCAAGCTACACTCTGCTGTTTGACTGGTGCAAATCCAGAGCGATCCCACTGACTTTGCTGGACTTGCTCTACTGTTTATTGGTCTAGCTAAGACCAGAATTTGGCCCAGTGGGTCTTCTCCAACTTCCAAGTTTTGAGGCAGCCATTTCACCCAACACTGGGGCAGCTATATGAGCCACAGACTGTAGCCAGATCAGGAATTTTTCATTCCTCTTATTCCTTAACTCCACATTTCTTAGCTTGAATTAGATAAATTGGTGAAACTAGAAATGAACCAAAATTTCTCCCACTGTAACAAGGTCCCCACCTTTAATGGGGCCCCACAACAACAAAGTTCCCACCTCCCCACCATTGACCCCACATTTAAAGGTCAATGTGTGTGTATAGATCTAATTGGCAGAAAAGGATTTCAGCCACCAAGTTTTATCTTTGCTCTTGTTTCCACCCTATCCTATTGTGGAGCAGCATAATAGTTTTTTAAAACCTGCCTGGCTATCTGCACTGCTCACCATTTGCTTGATCAAGTGGGTAGCGAAGAAGAAAAGGAGCGCTGACCTGTTACCTGTAGCCTTTAAGGGTATGTTATTCAAATACCAAAACAGCATCTGACTCCTAACTGGCTGCCTTAACTGTATGCTGTTTATACATTTTTACTGTCTTTTTCAGTCAGTCCAACTTTAGCAGTGGACCATGGAGAAAACAGACTATCCCGTGTGATATTTCTAGCCCAGTCAGAAAGACAAAGTACTCGAAATCTCCCATTTCCAACCAAGAATAAAGCACTTGGATTGATTTGTATGAGATTCTAATAAGCGTCCCACCTCCTAGGTATTCCATCTGTTTGTCCAAGCAGCTTTTTGAATTATTGCCATACAAAGCACTTAATGCGAGTACATGCCACCACGAAGAAATAGGTGATTTTACAAGGCATAAGTTAGGTGATATTATTCAAGCCACATTTCCCCTACATTTCTAACAAAAAAAATCAGAGATTGGGGTAAAGAGGTACAGAACCTTTTGCATAGTGTCTGTGGAGCTGCTTCCTCATTCAAGAAAAATTTCAATGGGATGCTAGGATGGCAGGCACTTGAGTCCCTTGTAGAGCCCAGCAAAGTGCAAAGGGAAGTTCTGCTAGGAAGTGAAAGGCTGACACCTTAATGTCTGACCTTTTCCTTTCTGCCTCAAAGGTCTGTGTGTTGTACCGGAGTTCTCCTATTCTGCACAAAGCCCGCAGACCAAAACGGCATTCAACCTTGTGAGCTTCCCCATCCTAGCTATCTATCAATCAATTGATCGATAGATAGGATGGGGGATATAGATATAGATATATAGGATGGGGAAGCTCACACGGTTGTATGCAGTTTTGG
>NW_017728921.1:11559250-11592648 GCF_001723895.1 Crocodylus porosus
AAAAAAAAAAAAAAAAAAGATTGGGGGATGGAGATAAACAAGAGGGTAAATGGCCCCCTAAAATCCAAACGTAACATTTCATTTTGGATCAGACGAACCATTGCAGGTTGATTCAAAAAGAAATGTTCTGGCGGGGAGAGGGCTGGTTTGTTTTCAGCCACCTAAGGAAAAATCTATTATTCAGCCCTCATGAATACCAGCACTTCCTTTCTCCCGCTGGTTGCCTGATTTATCCATTGACAGTGTAATCTTTTTGGGGCAGGGACTGTCTCTTATTAAGTGCCTGTGCAGCATCTGTCACAATGGGGCCTCTGTGTCCGTTGAGCCGCTGCTGAAACGCTAGGAATAATAGCGCTGAATGGGCTCATTGTTCGCCGTCAGCCCTCAGTGGTGACAAATCAGAGCTGCGCCGTAAAGTCGAGGCTGCCAAATGCATCCGTAAGCCCGTGCCCAGTTCTCCACTCCTGGGTCCATTGTAGCACGTGTACTGGGGTGAGGAGCTCCCTGTGGAATTGAGGAGGCTATTCAGTAGTGAAAGAGGGCCTCGTGCGAGTCTCATTTTACCTTCAACTCTCTCCCAATCAGCCGGCCTTGGAGGTTTGAGTCTTTCCAGGTTTTAGCCTTTCCAGGGGCACAAGGGTGTGCAAGCCCAAAAGCTTGCAAAGAATAATTTTTCCAACTATCTAGTTGGTCGAATAAAAGATATCATCGCATCCACCCAAAAAACCGTGCCTGCCTTAGTCTTTCCAGCGATCCTGTAGATGGCACTGTGGTAACATCGTACCGAGCACGGGGGCGCGCTCTGCCAGGCAACATGAAAAAGAAGCCCTCCGTGTCCTGGGCTTCCCGCATTATCCCCTTTACTAAAATCATTTCCTTGGCCTACTTTCTCCTTTTTTTTTTATTCCCCTCCCAGGGAAATTATTTATCATAGGGATTGCCAGCACTTAATAAACATCCCTCCAAGAATAAATTTGTTTATCTAAGGTATTTTATTATGCTGCCTCAGATAAAAGAAGGGAAAAAAAATCCTCCCCAGAATATTTCTGACTGAGCAAACAGTAAAAAAGCAGTGTCCTTGAGCAGGATTTTCAAAAGGGAGGCTTGTCACAAGTCATCGCAGCTGTTAGGGAATGAGTTATCTTCCAAACAAACAAAAGAGGTAGAAGTGTAGCCAGTGGCAAGTGATTCATTATAGCAGAGGCCAATTTAGGAACCTCAAAGTATTCCCTTCCACTTCCCCACCCTCTGCTCCAGCTGCGAGATGGATCCTTTTATCTTGTGTTGTCAGGGAAAGGCGGTAGCATTTTGTACTCGCTTTGCAGAGGATTAGGTAGCTACACGAGATGGCTGGTGGCAGAGAATCAGATCTCCTGTTATTGGAACAACTGACTTTGTTAGCCATTTCCTCCTATGGCTTGTCCCTCTTCTTTCACTGCTTGATGAGCCTGCCTCTCCATGCTGGTGACTGATGTGCAGGCTGGCAGATCTGCTCTTCCAAGAAGACATCCGTAACACAGGGTCATCAAGTAATGCCAGCTGGGTCTCTGGCAAGAGCAGCCCTAGGCTGTGAGAGGAGACGATTTAGCTAGAAGAATGGTTATTACAAGTGGGAAGCTTGGCATGAGGGTTTCTCATCCCAAATAGGAGGTTTGCAGCAGCACAAATAATGCATACCAATTTCCAGCACCCATAAATACAGCGGGTTACAAACCCTACTCCTCCATATGCAAACCAAGTTTCCTGGGTGGAAAAGGGGTAGTACAGAAAGAAAGGAGACAAATGTCAACTAGCCAAAGCCTTGGATCCACCATCTTTCAGATGTGTAAGAAACTGCCAGCAAAAGTGGGGATGCTTACCAGCCCATCCAAACTCTTTGGGTCCTTCCCTACGTGGCGTGACCCTACCCTTCTGCCACTCGCACAGCAAAGGAAGCCCTACGAGTGAGAGCCATCTGGCTCGTCCTTCCAGAGATGTCCCCTATTGCACTCCACCACCCCTTCCCCTGGGCCCAAACCCAGAAAGCCCACTTCTCCTCCCCTGGATTTTGCACAATCAAGTGGAATGAATCCTGCGGCCTAACCCACCCCACCTCCACCATTTGCACGAGGGCTAAAACTTTCTACAAAATGAACGGTCAGTAGGGCCCATTCCTTCTACATCCGCACACAAATATGTGCGGGGTAACATCGACCATGTCGGGTCCCCATTCTTCAGCAGCAGAGTCTTTTCCATCAGGCCTCTCTGGTGTCTGCCCCACCATAGCTCTTCCTGAATGAAAAAGCACCAAAGCTAAGATGCTCCAGAGTCCAGTGAACTGCAGAATCAAGCCCCTGATTTCATGAGAGTAATCACAGTACACCTAACACATCCTTCTTCCCTTGACTCTGGGTCTTCTGCAGGAGCCTGCAGAAGGACTCACATGCTGCAAATCAGTGGCCGGGAAGTCAAGGCAAGACTTTCTATGCTATCACCTGCTCCCAGAAGGCCAAGCACCCTGTGAGGCATATAAAAGCTAGGTTACATCTCCTGCCACCAGACCAAAGAAAATGCTTTGGCCACATCTACACTACACACTTCTGCCAGCATAGCTAAGTCAGTCAGTCAGGGGTGGGAAGAGGTGTTATCCCGGACCATGGCAATGCCAGCACTAACCCTTAACATAGATATAATTATACTGGCAAAAAGAGTGAGTGAGCCCAGCTCTGCCAGTTCAGCTACATCCACACCAGGAGTGCTTCACTGGTCAAGTATGCATAAATTTGTACACCAGCAAAGTACCCCTAGTACAGATGTGTCCCTACTACTCTCCCATCCAACTCAGCTTCTTGCTGGTGTTAATGAGGAAGAGGGGGTTTCAAGCCATCACCTGATCCCTGCTCTCACGGCCTCAGTTGGGAGGCAGCCAATCTGTTACAGCTGGGACTAATTTCAACATCAGCCACCTGGTGACAAATACAGTCTTCAGCCCACCTACTGCATTACAGCCCCAGGCCTCTTTCATTGATAAAAGTGTTAAAAGTGGACACAGAGGCAGCCAGAGGCTTTGTTCTGCTGCTCCTTCCTCTCTGCTCCAGGTGCCTGGGAGCATCACAGAGGAGCAGCTGCTTGCTGCTCCCTGCCCACTCCCCAGACCCAGGTCCCTGATCTGGGGAATGCGCAAGGAGCTTTGTCCCACTGCCCCACGCGCCCCTGGCAATAGGAGGGATGCAGCAGCTATGTCTCCCCACACCTTCCCCAGACCAGGATTCACTCCCATGGAAGGAAGCTGAGAGGAGCAGGGCAGAGGAGATGGCTGCAGGCGACGCACCTGTACTGCTCCCGCTCCTGAAAAGATTCCTAGTGGTGGAAAATCCTTAGAAATCTCCACTGCTAGAAGGGAGCACCTGTTCACACCCTCAGTCTCTCTGAGATGCAGACAATGGGAACCAGCAGCAATAATAAAATAATTCCACTAGCAGGCTGAAGTCTTGTCAAGAGAAAGCAGATACGTTGTCCTGAGATGGTGTCCTTGGTTTGGCAGGGCTAAGGCCTCTAACAGCCTCAGTCCATCATTCCCTGTCTTGGGAAGGAACCATGAAGCCTTCTTTCCTATGGAGGACTTCGTTCTCTCAGCCCTGTGATGCCTATCTGCGGACTGGAGTTCAACCCAACTCTGTGCTGAAGGCCGGCATGAGCTCTATCCATCACTTAAGCTCTGGGGATTTAAACATTTGTGCCAGCACTCTGCACAAAGCTAGATTTTACGTGTGAAGTTTACTTGCAAGGATACCTTAGCAGATACTTACATCCAAGCAGTCTCTCTCACAGCCCCTTACCTCTGCCATTGAGAGGAGCTGAGCTGATCCCTTAGAGCCCCTGACCACTCAGCAAGGTGCAAAGCTGGTGAGAGTGCAGTGCTACTAATGCCCAGGTCACAGGTTTGACCCTTGCCTAGGCCAAAAGATTGCCTCTGCTAAGGCCCTGATCTTACAAAGTCCCCAGACTTTAATCAGATTATTGCTTTAAGACACTGAAGTCCTCAATTTCTGCCAAAACCACCCGCCTGGTCAATGTACCATTCCATATAACTAGCCTCCTTGAAAGCAGAGAGGAGTCCACCAGGGGTGGATTATTTATTTCTTGACCACAGCATTGGTGTTTCAGTGGTAGACTTCCTGCCTCCCAGGCAGGAGACCCAAGTTCAATTTTCTCGAGAAAGCCTTAGCTGGGATGATCTAGTTGGGGCTGGTCCTTCTTTGAGCAGAGGGTTGGACTAGATGACCTCCTGAGGTTCCTTTCAACGCTCATTTTCTATGATTTTTTTGTTGCTACAGTGCCCGGAAGCCTCAGCTGAGAACCAAAGACCCCCTTGGAAACTGGCAGACTGCAAACATAGAACAAAGAGAGTCTTCCCGGGAAGTCACCTCTCCTTACCTAGAAGGCCGAACCAAGATGTGACTTAATAGTATCAGCTGTCCAGGGGTTCAATTAATTGCTCCAGTTTGAGATGCATGCAACAGTAACAAATGCAGTGGAAATTCCAAGGACAGACCCAAAATGCATCACATCATCCAGACATACAAAAAATTAGAACTCGTGGTTCCAAAATGATACCTTTTATTAGACCAACTAGAAAATGGCAAGCAAATTGTCCTTTTCTGCAAGCTTTCAGGATCAAAGTCAGGCTCTGGGAAAAGTGTAGATGGTACAAGATGGTAAAAAGGTAGGAAATAAACTTCATTTTTGCACAGAGGGAGCTGAAGATGGAAGGCTGTCCCTCTGGGTCCATGAGAGTGTCTTTGTGAGCTGTGCTGAGTAGCTTTTTGATGTGTTGATCAGGTAGAATTCCTTCCCCGGAGGCGTCAGATGGCAGGTGGGGAGGTAAAAAAACTTCCTTCTTGTTCTGCAGTGAAGTTTAAAATCCAAAATTGGCTAAAATTTGGCATCTTCCATGTTTCAGGGGCGTACTTGGTAGCCGAGTCTCGCATCATCCAGAGCATTTTAAATGGAACATTACTACAACCAGCTTTGCCTCACTGGAAAATTCTCTTCCACCTGAAGTACCAGATCCAAGGAATGGCACTGCTAGGAACACGCTTCCTTGGATGATGCCCCTTGGATATAACCGACTTACAACCTGAGCCAAACAATTCAAATGCAATCAGAGTTTATTAACTTTAGCATCCCCTGTTCCGTCCAGTAGCCACCCAAGCAACATATGTATAATCAGCATGGTAGAGGGCAGCGTATCTCCCTAACTAGTAAAAAGCAATCTCATTACCAGCAGCAATTCAAATAATGAGGCAGCCCATTCAGATCCATCCAAATTCCAGCTCCCTGTGAAATCTGTCCCCCTCCTCCAGCTGCAATCATCTCTCTAATCTAATAATAATAATTCCACTAGCAATAAAACACAACACCACCGGTGGAATACTCCTGTGCTAACGTGTCTCGGTGCACATCAGCGATGATCTCCATAATGTTGTTACAATAAAAAGAATCCTTAAAAAAAAATCCTGCTGTCTTTTTCTATTTAAATCCGATCACCATGGCTGACTTCCAACTCCCCTGTCTAAGTGCATAGGCCTTTTGAAAACACTGGGTATCATAAAAATGGTCCCTAAGGAAAGTTAAGTACTAAGCCAATGATTGTCTCAAATAATCATGGTATGCATGAAAGCACACATTCTTCTATGTATAGCTTCAACCCCTTCACTCCTTCTGGACCATGCATATGTCTTAGCACATGTTTTAATGGAACCAACGCCCATTCAGACACACAGTATTCCACTATGCTACATGGGGCAAGAACATTTCTTCTATATGCTAGCTGGTATATCTGTCAGCATTAAAGGAATTAAAAGGCTGATTTCCATCACAGCTGGGGTTCTCCAGAGAGTAAAAACCCTTATAGCATGTGGAGCAATTTGACTTGGGGAAATACTTCAACTCCCCCATCCGGCTTCCTGTCTACCCTGGCCCAAATTTTGGATGGGATTCAAAAACACATCAGGGACTCCGAAAATCCCCCTTGGTGCTGCCTCTTTCACACAGAAACAAAGAATCCATTTAAAAGTTCCCTTAACATGGCTTTTCCAGTACAGGATCCCATGGAGAAAAATACTTTCCAATGTGTTTCCGATTGAAAAAGTTCCATAAGAAACAAAGGGAACCAAGAGAGGGTTTTACTGGGATGTGAATACAGCACAGAGCTCTGCCCTTGCTTTTTTCACAGGCTTGGTTGTTAGAAAATAGCTTCAACATTAGCAAGAATAAGAGATGTGCCACACTTCCTTTGCGTTTTGGAGGACGCTGAACATTAGCAATGGACAAATCTGCTCTAATAAAGAGGAGCTTTTGTCCAAGATGTAAAGCACCCAGGAATATTCCCCTCTCAAAAGGAGAAAATACAGATACATGTGTTTTCTCAGCTATCTGTTTTGGAGGTGGGGAGTGGGGAGGCGGTTCTGTTTTCATCCATACAAGAGAAGGGAAATATTGCAAGAGAAGCTATTTTTAGTGGATCAAATTCTCAATGCATCATATTAATTATGGCGACACATTGCTTAGATACTATGAAGCTTTGAGTGAATACAAAGGAAAAATGGATTAAAGACCTCTGATCTACATGCCCTGCTAGGGCTGAATCATTCAAAGTCAGACAGTGCTCTCAGTTCTGTGATCGTGAGCGACAAAAAGTGCTGACAGACCTTCCTTTACACACCTGTGAGGGGAACCTAGACCTTTGCGTATAAACAGCAGGGTAAATTTGCACTTTATAGACTACCTAAATTAGAGATATACACAGCATAAGCTTTCATGAGCCAGAGCTCACTTCATCAGATGCTCCAGATCACAAAACTTATGCTATATATAGCTCTGATTTAGTTAGTCTATAAAGTGCAAATCCAGCCTGCCTTCTGTTTGACCTTAGACTAACACAGCTAACTGTATATACCCTTTGGGTGTAGACATACAGATGGGTAGGGCCTCCCAGTTCACCAGCCACACCAACTGAGATAATAGAGGCATGATTTGCTGCTGGTAGAAGCCAGCAGCAAATTACCAAGCCACCAACTTCCAGGAGAAGAGTAGATGTGATTGAAGGTAAATCCAAACTCCAGTACTTTACTAAATCTAGACGAGGGGTGAGCAAAATATGGCCCATGGGCCAGATTTGGCCCACCAGACCATTCTATGCAGCCCTCAGGGTCCCTCCAAGAAACAATTATTACTGGCCCAGGGCTGCTCCCGTGAAAGCAGGCAGGAGGGTGTATACAGGTCTGACAGGACCTGCTTCTAATGAACCCGTGGTGGTTGCCCCTAAGCATAATCTCCCCTGCTGGAGCCTCGTGGACATGTGCCAGAATAATTGTCTCAAAAAGTTTACCCAGGATCAAGGTAAGACTAACTGCCCTATAGTTCCTTGGTCCTCCTTCCTCCCTTTTTTGAAGATGGGAACCACATTGGCCCTCTTCCAGTCCTCTGGCACTGCACCAGAGCACCACCAGTGCTCATAAAGCTTGAGTGATCCAAGTCAATGAAAGCAAGACTCAACTCTTTTCCCCACTCTCTCTCTCATCTATTGAGAACGTGAGTAGATACAGGAATGGTCTCTTACCATGGGGTCATCCAGCACCTAACAGTGCTCCCCCTCCCCTCCCTGCACACACACCTATTTTGTTTTGGGCCTTGAGGCATTATTTTAATGAAAATAAATAGCAAGGATATGGATGGGCTTCTTTCCTATTTAAGAGAGTGCTCTCAGGTTGCACAGCAGACGTGGCTTTTCATTCAGGAACCTATCACAAGAGTTAATGTTTTAAATAACCTAGGCTGTAGTTACAATATTCAGGGAACTATATATCCTAATAATATATAAAAATAATGTCATATCTCAGCAATATGTTTATGAAATATTAAAAGCAATTTAATTAATTTATTTAATTATGTACATCTACATGTAACAATATAAAGCTCATGTGGCATAATGCCATTGGAGATCAAAGGAGGATTTCACAATAAAAACGTCATGAGATCTGGAATGGGAAATAGACTGTCTTCCACAGTGAAAAAAGAAACAAAACCAGCTTGGGTGGTCAAACGCACTACTGTCAGAAAGACATTGCATGTGTTTTTTCCTCATTTGCTAAGGGAGTCTGTTTTTAATGTTTAATTTACAGTGGTCAAACTCAGAATATTTTGCATTTAGAAAAACAAATAAAACACTAATATGAAAATTGGTCAGCTGGTGCAGTCCTCCAGTTAGTGGTGGTATCAAATTCCACCCAGTTCATTACGTACTGGTTGCCTTACATGCCCCTACAGTGCTCTGTATTGAGTACAGTAATTATGCTGCTTCCTTCCCATCTGGGATTCAGGCCAAAGACGTTTTACAAAGTAACAATGCATTCTCTATTCTCCCCCTTCAGAACAGAATAGCATTGTTTGGTTTAAGTGGGCTTTCATCTAGAAGAGGGTCAGTCATAACAAAGCATTGACATGAAGATAAAGGCTAAAACCAGGGCTTACGAAAAGTATCCAACTCTTCACAGTTGGCACTTGAGTGGCAAGTTTGTCCCGGGACCATTTTATGGGCTGTCTTTTGTAGTTTGCGTAGTTTTCTATTTCACTACTATTTATTTATAATAAACCACCGAATTATCCTGCGGGTTCTGTTAATTTTCTGTTAAGAAAAATATAATGTTCTACTACAATTAAGAAAACAAAGTTAGTTTTAATTTAGACTTTAAAAGAAACACTGGTTTATAAGGTTGCCAGTGGCTCTGTTGGTTTACAGTTTGTGGTCCAAGGCATTTTTCCTGTGGCTCTCTATATGGCAATTTTGCCATGCAAAATAGCTGGCGCAGTACAATGGTTTTTAGTGATGTTCTGCCTAGATATGACTTCTGTAAAAATATAAGAGCAAGCATAACCTCAAACACTAGGAACACAAAAACTGAGCCTGCTCCTTTTACTTCCAATTCTTTTTTCTCTAACCATCCTCTTGCCCTCGCCTACCCTTCTGTCTAAGCCCCTCCACACATTCCCTTTTTCCTTCCAGCTCTTCTCCTCTATGCGGTCTATATTGCACGTAACTGAGATCCTGCTGCTTCTCATCTCTTCATTCAGTCTCTCCCTCATCATTCCAGTCCAATGCATTTTGTGCCATCTCCCTCCACTAAAGATCAGTGATTCTGCTTTGTCTAAATTTCAGTCCAACCTAATATCATGGGCCTGATGTTCAGATTCCAGGAGAAGCATGGCATGTACTTAAGACATCAGTCTGCAGCTCAGGGGATCTGCCACCAGCTTCTGTATGACCCTGGACAAGTCACCGGATCTCTCCATGACCCAATTCCCATCTGCAAAATGAAGATAATCTGTGTTTCACCCAGAAATTATCTGTCTTGTCTATTTAGACTGCAAATTCTCCTAGGCTCTTCAAGAGAAGTTTTACCTTAGAAAGATTTTGAACTCCAGGATAATAGTAATAAAATCTACTAGTAATATATTCCCCTCACCTCTAAAAGTCTAGAAACACTTTCAAATATGCATTTAAAGGTTATATATATATATATGCATGCAAGTGGCACTGGGTAACTCAGGGAGCTGATAAATCTATAGAAACTCCCATATTGCAGTTTTGAATGCAGCTCTGACCATGGATGACCAAAGTTCATTTCCACTGATAGCTGCTAGGTAGCTTAGTGTATTATAGGACTTGGAGATTTCAATTCAGGTTCAAGCAGGTAAGTATTCACATCACGAAAGCTCCCATTGCTATCATCCCCTCTTCTTGAGAGTGTCTGGATATAGATGCTGGACTACCCTTCCCCAGTTGCACTTGGCCCTTCCAGATTCTAAGGAGAGGCATACTGATGGGATAGTATATGGTGAGCTGGACATTTGCACCCTGTCACACACAATATTTCTTCTGTTGAAAAGAGACAGCTTTAGTCTCAAAGCTGGCTGAACCGGTATTACTTCTCAGCCCTAAAATTAACTGGTGTGTGCTCTCCATGTTATCTTAATTTGCTAAATTATACACTTCAACCTAGATTAGCCAAACTTCAATTATCCCAAACTTCCTGTATGCAAAATAGGGTCAAGTCTCTTGACATCTATTAAGTACATTGAAAATTTCCTCAGTTATCAAAACCTCATTTATATGAACTTAGTCAGTATCCCCACTGGCTTTCACATAATTGAGGCTGAACACCAGGGAAGGTTTTGATTTCAGGATATTTTGACCAACAATTGAAATTTGAAGCAATACTAATCATTTCAACAGAAAGTCAACAGACTTTCCTGGCCTGCCTTTCCACCCCAAAGATTTTTTCCTTTATTTTTTCAATGTTCACATTTGGGGTAAGGATTCCAGTAGCTTTTGGGCCCTACTCTGATTTCAGTCATCTTGGCAAAATTGAAATGGGACTCTTGTTTGCCTTACACTAGCACATAGAGGCTGTAGCTGAGCTCAGGGCAGGGTTGTACAATATGCTGTACATGTGGAGGAAGACCCAGAGTGAGAGAGAGACAGGATTATTGCGGAGGAATTTGAACACAGAGAAATTAAGGACTAGACCCTGTGACTCTTCTATGCATGCTTAAATTTATGACCATCTGGAGTCCCACAGGAATCAAAATTAGTAGGCCTGTGTGAAGCAGCTAATATTCACTTTGGATTCAGATTCAGCAAATTCATGGGGCACTGATTCGATTCAGTGATTCGAATCACTGTCCCAAATTGATTCGGCCAAATCTGATTTGGAGATTCATCCACTGCCAAATCAGACGAATCTCCGAATCAGACAGGCCCCATCCCCTGCCCACTCTCCCAGCCTGCTCCCCTCCCCCTCCCCCAACATAGCTGCCTCACCCAGCCCCAGGGTCCTGGCTCTTTAAAAAAAAAAAAAAAATCCCAGACTCACTGGCTTCTGCCAAGTAGCAGAGTGGGGGGGGGCAATCCCCACTGCCCCGTGCTGCATGAGGGGCTCTGCCACGAGCCCTAGAGGCCCCGACAGCCACTGCAGAGCTGGTAAGTGGGGCCTTTTTTTTTGCTTTTTTTTTTTTTAAGAGCTGGGAGCAGGGGCAGGCAGGGCAGCCATGGGGGGGGAGGTGCAGCTGGATGGAGGGGATGCTCAGACGGGCTGGAGGAATAGGCAGGGGATGGGGCCTGGAAGGGGTCTCCCCATGGTCCTCTACTCCCTCCTCCAGGCCCCTACTTAATTTTGTACATCTACATGTAACAATATAAAGCTCATGTAGCATAACGCAATTGGAGATCAAAGGAGGATTTCAAATCAATTCGGAGGTTTGCCCACCGAATTGGGCTGAGTCTCCTCCAAATCAAATCAGCACCCGAAGCTTCACACAGATCTAAAGATTAGCTGTAGAACTGAAGTAGTTGTAGAACTGAAGCTGTACGCACATGGTGCTTGTAGATACACCCAAGCATCTTCTAATCTACCCAGCTCAAGTACTGATTGCACGAAAGCCATCTCAGGATAGACTCCAGCATTAGCTAAATGCCCAGGTCTGCATTCAGAGTCCCAGGCAGCCTTGTTTACCTCATGCTGAAGCCTACTGCACTATGACAGTCACCCTGTTTTCAGTGGCCTCTCAGGCAAGCCTCTGCATGCTACATCTGTTCCTCAAATTGCAGGGCACGCGAAAAGACTACGGCACATCTGGAAGTTGAACCCAGATCCCCTGAATCCTGCACTGCACCTTATGAGGCCATGCCCTCCTCTCTTTGTTTAATGAAGTTCACCCAGATAGGCACTGCTAACAGCAGAAAGCAAGATGTACCTCCATGGCCCCTTATTCTGAATTCATAGTTCCTATTAGCATCAATGGAAGTTTTGTGCAGTGCAGCATTAACAGCCTGGCTCTCTGAGCCACAACTGACTGGAGAGATGAATTTTACCTGAAATAGATCAAAATGTATCTAAAGTGGAAATGAACAGCAACAATTCAATGAATACGAAATTTAATTACTTAGGAAGAGCAAGGCTGCCATAAATATTGCAAGTTGACGATTTTCTATTACGACTCATTAAAATTTACATTCCACACTTTTTAATTAAAATGGATACATTACAATCAGTATATGTAATGCAAAGTGTACATTTTGCTCAAGCTCCAAATATTTTCTCCTCTTTTAGTGTTTCACTCTTACAAACATGCTGAATAATGTATGAGCCGCTGATACTGATGCAGAGAACACTTCACTTGCAGCGCACATCCAGGAGCCACTTGCAATGAATACAATGCATATGAGGCAGTCAGCTGGCTACTCTCCTCTATGTATAGATGCTACAATCACTGCTGAGAATGGACTTTTATAGTTCATGTGAAGACACAGAGGAGATGCTTGGGGGGTTATTGGCATCTCGCTGGGTGTGTATGCTCAGGTCTCTTACTGTTTCTCAACCCATCTCACTTTGAAGGAATTCAGTGGTGTAAACACCTGCTGAGAAGAATAGCCCAAGCTGTCTCCAACCCTGGCACAAAATCCACCACAGCAGATGGAAAACTAGCTTCTCCATCTAAGTAAATATACTGCTGATGACCTCTAGCTTTGCCTCTTCCTTCAGGTCAGAGATCAGTCCTAATAGACATACATTCTGACCTCTAGTATAAGGGACAATGTACTAAGACTAAGACTAGCTGAGGGAGGGAAGTCCCTGGTAATTTCTGATTCTTTCTACAAGACTGAGGCCAGAAAGGAGGTTCCAAAAAAGAAAAACTGGTAGAGAGACAAAAGGCTCTGGGCAGGAAGGAAAATGGCTAGGCAAGCTACTGTAGCCCTGGTAAGAAGTTCATGGTATCCATGAAAAAAATTAGCACTTGTGGCTCAAGGTTCACAGAAAGCAAATAAAAAGGTAAGGAATAAATCAATCTCCTGCCAGAGTAATTCATCATAGTGGAACTGAAGTCAATGTCCACTGAAGTTGTTTCAGCCAAGAATCTGGATGTCAGCATTTCCTCCGCATCCCCAAATTACCCTTTCTTCATATTTCTAATACACACATTGGGCACATCTATAGCTGAGCTTCAATGTGCATTAGCCTATTTTAATGAGCATTAAAGTGTCACCAAAAAAAAGTGCTCTTTAGCTAATGCACATTAAAATAGACCAATGTACATTTTCTAGTACTTCACAATGAAGGCCACTTACACATATACATAGAGTCTGCTCTGACATGCTGGAAATCGAGCGCGTCAGAGCAGACTTGATTAACTGGGTCTGCTAGAGCACGTAAATTGATGGGCACTGGCAGCCTCACACGTCACGTGTATCAGTGGTGCAGCACACATCAGTGCTACGTTCTGAACTAAAACACGTTCAATGCGCTTTAGTTCAAAGTGCACCACTGCCATTTTCTCAGTGCTGATGTGTGCTGCACCACTGATACACCTGCTCCTGGTGCAGCACCGGGAGCCTTCAATTAGCACAGCTTGCTAATTAAAAGCACTTGGCACTGCATCAGGAACACATGTAAAAATGCCCCAAGGTACTAGATTTAATGTGCATTACCTAAAGCGCATTAATGAATGTGTAGACATGTCCACTGTGATCAAAGATTTAAGCAACAGAATTTCCTGAACCTCCTGCTTAGACATTGAGGGCCAGAATGGATATCCATTGCTTGCCACAAACGGAAGACTGCAGACCTATTTGTGAACTAATGCACTCAAAGAAAGTAAAGGAGGACCCGGCTGCCTCTCTGTCACTGAGAAAACTCACCCAAGCAGGTGTTACTGAATGCAAGTTAGAAATGTGGAAATGGATCCTCACTGAAAGCAATTTCAGCGTGATCATAAAGTTACATGGCAAAACAAAAAACCAGCACTGGGATTCCTTTTGCGTTTGAGTACCACTGTGCAAAATGTTACCCTTTTCAAGCCTATGAAAGCAAGCAATTAAATGTATTTTAGCTTTATCAGGCAAACTTATTTTCCACCCTGCTAGTACAGCTGTGGTAGGAAGTCAGCAGCTCAAACTCTCTGGCCCCATGTGCATGCCTATGGTAACCACATTAACCGCAAAGCATGTTTTTATCTTGTTAAGCTGCTAAGCTCTGAAGTGTTCTGTTTAGTATGGTAATAACAAGGCTGAGTGATAAAGCTTTTAGTGGAGAGAGAAACAGCAGCAGAGATCTCCTCTAAAGGGGACATGCAGTCTGTTTTCTTTACGCACATTCTCTAGGATATACCAACACAGAAATAAATCAAATTCCATAAGCTGGATAACAGCCAGAATATGAGGCAGACCAACAAAAGCCAGGAATTAAGAGCAAAAAGGACACTGTTAAGTCATTGAGATCCAGTGGCTGACCTGTCAAACCTGATAAGGAATATCTTTTAGACACTAAACAGCTTTAAAGAAGAGAAAAAAGAAAAAGAAGAAAAGAAAAGAAGACCATTTAGTTAAGACACTTTTAAAATAAATATTAAGTTCTTAACCCCAGCGTTTGCAACAAACGTTTTTCAAAAGTAGGTAATAATTGTAATTAGATGTTGATAAATAGTTTGAGAGGTTAAATAAATGCATCTCCATTTTAACAGCAGTCCATTACTTCACATTGTCAGGGTCCAACCCCTGTGTGAAAACACTGGGGCTTCTCTAAGGGGCACATCAGGGCAGGGGATCTGGTGTGGCAATGGGTGATTCTGGTAGGATGAAACTGCTCTGGCAGAACCAGAGCAGGACTGGAGTAGCAAGGGGTCCTAGAGGTCATAGCTGAGGTTCATGCTGGAATAACATGGACTACATCAGTGTTTCCAAACCCTTTCCAGCCCAAACATGCTTACGTTAATAAAAATATTCCATGGCACACCTGTTACAGCATTCCCCATCCCCATACTTACCAGCTCATTGTAGCTTATTGCCAAGACAAAATTCTGCAGCACGCCTGTTCATTTCTGACAGCACACCATTGTGCCATGGCATGCTGGTTGGGAAACACTGGATGAGATGACCTCCTGAGGTCCCTTCCAACCCTCATTTTCTATGATTGTATGAACTGCCACCCACCACTGAGCACCAGCGGGGAATATGAGTAGCAGCATCTTGGGGTGATGTTGCAGCCTTGATGTTTCAGGAAAAATGTGATAGATCAACTGCAAAAATCCTTGCCTTTCTCATTGAATCAACTGCATAGTTGGGAGAATCACAATCAAGCTGTCAGGTACTACAGCACCTTGCTCTGGTCTCAAAGCCAGGCTCAGCCCTGTTCAGAAGGAACAGGCCTTTTCATCCACCCACACCCAACACAGCCTCTCTCTCCCGGCATCCACAACCCATACAGCAGCCGGCCAATCAATAAGAAGGGCTCCCTGACCTATGGAGACACTGAAGCTCACAACTACTCCATCTGATAGACAATAATGCTTCACATGATCAAAGTTTTGTAAACCCTACGGCTCCTCGATGGATTTAGGCCACCGTCATATGGAAAATGAAGCTATCAGTGGTAGAAAAGCATTCCTTCAAACTAAAGCTGCAGAGGGAAGATTAGCAATGGACTAGACAGCACCTTGCCTCTACAAGGTATGCCTGCGTGTGGAAGGGAAGAGGAGGGCTTCTGCTCATCTCAAAGCATGAGACCCAGAGGGGGCATCTGATTGCCTTCTAACTGTTTGAGACCAGGCTAAGACATAAACGGTGGGTTCCCATCAATCCCCATCCTCCTCCTACAGGTTCTTGCTTTCCTCTGACGCGTGTGGTGCTACCCAGTGTCAGAGGTGAGAGACTGGGCTAGAAGGGCCCTAAGGGATGATCCAGTAAAGCCAGTCCCATGTTCCTGGGACTCTAACCCAGCCCAAATTGGGTGTCAGCCGATGTGATGATCTGACAGTACTAAACTACTGAGGTAAAATGTATTTGGCCAGTCACAGTCTGTTTCCCAGGTCTCAGTCACAAAGATCACCAATAAAGGCCACCTTCCTTCCCCTTACTTCAGTCTTGGGAGAGAAAACTGAGCCATGGTGACCAAACTAACCCATCTGCTCCCTTGGGGTCAGGGTAGCAGCACATTGCTGGGAAAAGAAAAGGGAGGTTTGCTTTGAGGGTGCCCACCCTGGACCCGTTCTGAGAATACCAGCAGCCTTTGGTCTCATCACGAAGACATCTTGCTGGGCCAAACTTACTACTTACCTCCCCAGTGCCTGTGCCCCCACAAACCTGTCCTTCTCCAGCCCTGCCCCCCCAATCACTTGCCCCCCGAGCCCCACTGCTGTTTCCCCCCATCATCACTTCCCCTCCACCTCATCCCCCAACACCACTTATCCTATACAGCAGCTCTGTCCCTGGCCCAGAACAAGGAGCACATGGTGTCTCCAGCCACCAGGCGTACAGGCAGCAGGGGGCACAGGCACTGTGGGGGGCAGGTGGCAAGGGGTGCAGGCAGAGGGGCAAGGTGCAGGGGTGACAAGGGCGGGGAGTCAATCTGCTTGCCCTTCCACCGCCCCCATGGCTGGTTTCTACTGTCATTTGCCATCCTGCCCCCCCATTGCTTTTCCTGCCAAAGTGGTGGGGAGGATGAATTTCAGATGACTCTCCAATGATTACATTCTGTACATGGACTACTATAACTAATTTATAATTTTCAGTTACAGAATCTAATTAGTGAGGGTGGAGTCATCTTAAACATGAAGTCATCTTGGATTCAGGTAAATACAGGTTTTTCCAAAAGCAGTCTTGTTAACCAGCGTACACTTTTCTTAGCCATGCTTTGTCCAAGCCCTAAGAAATCAGACTAGAAAGTCATACTTTGTAAGGGACACTACATCACTAAAAATGATTGTGAATCCTTGGGAATTATCTCTGCACTACTGCATGAATTTCTCTGAATCTTTCCTGAAGGAAAGACATTGGCTCAGACACCTGAAGAGAAAACTGACATTTCACAGTGGATTCCCACACTTGGCCATTTCAGCTGAAAAGAAACCATGACATACACCGGTGTGCTCTGCAAAAGCTGGGATGTGCCCCTATTCCAGGGGCAGGCAATTATTTTGGGCAGAGGGCCACTTACTGTGTTTAGGCAAGTCATTGAGTGCCGCATGATTGGCAGCCAGGGAAAGGTTAATATTAATTTTCTAAATTTTTTAGGGATCCTGCGGGCCGGATGGAATGGCCTGGTGGGCCACATCCAGCCCGCAGGCCGCATTTTGACCACCCCTGCCCTATTCCATGCGGTACTATATTAACATTAGTTTGTGACAAACACTTCAGAACGCAAGTATTATTTGTCGTAAATACTTCACATGTTCTTCAGACAAAAATCTAAGTGGGATCCTAAACAAGGTGAACTTTTCACCAAAGCCATTGCGTATTCTCTCAACAATCTGTTCTCGAGGACCTGAAATGACATGTGAGTAGCATTTTGGAAGAGCCTGAATGGTGCATGCGACTGAACAGCCCGTGCCCCCAGTAAAAACAGATTGTCACTCCAAAACAAGACGCAATCAAGGAAAGTAGTCTGTTGTGAGTAGAATATGCAAACATACTGCCCAGGCAGAATTGCATAGAATTGAGAAAAAGCCACGTTTTATCTCCTCCTTGCCACACCACTGCTGCATTAACAATTTTCTCCACATGTTTTTCTACTCTATTGTTCATTCTGCTGAAATGAGCTTGGGCCACAAAGGACTCCCCCAGGCTGAGCTATTCCATTACCTGGATGCATATGCTGCTGAAATTGAAGGGAATTTTGATGAGGCCTCTCAGGGCTTTGGTGAGTGGGAAGGACGCTGGCTGTTATTTATGGGAAGCTTCCATCAATCTATTTTCTGTCACAAATGCTAGGCCAGAAGACATGGGAGACATTGACCGATAAGGCACCATGGCTTAAATTAGTCAAATGTTAGAGGGAGGCCATGTAGGTGAGACAATGCTGGGTAACTATATATTTGTATTGCTGAAGGTTGGGCTTACTGCTTTCCATCACGTGTTGACATGCCACGTTACAGTCAGTTATTGAAGGACCTCAGGTGTGGCTTGAGCCAAAATACCAACTCCCCCATTAACTTCAATGTACTTTGGCTCAAAAGTGTGGGCATGAACAATTCAACTCTTGAGTGCTGTCTGTCAGGCCTGAAAAATTAAACCACATATCTCACATTAACTCTATGTGGAAAATGCCTCACAAATGGCCTCTTTCCATTTTCCCAAAACAACAGCATTCTGCTTCATGGCAAATTACTCAAATAGGAGCTTACCTCACTTGAGAATGAAAACAGATTTTTTAATTTTCCTGGGAAATGGGAATTCCAAATTTGGACAATCTCAAGTTCTCATCACCGTTGTTTTGTCATTTTATGACAGTCATGCCACAGGGAATGACACAGATTCTTTCTGATCACATGGTGCACTAGCAGATATCTTACTAAGTGTTCCCATCAGCTAAACAAATCTGACCTTCCTGGTATTTGCATCGGCACGTCGAAGGAAACACCCAGCTGGTAATGCAGAAGGCACTGATATATCTCTGTGTTGCAGGGCTGAACTAATGCCTAAGCACTGCACTACTGAAGAAATCATCCTTTAGGCAAGGCAGAATTCCTGCGCCCTGTCCTGGCTACATCCCAACTCATGGATTTATGGTTAACCATTCTTCTCCTGGTGTTTCAATTGGAGCATTTCTGCCAGAGAAAACCCCTTGAGAAGTGCTCATGAATATCCACTGCGTTTTTTTCTCCTGGGTTATCTATATTATAGTAGCAGCCAAGCAAGCCTTGTGAAGGATTCTGGGATATGTCTGCATGGAAGGTGTTATATAAACTATTAGCAGGGCTAGCTATTCTCCTTCCTCATCCTTTGCCTTCATGGAAACTACCCTCTCAGCGCATGTGTCCTTTGGGCTAGGGATAGACCTTCAAAAAGCCTAAGCCTGAATTGATTCAGTCTTTGCAGGTAAGTCTAACCTGGCTAGGCTGAACCAGTTTGTAAGCAGACAGACATCGCAGAAATGCAGGCACATGCCTGCAGTGGCTCAGGCTAGAAGCTGGGCTGGGGGGTGGGCACTAGACCAGCCCTCCCTCCCTTCTATAGTGCAGCGCTGAGGAGGGCATAGATAGGCTCTGGCAGGATGTTCTGATTATGAAGGGGCTCCCCCCTCCATCCCCAGCCCAGCAGGTAGTTCATAACAGTGTTTATCACCCCATCAGAAAACAAAGCCTCTTTCCATTAGTTCAAGCTCTTCTTAAACAACTTTTCCAAGGAAGGAACTGGTCTCCCACAGCACAGACAATAGCCAGCATATGATATGCTAGGGGAAGCTAGGCAGATGCCTGCAGTCTCTGCCAAAGCTGCAGCTGTGGAGCAGAGCCCTGACCAGCCCAGACAGCATGCTGGGAGAGTCTGATTTAACTTAAACCAGCAAGGGGTCTGGGACAGACATTGCATAAACTGGTTTGAGCCAAATCAATTAAGTCTGATACTACATTCAACCAGGTTGATCTCAAACTGGTTTCAGCCATTTTCAAACCGGTTTATGTGCACTGACCACCTGTTCTGTTACCGGTTTAAACCAGTTTCTGATTACTTAAACCAGTTTATGTGTATTGTCTGTCCCTGGCCCTAGAGTGGTTCTCAATCTTTTTTGTACCAGGACCCATTTGTAAACATTGATGGCCAGTCCTGACCCAGTGCCCCTCACTCCTGACCCACTGCCCCCACACCTCAGCCCCTCAGTGTGTGGGGCAGGTGGTAGGTGTGTGGGGCAGGGTCCGGAACTCTGCCAGCCTGCAAGAAAAAAATCCACAGTTCCCACTGATTTTCTCTTTTAAAGGAGAATCCATTTTTAAAGTTTGTTGATCCTTTTTTTTTAAGTTTCTCCACAACCCTTTCATATATTCTTGAGGCCCACTTTTGAGTCGTGACCCACAGGTTGAGAAACACTGCTCTAGGCATTCCCTCTCTTTCTAATAATGTGGGCCAGGAAGTTCCTATAAGAGGTTTTGCAGAAAACAGTCTGTGCACAGAAACTTACTGGGCGTGTCTACACAAGTAGCTGCGGTGCAGTAGCAACTACAGCATTGCCAGGCACAAACCACGATGCTACTGCACAGCAGTGTAGCATTTAAAAATAACCGTAGGGCGATGGGACTGCTCAGTAATGCCGGTTACTGTGCTGCCATTTAGTACGTGGTTAAGCAAGTACTAAATGATTGCGCAGTAACAACTGCGCAGCCGGCTGCCTGTGTAGATGCAGCCACTGAGATTGAGCACAGCTGGGAATTGTTCCTGGTAGGTTCCAGTGCACTGTTGGGAGGGTAATATGGAAACGATGAGGGGGAGAGGCCAGAAGCCATGACAAGGGGATAACAGAATTACCTCTGCCATCTCTCATGCCTGAAACCAGAATGAGGATTTGGCTGCTTTGCTGATCTCCAGGATGAAAACACTAAGTGGGGTCAAGTGTTCGTGTGCTGGTTGTCAAACAAAGCAAAAGGTTTAAGAAGGAGCAGAAAGTAATGAACTGGAGCAAAAGAGAGCATCTATAAGCTGCAAATCTGCTCTGCCTACTGCAAAAGAGAACAGCTTGAGATGGAGGCAGGGAGGGAAAGAGTTGGTGCCAACTATAGAGAAATCAGAGTGCCCCATATCACTGATGTGGAAATAGATTTGTGCCTGAATCCCTAAAACTGCGAGCATTTGCTCAGGAAGGTGGCAGCTGGTGTCAACTTTCCTAAACCTGAATTATCACAGTCTGATCAGCGGATTATGCTAGATCACAGCTCAAAGCCGTATTTAGCTATTCCTGTTCACAAGGGGCTGTATCTCTAACAGCTCCGTATGACACAGCCAGTACCTTTGCTGTGGACAGCCGTGGATTAAACTCTGCAGGGTCCACTCTGCTACCTGGGAAACATTTTAATCTTTGTGAAAACCGACCAAGGGCTTGGAGTTAATCATGGAATTACTGCACAGAGACTATATGCCTGAGGTTGCAAGCTTTTAGAGGTAACTTTTTATACAAAAGTGAGGAATGTAACTGCCTTGCTGCTAGATACAAACAGGAGCCATCCTGTCACAGCAAAGCCAGGTGTATTTCATAGATTTCATAGACATTCAGGCTGGAAGGGACCCCAGAGGATCATCAAATCCAACCCCCTGGCCCAGGGGCAGGAAGTCAGTAGGGAAGATAAACATCCAAATGTGTCTTGAAGGCATTCAGAGTGGATGCTTGAACCATCTCCAGCGGCAGTCTGCTCCTTCCTTATGTCCAGCCTGAATCGGCTGCGGAGGAGTTTGTGACCGTTCGATCTTGTCATCCCTTGGGGCGCTCTGGCAAACAGATGTTCCCCCAGATCCTGGTGGCCACCCCTGATAAACTTATGTCAACCACCAGATCAACCCTGAGCCTGCGCTTTTCCAGGCCGAATAGCCCCATTGCTCTCAGCCTCTCATCATAAGGTCGGTATTTCCAACCTTCCATATTTCAGTCCCCTGATAGCTGTTAGGACCAAAACTAAAAGTGACATCAATCAGAACACGGCATTGTATTTTTGCAGCTGCTGCTGCATTGGCATAGCAGCATCCTGTACACAGAGTGGCTTTGGTACTAGAAACAATGACCCTGCCCCTCAGAGCAGCTGGACTGCAGACATGTCCTTACATGACACCAAGGCAAACTTTTTCAGCTGTGCTGAAGAGTGCATTTGCATCTGCTCAGCTCTCCAAAGAAGTATTTTCCCTTTTTAGTAGGGTTGGGGTAATAATCCAGGAAATACCAGAGAAGCAAGGATATTGAAAAGTACCATCCAATGAAAAGAGATCACACAAAAAAAACCCTCACTTTCTGAACTTTTCTAAGAATCATAGGAAAATCTTGCAGCAGCTTTTCCACCATGCCTCCAATCTCCAATTCTCCACACTGAATTTTCTAAGTAGGTGAAAGGCCCAGAAATTTAAGTTTGTGGAGGAAGACTGCCTACTGTATGCCCCTCAGCCTATGTCTTATTTATCCCAGCATCTCTTGCCTCTTTATCTATCAACTCTCCACATTATCTGGCTCCTTACTGTTAGGGCCTCTGGCCAGTCAGGCTCAGCCATGCCAAGTTCTTGATTTTCCACACTTGACTTGGACTCTAGGCTAATGCCCTGGTTCTCTGTAAGTGGACTGGTGGTTGTGAGGCCCACTCAGCCCTTTTAAACACACCTGCAGACCCAGGGTGTACAAATGCCTTGACAACAGCCTCAGTCTGCTCTGGCAAGCCTCACGTTCACTGCTCTCTCTGATTGCCCTGGCTCCTGATTTGGCTTTGGCTTTCCCTGAGGCTGCTCTTGGATGTTCCTGGGAACTCAGTACCCAGCTCTCTGATTCCCTTGGCTTCCGAGCTTGACTTGCACCCTGGACTGCGTCCCTTGGATCTCCCTCTCGGCTCTCTTAGGACCTGGCCCTGCGTTTCCTCCTCTCCTGATCCACACCCTGATCTGATGCTTTGGTAACCTGTACCCCAACCTGATTGACCTCCTGTTTGCCCTTCAGGGTCTACCTGCAGGCCTGGCCAGCTATGTTCTGGCTGAATTCTCACACTTAAATCCAGATCCCATAAATGCTCCTTATTTCTGCTACTTTAAATACCAGCACCTTGAGCCACTTATTAAAGTGAGCCATCTACTGCCTCCTTCCCTCCTCCTGCTGTGTGAGCATGCTGCCTATTCCCACAGCTTCCTTTCCATCGTCTCCGTGATCCCCTACATTGTACTGAACTGACCTGATTTGCCCAAGATCCCAATACCCTCACACTGACTGTAAGCCAAGCCTGTCATCCTGACAACTGCACCCTCCCATTCTCTGGCACCCCCACCTGCAACATGCCTCCTCTCATTCTACTCCATCTATAATGCTTCTGTGCCATTCTTTTCTGCTTCTGTCATTCTAGCCATGTTAATTTCTACCTCAAATCTGTTGACTGGGAAAACCAGCAATAGGAATTCAGAGGTGAGTTTTTGATACTATATATCAGGTTTTCCAAAAAATGCTTTTTCAAAAGGCTTCAGCAACAAATCTACCAGACAGCTGTGAAAAGTTGATGCTTAGATGGGTACTGAGCTTTATGGGAAAATTGGTGCTGTGTGCCATTTTCCATAGAAGATCTGGACAGTATCTAACAAGTCAATAACTTTACACACATTACAAATGCTATAGGGATATAAACTCTGTGTTAATGATTCAGTACCTTAGTAATACCAGTAATTGACCCCAATCATTCCTATATTTAACAGGGGGCCTTCCTGGGGCCAGTCCGCCATTGGCCCACCCACCTGTTTCTGAGCCAACCTCCCGCCTCACTCTCCTGCCACGCCTTGTTGTTTCTTAATCAGTTCTAATTAGGCAGGACTCTGCCAATTCTTGCCCCAATGCCAGGAGGCGCTATCTGCAGCTCCATTTCTCCCCTACACCACAGCCTAAACCTTGCAGATGGCATCCACACGACAAATACTCCCAGCTGACAGCCGGACCAAGCTTAGCCCTTGTCGCCAAGCCTCATACACACATGCAGTCATATCGCCCTCCATTCAATAGGGCCTCACACACTCCACCCCCACTCACAGGGTCTCTTTCATGCATTGACAACTTATACTGCCTTACTCCCTCTCAGAGCGGGCCCCTTTGGCCATAAGCTTTATCTAGTGTACACCTTGGGTGTCAGATGTATCGTCTTTTGGGCCTCTCCTGCAACCCTCACCAGGGCAGTGGCCAGCCAATTACACAACTGGAGCCAGGCCTGCCCTGGCCCCTCCCGGAGCAACTCTACACAAACTCTCACACACACACTGGGCTCCCAACAATTGTTGCTACAGCTGCATTGCAAGTTTCAGAGCTTTGCATGTTTTTGTTTGGGTCCTGAAGACCGCAAAAATCCATTCCCGAACAATGTTTGGGGTTATAAAAACACTCCTCCCCTTCTGAGTGCAGGGAAATTAGCAGTGGACCAGACCTAAGCACAACAGGGTTAACACTCAAACTTTCAACTGTGACTTGCCAGCAACCACTAAAGACATGTGTGACAAAAGGGAGATCCGCTGTGATCCAAGTTTTCACGTGTCAGGGAGGTCTGTCTCCCTAGTGCTCTCTCAAAGCCAAGGCTCAACAGGAATTTTAATTAGAATTACCTGGTGAAAGGAATGTCACGTGGCAGATGGCAGACAAATCCTGGAGGGTCTCCAACCCAGAAATGAGGCTGAACTCTTCTTGCCCGGCCAGGATGAAAGGGTTAGCTAGAGGCTACAGTTGTTGGCCTGAAGGCAAAGACACTAAAGCTTGAGTGATTAGCAACAAATGGAGCCAGCTGAAGAGACTCTCAGCTGTAGCATTCAGTCTTCACTCCACAGAAGCACACTCTGGCAGGGTTTGCATTAGCCTGGCAAACATAGCCCAATGACTATATTTCACTGTATTAAAGGCATAATCTGCATAGCCAGCTGTGCTCACCCAGCCATGAAGGTGCTGCAAAATGTATTGGCTTATTCAGGGTGGCTTGATACAAACAGTAGATGGCACACAATTAATTGCAGAAGGTTTTCCAAGTGTGACACCATCCTGCTTTCTATGGCTCGGTCAAGCCTTACATGGACGAAGTCACAAGAAAAGATCCTCTTCCCCAGCAGCACTGGGTAACAACTTGACTTATCTATGAAAAGGACTCGCCATGATAAGAACTGCCTTGTAATTTCCTGCCTCCGTCATTTTTGAGTGAGAGAGAAAAGCATATGATGCGTGCACACACACTTTGCAAAATATAGACCCAGGCTACAGGAAAAAACCCCATCACGCAGTCCCCAAATGTAATCAGGTACTGCAAGAAGACTTTGCCCTTAAATGTTTAAAACATGTAAAAAGGCAAAACAAAATCTAAAGTAGCTGAGGAGGTTTGGCAACTCCGTTGTGCAGTGGCAGAAATTCAGCGATTGTCCCAGGGTTACACCAAGAGCCATCGGCAGAACTGAACTTCGAGTGTCAAGACAGTGTTTTTAGCACAATCCACAACCAGCAATACTGGTAAAGAACTAAAGTGAACAGAGTGACAATGTTTGACACTGGACTCCATCAAGCCTTTAGGAAAAACAACTGTGCATTCAATGTCCCTAGTGCCTTCCATTAGAGGATCCATAAGTGCTTTACAAACACTTAAGCCTCCCAGTACACCCATGTATTATTGTATCCTGTTTTGCAGACAGGTTAAATTGTGCAAGGAGGTTAAAGCAACTCACTCGAGGTCACAAAAGTTTGTAGCACAGCTTCAAATACAAACCAGGCTCCTGGCTCCCAGTCATCCTTATTCACTCTAAAAAACTTCCAGGAGGGGGGAAAAAAGGCAAGAGGAAGGTGGGAGAAAGTAAGGGAATATATTGCCCAGCTTGCAAAAAAATATTTTTTTATGTTACAATAGGATACCTTGAAGATTTCTGATTGGAATGATTCAGCCCGTAAGCTTCAAGGGCTGTGCAAAACCCACTGTAATGGAAGAAAAATCTCCTGTAAGTGGGTTAGCAAGCCTGCTTCCTTGAACGCTATCTTTGCCCTTGGGGGCAAGGGAAGGACGCATGGTCATGGGCTCAGCCAGTACCCTAAAAGTAAATTCAGCCTTTACCTGGGCTGGTGAGCTTGCTGCCTCCCCAGATGGCTAGGCCTCAAGAGAGCTCTTCAACCATCCTTTGAAAAAAAACATAGACCTTACTCCCATAAATAACCAAATGAATGAACTTAAACTTGTATCCCTTCTCTGGGAGGAGAGGCCCTTTGCCTCTGGCCCCTTCCCTGCAGTAGCAGCCTTAGGGAAGGGCTAACTGGGCAACCACCCAGGGCCCCACACTTTAGGGGGGGCCCAAAATTTTGCAACAACATTGCATATTTTTATTATCAATATTGTATTAAGATATTTTCATTGCAGTTTCATGGCTAGGGCTAAGTGAAATTGAAATAAAAAATGTCCAACTTGCTTATAGGTCATCAAAATCAAGCCTCTAAGGGACCCCAAATAATTCTCTTGCCCAGGGCCCCAACAACTGTAAGGTCACCACTGTTCTTGGTATGAGTCTGCTCTGGGTTCCAGTCCATTTTCTGCTTGTGGACCACTTCTGTCCCCTACCACTTTCTCCTTGCCCTCTCTTGGGGGCTTTTAATTGAGTAACTAACTGCCTGAAGCTCAGCTTTTACCATAGACTGTCTGCTCCCACTTAAAGGTCCAGACCATCCTGTTACATGCCCTTAACTTAAATGGGCTCTGGACCAGGCCTTTACGGAAACAATCTTTATGGACAGGGAGTAAAATCCTGGTGTAGCTGACAAGTTCTTATACAAATACTCACCTTATTACTAATGTTTTGTTGAGGCATATATTTTTCATGCAGACATTCTGGTGTTCTCCACAAAGTACAATAATGCCAAATCAAAAATTTTTTGATTCAGAGTAGAGTTCACTAAGCTGCCTATCACACCAACGCAAACTGCATAAAGAAAGGAAATAAGTAGGTAAGTCAGTCAACACCCAGACTACACTACCATCATTAGTTCCCCTTCTTAACCTCAATTATCTCCCTCTTACCACCCACAGCCCACACATCTTACACTCATCCCAAGAAGCCAGAACACAGATTTATTCCCCTCATGTTTGCTGTTGGTTATGTTTGGAGAATACAGGGCTGGTATTGCTTTCTTAATTACCTTTTAGGTAAGTGGTTTAAAAAGTGGTGGTGATCCTCCAGGGCAATAAGTACAACAAACACAAGTCATTACAATTTTCAAGAATTAAGGCATCCAAGGAGATTAAGATGATAGCTTATCAATGCTTTCAATGCACAGTCTTAAATTTAAAACTAAATCAAATGGGAGTATAAAACCATGATCCAGCAAGGCTCTTCAGCCTGTATATCATTTTAAAAATGTAACTTTTTCTGGGGCTTTCTAAAGAAGATTCAAGGAGTCGGGTATACAGGGTGCCTATAGATGCACAAGGAAGCTGTTCCAACACACTGTAGTTAAAGCGTAACAGATTAGGACGCTCCAGCAGCCTCCACTTCTCATATATTCATTAGGGCTGTGCAAAACAACACCGTTCCAATTCGACTTCCGTTTCGACGATTTGACGGAACAGTGTTTCATTTCGAATTTCATTTCATTTTGAAAGCACTGTTCCAGTTCGTTACATCAAACCTGTTTTGACACTGTTTCAATGTTTCACCCATAGGTCATTATGGGGAAACATAAAATGCAGCAGGCAGGCAGATTGTGGGCTCGCTCGCACCCCCGGGAGGCCTGCCGGGACTGTGCCAGAGTCCTCCCAGGGGTGTGACCCCTGATTTGCCTGCCAGATGGGAGAAGCTGGGTGCTGCTGCCTGGAACCAGCACCAGGAAGATCGCAATCCCAGGCGGTAGCACTCAGCTCCTCATCTGGCAGGGCTCCCAGGCATGCGGCATGTGCCAGAGTCCTCCCAGGCATGCGGGCCCCTTATCTGCCTGCCAGATGACAAACCAGTGCTGGGCACAGCCCACACCCAGCGCCAGGAAGATCAATGCTGCCGCTGGCCCCAGGCAGCAGCACCCAGCTCCCATCAGCTGGCAGGCAGATGGGGGCATGCACCCCTGGGAGGACTCTGGCACAGCCCCTGCAGCCCTCCGAGGGGTGCCAGCTGACCCCTGATCTGCCTGCCGGCTGATGGGAGCTGGGTGCTGCCACCTGAGGTCAGCAGAGCTGGGGCAGACTGGGGCTCTGCACCCCTGGCAGGCTGCCTGTCATCTGGCAGGCAGACTGGGGGCCTGCACCCCTAGAAGGACGCCAGCACAGCCTCCACAGCCCTCCTGGGGGTGCAAGTGAGCCTCTGATCTGCCTGCCAAATGACAGGAGACAGGTGCTGCCACCTGGGACTGGCACTCAAACCAGTAAGACTGGCTTCAAAACTCAAGATGTTCTGAAACTTTTGAAATGTTTTGAGTTCCCTTGTTTCATTTCGAAGCCGTTTCAAAGGCTTCTGTTTCGTTTTGGTTTTGCTGTTGCGAGCTTGAAATGCATCGAAACAGCTTCAAAACAAAATGGGGAGAAATTTCAGGCAGCCCTAGTATTCATCATCCCTGTGCTTCAAAATGGTGGTGGAGGTGCTATAACTAAAGTTCATTCAACATGTTTTAATTCAAGTGCCCCCACTGCCATACTAAAGCACGGGATGCTGAATACATGAGCCACTGCAGGAGCTTTAATTAGAGCGGCTCTCAGAGCTGCTCTAATTAAAGCGTCCCCCACCCCACCCTCCTGGAGCACATGTACAGACGCCCACAAAGTCCAGTGACATTCAGTAAGAGCTCGGCATCTAACTTTATTCCTCCTTTGAAAATCCTAGCTTGGAAGTTCCACATATGCTCAAGGACTTTGCTAGCCATGATGGGGCTTGCTACCTATAGGAAGAGACCATTTCAGCAGTGAAGTAGCAATGCATTCAAAGGGCAGAAGGAGGGACACACATTAGCTGTTAGGCAGTAAAATTTGACTAGCCAGATGAAAGATCAGAGCTAAAGGGGAAAAAAAAAAAATCACTATTCTACCTCCTACTTCCCCAGCCCTCCCCCTCTTCACCCCTCGTCCTGCCATTAACATTTAAATCAAAGTGATGAGTGACTGAAATAGCTGTGGTCGAGGCCTCAGTATCCTCCCCCATAGTTACTACCATGATGCGTTGTCATGTGCAAACACTGCCTTCATGAGACACCAAAGGGCTCTTAATAATGGATATTACACTTCAGCAATGATCGCAGTGGAAAGCACCCAAAATTACCAGCTTTCTTTTCAGAGTAATTTGTTATTTTAATGCTGTCAACCTGCAGAAATAGATTTATTGTTATTAATAATAGTGATTTGCCACATTTTGCTAGTTAAATTACAGTGCTGCATAGTTAGTTCCACAATAAAGGCCTGGACGGATGCCAACAGATTGCTCATAGCCGAGTGTAACAGCAGTTGGCACCATTCCCATTAAGGCATTAAAATTTGAGTCAGAAACATAACAGATGCAAAACAAAACATGAGGTCGCTCGCGGGGATTATATAAAAACAATTAAAACAAATTAATTACCAGTTATGTTAATGTTGCTCCGTGTACGTGTAGAATGATTACAAATCCATGCAGAGGTCTTTTAAAGACCATAAAAAGTCAATAAGGATCCCTGAGGGACTGAGAAGAAGTTTTGGTTTCCAGCATACCCGTGAGTTTAAGGGAAAGAGGAAAAACATGCCACATAGGCAGGTTGAGCTTTGCAGCAACTGGCAATCATATTTGGAGGCTCCTGGACGATTCTAAGGGAGCGGGGGCAGGATTGAGAAGGCACCGTTCACAGATCCTGATGGTATATGTAGTTAGGGAGGCCAGTCCTAAAAGATGTTGAACATTTAGATAGGATTCTGCAAAGCACTTCAGGCCAGATCCTTACAGAGGACCTAATTCCCACTGATATCATTGGCTCCTATATATCCTTGAGGAATTGAGTTTTAAGCACCAGTTCTAGAAAGCACTTGGTGTCATGCATTTTCCTAAAAACTTGATTGAACAGGGGCCATATACGCTTGCTTTGTTTCAACATGCGAGTTATGATAAGGGAGAGGCAGGAGGAGGAAGGGTGCATTAAATTCTTACCAGTTCTTCTCTGGGCAAAATCATGACTTTCTGGCCATTTTTTTCCATTGGAAATTTACTATTTTTTCAGACAAACACAACCGTGTTTACAGCAAAGACTGACTGCCTGGAGAGTGGTGTTTTCCATAAAAAGTAGTCAAGAATAAAGAGTAGCATTTTCATAGACACTCACCCACCGCCCAAGTCTGCTCACTGGTAAAACTCAATGGAATCCACTGGGAGTACAGTTCAGCTGCCATTGTATGCTGCCCCTCATTTTTCCTCAGAACCAGCAACATATCCAGGTTGAAAAGTCCTTTTACACTGATGTTGCCCCACTGACTTCAATGGACCTACTTCTGATAGTCAATGCACTAGATCAAGGCCTTCCCATGGACTTCTTGTATCAGACCAGCTTACAAACAGGTTGCTTACATTTTCCCATAGAACAGAAGCCGCAACAATACTGAAACCTCTTGAGACAGTCCTTTAGCTTTAGCATCTATTGTTTGGTGCCAGAAGTCCCATCTATGATAAAATGAGCAGCAAAACTCACAGGGACTTTAGTGAAGCCCAAAGTTTACCCCCTATGTGGTAGGATGCCAACCCTGCAACAGGACTGACAGATTTAACGGCATGATTAAAACATAAGTGCGCTGCTTAGCCAGCAAATACGGTCTTTCTGTTACCACACATCTATCTGATGTGTTGTATCCAACTCTTAGACCACTGCAAAGGAATAACCGCAGTTCTTATCATAGCTATTTGAATAGACCAGCTCATACAACTCCTTCAAGGCACTTACAAGTTATATCGCCTTGTTCAAAGTAGGTTTCTTAAAATACTTGACCACTACAATACCATTTATGCCACAGAAGAGTTATCCATTAGGGAAAAAAAACTCTCTCACCCGCTTTCTGATTGCACAGACTGTTTTTTTGGTTTGCTTTTTTTAAATGTGCCCAAAAAAAGAAGATATTGCCATGGAATATTTACGGGTGTTTTGTGAAGATGTAGAACAGATTGTCATATTAGAAATTCTAGCCACACATAAACCAGACAGACAAAATATTACAGAGAATATAGATTTCTTTAAGAGACTCGGTGCTTTCGAAAACTAAACATGCCTTGGCTGCAGCTTTTCAATTTTGCAGGGGTTTTGAGAAGAAGTCAGAGAGAATTCCTTGGGCGGCACAGGCGGTGTCATAACATTGATTGCTTGTCTCAAATTTCAGACTGTTGGGGAAGGGGAAAAAAGGTTGATTGATGCTCTAGCACCTGAATGACAGTGGTGTGGAAACAACATCTTATTGCAGAAAACTTTCCTTCACTATAGCTCTCCAAGAGAGGATTCGGTGTTTCTATACTCAGAGAAAAAAAAAAAAAAGCAATTACTGTCTAATCACATGAGCTCTGCTTATTGTGTATGAGTAAATATACATGAGATTGAATTCAGTTCTACCAAAGGGCTCTTCCTCCATGTTATTAGCTTCAAAACCACCGTTCCTCCTATTAATTATTTGTTGAGCATCAATTAAATGCTTGATTCTATATACAACACAAATAAAGTCCTTGCTCTAGGGAGCTTATGGTATCCGTCTTTCAGCTAAGACAAGGCATGAAGGAAGACGTAAACTAGGCACTGGTCCTGGAAGGCAGCCTCTCTCCAAAAGGCGCTTTTTTTTTGAGGATTTAGGGCCTAGATTTTAGGCCTTAGAAACAAACGCACACATTTATTTTGCCTTTGATAAGGCCTGTGCTCAAAAAAAAAAAAAAATCACCCATCCCACCTGGAGATGGGTAAATTACTGGAATTATTATGTGCCATTCTGCAAACCACCTTGGTCATTATCACAAACCAATTCCAACTCGTATATATATAAAAAAGGAGAGAAAGCTGAAGGAGGCCTAACAGGGTCCCACAGAGATCTGTATGAAGAGACAGATCAGGAGAAAGAGGTAGCTAGCCACGTTAGTCTGAAGACAGGTCGAAGGCAGGCAGATTTGTACTTTATGGACTAACTAAAACAGATATGTATAGGATATACTTTCGTAAGTAGAGGGCTCATTTAATCTGATGCTGAGAAAGGAGTGTAATAAGCAGAGCTGCGACGGACCAGTGATTAGAATAACAAAGGGTAGAGAAGGGGGGGTTAAAAAGGGAAGGGACATTGCTGAGAGAGGCAAGGTGGGTAGGAGAGAGAAAAATATAGCAGTTAACCCATTGAAAGACATTGGACTTATAAAAGTTAATCCAGGTGATGGGATAACAATCCACAGTCTTGGTTTAGACCAGGGATGGGCAAAATACAGCCCATGAGCTGGATCCAGCTTGCAGGCAGGCACCTGCCGAGTGATTGTATCCAGCCCGCAGCTGTCCCCACAGTGCTCCGCACGGGGCTGAGCTCTGCGCTGCAGCCCTGCCCGTGTCAGCGCACACAGCTTCCTGGCGGGGCTGCTCCCATTGTGGCTGCAGCTGCCCAGGTACTCCTCAGCTCCTCCTCCTGCCCCGCTGTGCCACTCCAGCCAGCAGGTAGCACAGGGAAGCAACAGCAGCCCTGGGGATGCGTGCCAGGCAGCAGATGCCCAGCCAGGCTGGGGGAAGCTGCAGCCAGGTAGCTTCTGCCCCAGCATGTGGGGCTCCAGCTCCAGGCCACTTTCCACCCACTCCATCCACCCAACATGATGAGCAGCCACCTGCGGGCAGCTGAGTAGATGGAAGGCAGCCAGGAGCTTTCCCCTCTGCCTGGCTGGGCGTGTGGTGTCCAGCACGTGTCCCCACAGCTGCCATCCTTCCCCATACTACCTACTATCAGAGGCAGGAGGAAGAGGAGCCACCGAAGGTGGGGAGAGCCAAGCAGTACCTGGGCAGCAGCTCCGCAGGGAAGCTGTGCATGCTGGCCATGGCTGGGACCCTGGGCAGGAGTCGGCAGGGCTCAGCCCCGTGCGGAGCACCGCAGGGGCAGCAGTGAGAGGTGGCAAAGGCAGATCACACCTAGATCTGTGCTGCCCAGGCAAGCTCTGCTGCCAACACTCATTGCCACCCCCTTCCTTCCTCCCCTCCCCACCCCAGCCATCTCCCAGGACCTAGTGCACAGGCACCCCCCCAAGACAGGTGCACACCCACTCCATCACACACCCACCCACACAACCTCCCCCCTCACACACACTCCCACACCACTGCACACACGGTATTCAAAAGTCAGACTTTATTTTGAGCCATCACACAATTGCCTCTATATGCACTACTCAAAAACTTAAATGAGGACAACAAATATTTTTTTGAAATACAAAATATGTTACAGTAGATGTTTGATATTTAGTACATGATTGGGGGGGGTGTTATCTATACTTTGTTAAAATGAAATCTTCTAAAAGATTTTGTGTGTGCAGCCCACGACAGCTCACCAAAACCCGTTAAGTGGCCCACCAGCCAAAATAATTGCCCACCCCTGGTTTAGACCATACTTAACACAATGCAGTCTGTGGGTGATTTCTTGTTCTGCAATTTCCTGTTCAAATTCAATTTTCAAGTGCTGTTGTCCAGGAGCAGCTACTCTGAGGTCAGGGAGGGAACATCCAGGGAGGTTAAAGTGCCCTGCCACACGCTTCTGTCTGGTACTGCCATCAGTTCGGTGTTCATTCATTCTCACATGTAGGGAAGGTCATGAGAAGCCATAAAGCAGTGTTTCTCCTGTTGGGGGAACATTTCTAGGGGACAGGGGAGACGGAGGAATGGGGAGGTTGAACAAAACGGAAAATTTACTAAGAAATGACGTAAAAAAAAAAA